>NC_092795.1:32769939-33080876 GCF_918797505.1 Bemisia tabaci
TTCAAGAGGGCTGCAATTTGGTCTCTTTTACTCTTGGGCCAATGGTTTATGAGTTGTTCCTAATTTTGTATTTTCTAGAAAAGTGTATCTTGTTAAGTCACCGAACAAAGAATAAAAATATTGAATGTGATTCTTTGAGGTAAAAATGGGAATAAAAATATCAAAATGGATAACTTGCAGTAATAATTACTATTTTATTGAAAAAATAAAAACAAATTATCCTACAACTTCAGTGAATTATGTTAAATTTTTCGTGGAAAGGATACTTCCTAGAATTAGATGTTGAGTGCTAAAACAATTCCTCTTTAAAGAACCGGGCTTTGTATTCTACATATAAGGAAAGCAAGATAAATTCACTATGGTCAGTCACTGCACATCTTCTGCAATCCAGTCCTCACTCAACAACAGCCAGGGTGACATAGAAAATACTCTGCATTTAAACTTCCCACTGCCGATACGCAGTAGGATCTCAAAACTCGTTCGCAGAAATAATTTACTTGTATGGATTGACCTTGCGGGGAAGTGATTATCACTGTCAAAATAATTGGGTTAGCAGGTATGGGATCTTGAATGGACACTCAACAAATTATTTAATTCCCTAAAATCTAAACTGTCAGACTTATAGACCCTCAGCTTTATCCTTGCTTGAGGGTTCTTTCTTTAAAGCAAAAGGGCTTTTTCTCATTTCCTATTTTGAATATTCTGGTAACAATCCAAATCAAAGTCTTATTCAATAAACAAAATATTGGGGAAAAACCCCAGCTTTGATAATTGGGCACCGGAAAAAAAGAAAAAAATTCTTAAATTACAAACCTCCCTTGTACCAAAGGAGTCAATGGCAAATGTCACAAAATGATACTTTGAAATGGGTGAGCAAGCGTAGACATTTTAATAAATTTTGAGATCCTTCCATTTCTTAATTTCAAAGATAATTTCCTGACAAACCCAAATTTTTTGAATGGTAGAAAACTTTAACTTTTTCCAGTTTTATGGGGCTTTGCAGCTTTTCTGCCCAGTCAAAAGCAGCATACTAAACCATCAAAATTCTCTATTCCACAGCTCGTGGAAAAAGCTACCTAACTCAATAATCACATCATGGGCTGTTTGCACTAGTTTGCACTGACAGACAACCTTTTACTCCTATGTTTGATGACTAATACCCAAAGATCCGAACGTCTCGCAGAATTTAAAATCAATACAATGTTTGAAATATCAAATTCTTGCAAAGCAAATTAATGGAGAAAATTTAATTTAGAAAGCACCAGGGACAACACTGTTTACTTTTTATCTTTTTCAAAGTGGTATAAATTAGTACTACTTGCTCAACCATTTCAAACCAATCAAAATGGTAGAAACCATGACATACTTCACTTTTTAAAACAACAAGCTTTGTTTTAAACTGATCGATAACTGATCATGGTAAGATAACGATCATGACATGATTCTAGGACACTGAAACTGATCCATTTATGTTCAGATATTTTAAAATTAAAGTTTAATCAGGACTCACCTGGGTGATTCATAAATTACAAAACAATAAAATGGTTTTTATAGAGAAAAAAGTTTTTATGACACTCCGTAACAATGTGCTGGGTCTAAAAATTATGGGATACTGGTATCTGATTGCTATCCCTCTTCCCAACTTTTAAATACTACAGAAAAAAGAACAGCAACTAAGTAAGCTATAAAAAGGTGAAATTGAAAAAAAAAATCAAAGTGAAAACATCAGACAGGTCATAAATCCTTAACGTATTCTCTATATTATTCATAAAAAATATTTTTAACTTTCTGGCATTATTAGGCAATTTTTTCTTCATTGTCTGCAACTAAGTTTGCAGAGACATGTATGTAATAAAACCCTATCAAAATGAAAAAACAATCTTGCAAGTTGTTATCAATTTTTCTCAAATTATTGCAGTGTTTCTAAAGCATTTCTTATGAAAATGATATAAATAAAACTAGTTTATATAGAAAACGGCAAAGAAAAAATTCTTTGAAGACTGAAAATAATAAACGGAGAAAGCTAAAAGATGTTTACAAGATTATTTATTTACTTAGGTAAGATTTTCTTGCAGTGTCAAGATTTCTTGCATTTTTTTGGTTTCCTCAAACCTTGCTGGGTACTACAGATTGTAAAAAAATGCGCTTGCGAGCAAAACAAATTTGAAGATGTTTGAAGAATGATTTGCAAGGACTGTGCACTCGTACAATAATGTCAGAATTTTCTGATGTGTTCAATATGATTTTTGCATGATTTCACCTAGGGAGAGACCACTCAGTTTGTTGAGTCTCTTGTGTGTGACAAACCTATTTGCCGAGTAGGTCACTGTTTTTCTGAAGGGTGGAAAAAAAGGTATTGCCTATTTGTAAAGAAAAAAAGGTAGAAAAATTCTATAGTTTCTCCGATAATTTTTTCAAATTGTACAAAATTAAAAAATATATATTGCTACACAATTTTTTGCTGGATACTTTCCCCATCCTTAATAAAGCTGCTCTAAATTAGGAGAGACACTCGTCCACTCCCTGAAGCTTACCGTAGGTTATTGACAGCCGTATGAGGGTAGTCCGGTAACACTTCAAAGAAACAGGAGGAAAATAGAAATGACTAAAGAAACATAGGTGACTAGATCCATGGATGAAAGTAGAAATTAACTATAGAGAAAAAATGAGAGTTCGATATGTAGTATCTCAGATGCGGTAGTTGGGGTATCGAACTATCAGTAATAATAACTTGTACTCTATCTGTGTGTACTGTGATAGAATAACATTTTTTTTTGCCCTTCAGCACAATTTGCTGAACTTTCATAGTTAACTTTTTAAACGTGAATCTTTTTGAGCAAATAAAAATTGTTCATAATCTAATACTTGTTCAAGATAAAGCTTAATAATTGATTGTATCTCATCAGCAATGAGATTTATATAATATGAAAGACAAGATTGTTCAAAATTAACTACATTAAACAACAAAAAAAAAGTTAGGTGCTGCACATATAGCATGCAATATATCTCTGCTGAATTCCCTACATCATAAAAAACTACATGGTTTAGGAGCTATAGTCCGCGCCACAAAAAGTGGCGGGTGAGGGGCAGAGCCAGTTGGCTGGTCCAGTCTATTGTTGAAGGGTTGAAGCGCAGGTATTGGCCCATAGTTGAGACGGGGTAACGACTGGGCCAACACCTGCGCTTCAACCCTTCAATGATAGACTGAACCGGCCGACTGGCTCCGCCCCTCACCCGCCAATTTTTGTGGCGCGGACTATAATGTCAGGTGGCTGTATAATTGCAGCAAAGATTAGCTTTGTGGAGCTAAAAATGAAGCGCTAATTCCACTCAAGCCAATCGTTACTGGTAGTTTTCCAAAAAGTATTACCACTCCAGATCTTCATTCTATTTTGTAGAGGAAGAAAAATAAGTCTTCTCTTCAATATACAATGCAAATGCCACAGAGCTTTAATGATCAGGCGATTTCTAGAGGTTCAAACTACAACACATGCTCATTTTGAACTTGTTCAAAATTGCGCTCTTAGTATGATTTCTAGTTTATCCACGTTTCAGCGAACACATGTGATGCAGTTTACCAACTATCTGTGTGTTTTTTTTTTAATTTTCAGCTTTCAAAATGTTTCAAAAGAATCTCAGCTTTTACCTCAAGTCTCAGAAACGCTAAATAATTGACGTAATAGTAAACGTTAAAACTCTGGGAAAAAAGTAAGAAAAGCTGTGATGAATGTTTGTCAGATAATCAAGGCTCTGCAGTGCCTAACTTAAAACCCCAAAACATTGCCTCAAAACAATGGAGGAAGAGAAGCTTGTGAGGAATTAAGCACAGTCTTTTGAACCCTCTTTTCACTAAGCGTTTTTCTCGCAAAAACATGCATGTGCTTAGGAAGAGGGTGGTAGGCAAACGTAGAACTAATTCTTAGTATTCTATGTATTATGTTATCAACTTGCTGGGAGATCAAGTGAGGGTCTGAAACCGATGAATTGCCATCTCCGTTCCATGTTAGCACCAATTCCGACGAGCTCTTGCAGGAAAATGGATGGGAAACGGTTCATCAGAGTTTCGATCTCGTTTGGTTTCAGAGTTGGCTCTAGCTTTTGCACGAAAGACCAAATGTAATCAACCCCTGCACCAAACGGATGAATGTGAAGGAACATGGATATAAGACCTGTAAGAAAAAAACACCGTAAAAATTAGTACAGGGTCAGCTAGAAAAAACTGAACTCTCCTGCAGAAAAGAGTGGTCATAAATACCGATTAAAAATTGTGTCAAGGATCGTAACCAAGTACAGTAAAAAGGCTTTGGTGCATTTAAAAAGAATTTTTAGAATATGTATTGATTTGTTGGAATTTGAATATTCAGAAGGAAACACTCTCAATATTTGAATAAAATTTGCGGATGATTTACTTCATTTTTTGTGCTGAAAAAGGCTGTTCAATTACATTATAATCCAAAAAATTTGGGACCCAAACATGACTGATAAAAACTTTGAATACTTTTTCTCATAGGGAGGTAAGGGTAAGGTGTTCGAGGGATCCATCAACGCACCTATCAATTTGGCATCTCGTTCTAAAATTTTATTCGTGGATGGGCAAGTTATGTTGGCAGAAGAATCTGCTTCTCGATCTTCAGATTTCTCTGGAGCGTTTTGTTCGGTTTCGGCGCCATCTTGGGAGCTTAGACGCACCTCCAACTCTTTCACTTTGGTTTCTCTCTGCATTAGTTCCAGCTTGGATTCTAATAATTGCTGTGCGGACAAGAAACAAAACGAAAATGACAAGATAAAATGAGGAAACTTAAAACAAATAGATCATACAAGCTTGCAAACATTCAGAAGAAGATTAGTATTTTTAAGCCAAAATATTTGTAAAATAATCCTCTAAACAGTGGTGCAAATATCCTAACTTCGAGTATTTGGCATAAAAGTCTCTTTATCCATGCACAGTCACATGTGATTTAACATTTTGTGTTTTCATCATCAGGGGTTATGGTCTCAGCAAATGTTGTAAACAATCTACTTGAATGCAGGAAACTGGAAGGAAACAATGCCCCCCTTGTTTACCCCTTGTCTGAGTTTTAACAATGAATTAGAACAAAATTCACAGAAACTTTGCACTCTGCCCAGCTGCAAAAACATCTTCCGTTTTCTAGACCCCTCAAATTATTTATAAAGCATACGTAATTGAGGTGCTAGGTGCTAGAAAGGTACTTCTTGGTTGCAGTATTTCTGCATCTCTGCTTATATTTAATTCATGATAAGAAAAGCGAAAGCATACATTTCACTGAAATTGTTCCTGAGTATTTTTCATAATACAAAAATTTTCTGCAGAAAAAGTTCCTGAAAAATCATCCGTTAGAGTTTTCTCCAAGACATAAATTAGCAATCAAGATTCTGAAATCCTGCAACTGAGAATTGCCCTTCTCGCACCCAGTACCTCAATTATAATCTTTTTCAGAGTCTGCCGTCCTCAGAAAAAACTCTGTATCTCCATTCTGGGTGTTTTCAGCTTTTCACTGACAAAGTGTCTTGCTGCAAAAAAACTAACAACCCTTTATCCTTTGTATTTCTAGAATAACTGTGGCATACCATTGAGAATTCAAAATTACAAAATGAAACATCATAGTGATCAGGATTTCTCACAATAGAGCAGCATGTGTGGAAGAAAATTGCAAAGTCTTGATAGGAGTTGCGGCATTTTTCTTGCCACAGAAGTGTGCTTTCATTTTGGGTATTCTTTGAAGTAAACAGTGAGTTTAAAAACAAGAGAATCGGATAGGTAAAGAGAAAAACTGTGAAAATACCTGTTGCATCGCTTTCAAAGTTTGTTGGGCAATCCTTAGCTCTTTCTCTTTGTTTTGAAATTCTTGTTGGTGATCAACGCGAATTAAGTCAATTTCATTTTTGTAAGCTTCTAGCTGGCAACGTAAACTGTCATTTTCCTCCTATGAATAATTCAAATTATTATACATCAATGGACAGAAGTTGGTCTTGATGGGGTTAATCTTGCTTTCTTTAGTTACACTTACACTCATTGAATTTTTGTAGAACAAATTGTCGACTAGTACTTACGTTTTGAATTGCTCTCATAGGAATTGTTTTTTTTTTTTCCTATCATGCAACGGCTATTATAACCTGGAAATGCATTGCCAATTGATAATGGGACACATTCATTTCCTAGAGGTACGAAGTAAAGCAGGCTTCTAGAAATTAGAATTTTTAACCTATCATGGCAAAAAAAAAACCCTAGTATGAATATGCCAAAATAGAGACCCATTTGAAACGATATTTTTGGCAGGCTCTGATGACAGAGCTACGCGTTTGCTGATTGCCTGAAGTCAGCTTCAGGCATCGCCTTGCTATGTCAACTCGACTGTCAGCTTTAAATTGGTTGGGTTTTGATTAGCCTCTTCTCCCCTCAGAAATGAAGTTTTGAAATTTTTGGTTTTATCAATAAATTTTACCCAGGATAGACTATAATACAACCCTGCAAAAATTCCTTGCCACTACCCTATTACACAGTGGGTGAGTTTCAACAGTTAACGTGGTAATTTTTTTTTTAACACAAATGACACACACACACTTTTAGTGGCATTTATTTCTCAATTTCTCCTATTTGTTGCTTTTGATTGGAAAATACCTTCACGGCGTAAATGCAGGTCTAGGAGAATGATATTCTTTGACCATTTAGCATCATTTATTCATTCATATCTTTTTACTTTCTCTATTACGTAATACGTATTAATTTGTAAATAAATAAGATAATATTATTGACTGCACTTAATTGCAAAAATATCTACAGCATTGAGCTCCATATGTTGCAATTTTGGTTTAAAAAAAAAAAAAAAAAAAAAAAACACAAAAAAAACACAAAAAAAACAAATGATATGAATTAAAATCGCTCTTTTCTCATATTATAAGATTCCTAGTTTGTAATTGACGATTTTTTCAGTGATATCATCAATGAAAAATCATGATAAACTGAGAAAAAATGGTAATTTTATTGCAACTAAGTGGCATGTATTCGCAACTTCATGTCAATGATTCACATCTTTCCTACTGAAAATTCTACTCTGTATAAGTCCCTTTTCGGAGATGGTCAGATGTTAGATGACCTGTAAGTTGGACTTACTTTTAGTTTGTAGGTGTCAGCAGTATCTTTCTTGTCCTTCTTGAGCGGGGAGGCAGCCTCATCTTCACTGTCTGATACCTCCATTTCATCATCGCCTGCCACAACGGAACTTTCTTGAAACTCCTTCATTTTCACATCCTAAACAAGCACACCTCATCGCTTAAGTATTGCTTTATATAGAAATATAAGTATTCTCATCAGTGGACAAAAGTGACTTACAAAAACCTACCATTTGGCCTCCGGTTTGGAATTGATAAAGACGCAATGAAGTCTGACGAAAACAATGATCGCAGTTTGACTGTTTCAAATTCAAAATGACACAAACATAAATGAGCTTAAACACTTATAACGATACCTACTTTACGGAATTGGCTAATTGAGCAGATAAAAAAATTGAATTTTGTGCAGGAATACGAAGGTATCCCAGAAAAAAGTTCAAACTGATACATTACATATTACAGATCAGATATAATCTTTTTAATGTTGAGAGTGAGTGAACAAATTTTCACCTTATGAAACCTGTCTTACACTTGGAAGACTTTGGGTGAATCAAAACTGAAAAATTTTCCCGGAAACCTCACCTTGGTATTTTGGAGAGACCAGATATATCTCCATCCAAATGGACTGAGTTCTGAAAAGGTTGGTGAATAAATGAAAATTAAGTTATTATTACCTGTGAATTTTACCTTCTTCCCTTCATAGTTCATTTTCTCGAGAGTTAGTTTTTGCTCTCTTACTTAGTGTGATTACTTTGGTTATAGATTCCTTCAGTCACATACATATACATATACTTACAAAATACAAAAAATAGGATGATCTGAGCTTTTTTGCTGGCGACAATGAGAGGAAGCACATGCACAATAGAGAGCAGACGATAAAAAAATACAAAAAAAGTTAATGTTTATGGAGCTTTAAAGGCGACTGGAAGAAAATGTACAGCTGATGAACTCATGAACTAAAAAATTTAGGTCTATCTTTGCTATTTATGACAATTATTGCAATTTGGAAGGGACAGAAATTCCGAGGATGTTTAAGTTTTATGGAAGAGAGAGAGGCCATCAAACAAAAATAAATATACATTTTTTTATCAATAACCATGCTACTGATGAAACTTTGGAGGTATGTTTAGAATTTTTGCACCTTCATTCAATGACAAAGGATTTTCAATTCTGTGAAAACACTTGCAAGGACCATAAATCAAACCAATATTTGAATTTTTGTCTTTTTATAAATGGTAAATAATAATAATAAACTATTTTAGAGCTGTACGTAAGTTTTTAGATAAGGTTCATGATAGATAACATGAAAGGTTCAAAATACTCTGACTTAAGACTTTTCAGTAATGAATTCATTTCTTTTTTTTTCTCTTGAAGGTCAAATTTTAATGAAGAAATAACTTGAGAGTAGAATAAAATGTTAGTAAGCCTACATTCAACCAAACTACCCTTTGTCTTTATTATACGCCACCAATCAAATTCAACCATTGGAAAACAGATTATTAAAACTACAAATAAAGAGGGCAAAAAGAGATAAGGTACACCATCTGACAGCATAAGAGAAAGAGTATAAAAGACCTGGCATAAATAAAAAAAAATGGATAAAGAGAGATATAGCTTTCTAGATAGGTATGGGCTAAATGTCTTATACGATAAAACCTACCGCAAGAAAAGAAGGGAAATCATCCTATGAACTTGTTTCATATTTGTCTGAGATTTGCGAATAAATTGAGCAGAAGAGCTGCAGTTCAGGAACATAAATTATTTGAATAAGGAGTAAACAGAGCATACATTAAAAAGCAAAAAGTCATGGCTACTTCAATAAAATTAGAAAAACTCAGGGGTTTTTTCATCACTTTTACCTGAAACTTTTGAAGGGCATTGGAGCAAGGAAAACTTGACAATGCTGGAATTCGCTTCAGATAACTTGGCAGACGTTTACTTACCATTTGAAAGCAACTGAGCTGCCGGTGGTAAATAGCAATTAAGGATAGAGCAAGAGCTATGATGCTGCCATGCGCAGACAAGTGTAACCGTACAAGTAACTGTCTATTGCCCATCTCAGTCCAAAGTAAACAGCTGCCAACTTACCTGACTCGAGTTCAACTGAGAATCCAGGAAGGGAGAAAGCAACCGATTAACAAAATAAAATAAATGAGAGGCAAGAAAGAAAGGAGCAAGACTTGAGGGGAAGAAAAAGTGAAGATAAGAAAAAACCTACCGCTGCCTGCTTCTTCCACGTTTCAATGTTTTTCCTCTGAGCTTTTGTGAAATGATCCCAAACTTTCTTGTGCAACGCTGAAGAGAAAACTCGTTCGATCTGATTGACTTCAGCCAAAAACCAACAGAGATAGAGCAAGTTAATCCAAACATAGCTCAGCTTAAAAGGTTGGTCAGAGTTAAAACAGACGCATACCTACTGCACCATTATGGAAACTTTGAGGCCTGCGAATCCTGTTAACTGGTGTGATCTTGGAGCTTCACACACGTGAAACCTTTTCTCCACAGACTTAGGACTTGACTATTGGGTTTCCACTTACTTCTAACACCAGGGTGTCTACTGACAGCCTTCCAAAGAAATTAAGTACTTCTATGGAGCGTTACCTGTACTTTACCTTGCTGATGACAGAAACGAAGAGCCTGCTACGTAAATGATAAAATACTTTTCAGGCCCCATTTTGCCACGATTTGCAACTGATTCATTTTGGAAAATTGTTGGTACATTTAATCAAACAAATTTTACAAGAAATTCTTGTGTCCAAAATTTCACCAAATTTCTGAACTTCTGGAATATTAATGAACCTACCAAAAAACCAGGTACCTTTTCTGGAGCTAGTAGACACCCTGTGTGCACGTTATGATACCTTTCCAGTCATTCATGCAATAAACTGTATTCATGTTAATTTTAGAGCCAGGCGAAATTTTGAGAGGTTTATGTAAAAGGTTCAGTTAAGGTTTAAAATTCTGAATGGACCAATTTTTGAGACCAATTAGTAGTTTTTAAGCACAATAAAAAGTTTCTGTTAAAAATTCATGATTGTGAATCTCTGTCAGTTTCAGCTTTGATTCAAAATACAAGATTCGCATGGCTCCGGTCAAATTTACCTTTCAATTTAGAGGTGAATAGGTATTTACGTGTGCTTCAATTTGCAGAGAATGTTACCATTGATAAGACCTCTTGCAAAGAATCTCTAGAAAAGAAACTATAGGTTGTTCAAACAGTTCTTTACCTGAGCAATCCACCAAGGTTTCATTTGTTTGGAAACTATTTGTACAATTACCAATCATAGACATCTGGTTTCAGGCAATACAATTGTTACATTTTTGTACCAGAGCAGCTTCAAGATTGTACGTAAGATGTGATTTTTAATACTTACTGAGAGAAAATAGTCAAGGACAGGAGATAATTTTTAGTGAGATTCTCTGTTGTTAAACAACTCCAACTAGAGTGATATTTCTTAGATATATCAAGTAACTTACATTTACTTCGCTGAAAACCAAATAACTAATCATAACAGAAAGGTTGCGTAATTTTACAGATATCAGTGAAAATACTGGAATTTTCAGCGCCTATGAAAAGAATCAAACAACTTACTCTTTGACTCCACTCTATTTGATATAATGTACAGGTTCAGATGGATGATTGAGAATGGATGATTCAGAGGGTGAGAGTAAAAACAAAGTGAAAGTTGCTGAAAGTGGAAGAAAAAGGACTGCTGCTATATTGGAAAAACATTTGAACGGGCAAAAGCGCTGATTTTCACTTTGATCAAAGATACGAAAAACCCTTCCAGTAGGGATTGACGAGTAGAAAGAGCTTCTTACGCAGCAAACATAGTATAATGGGAACAAGAGAGAAATCAAGATGCTCAAAATGGATAACATCCATTTCATAACTGACTTTTTGAGATCACAAGTTCTCACTTGTAAAGCCACTGGGAATCCGAGATATTACAGCTGTTCAGCATCAAGCACATAAGCACAAGATTAGGACATGGGTGATAGAATAAAATCTGCTAGATTTTGAAGAATGGCGACGGAATGAGGTGCTTAAAGGATATCCTCACCCTCTCATCCGTTAGAGACTAATAACTAGAGAATTTGGAGGTTACAAAGGGTGAATGGTAGAACCTAGTTTCCTCGAAAAACCGATCCATAAAACCTGATTACCTTAAAGAGCCGAAAGGTTGAATTTTGCTTGGGGTCCTGCTCTCAGTTTTTAATACACCTCCAAAACACCTATGATGCAAAGAAATAATGATAAGAGGACTCTCATCAATAGCTTTTGGAGTTTCGAGAGTCGGAAAAGCCGAGCTGTTGCCCTGTATATTTATCCTACATGCTGTGTAACTTAAAATACTAAAATATACGGCAACGAAGCACAGAATCAGAACTCAGGCAGTTCCAATGCAGCTGCCTAACAGTTGTAACGGAGTTGACGAAACAGACCAGGACCATAAAATCAATAAGGAGGGATTTATTTGCAAAATCCTACTTCTACTGAGCCCCATGCTGCGCTGTCGCAGCCAGATCCAGTAAAAAAATTGCAAAACACAGTTTGGAAAAAAGGGGCAACGATAAATTTCTGGTCCACTTGCTCCTCACAAAATGTAGAAAAATTGATGTTTGTCCTTCATTTGTAAGATTACTTACATGGCACTTCAGCAACCCATCCATTGTTTACCAGGACCAATACGTGGCTATACTGTGGTGCCTAGTTTTAATGGACAAGCAAAACAGATGAGTCAGAGGTGGTCTCTCTGGAGGTTAAAACGTTCGTGAGATGCTTACTTACATTGGGCTTGTAGCTTCGTGACGCGAGCCTTTGTCTTCTCCTTAACGTGCTTCAGCTCTTCTTCGCAAAGCTCTTTCTCTGATACAATGCGACGGATGTGAGAGTTAGTATTCTGCACCATGCAGAAGAAGAGATGTGCATTGCGTTTGATACATTCACCCCTTTCCAGCCATGCTACAGCAACTGACGTGGCTTTCATGAAAGAACTCTCATCTACACCATAAAACAGTCCAAAATTACCTCGTTAGGGCATTAAGAATAAGAAATACTTAACTTTAACTGTAAAGAAGAAAAAGCCCTTCAGTAGAACTTTTTAAGTCTAGGAGCCTTCCTCAAATTGTGATATGTTGAGATTCAGAATTTATGGCCCCTCTTCCTCACCATGCAGTTATAGACCCACAAAAAATTTCTTCACAAATATCTATCTTTTTCCTCCCTTTTTCTGAAAAATTAGAATTTTTTGCCAATGACTTCACCAAAATCATTGAAAAAGTTTGAGACGATGGCGTCTTACACTGATTTTTGCAATACATCACGCACTGTTACACCTTTTTCCTCCTTCTCATCAGCACTACAACTTCTTCTTTCCCCGTAAATGATGTAATTCATGAAAAGTCTCTACGCAAATCTGTCCTTCAACTTGAAGACAGTGCTTCCTTGAAATTCAACATGCTATTTCTTCCTTAAGAAATACATACAAGTTCAAGGTAGACTTTTGATACTGGAATAAAAAGCTTTTGGCAACTTGTGAAAAATTTTAAAGGACTAGCAAAAAAGTAATAAAAGTCAAAGGAGCCTTGAAAAACAGGGGTTTCCTCTTTCCGTACCTTAACTTTTTGCTACCTATGAAGAGAAGTAAGTGCCTCAAGAATAGACAATGCTGCTCATCACAAGAGGAGAAACCAATCTTCTGAGCAATTAAGAGTATTTGAGGACTTGAAAATTAGATAAAATTTCAACATATTCAAGGACTTTTCAAGGGATCAAGAATCCTGTGGATGTGCTGTGCGCCAAAACATATCTCAGTTTTTACAACATTCATGGGCTCAATTTAAATAATTTGAAACAAGAAAATTTCTCAAAACTATTTCCTCTATTTTTTTATAACTGAGAGAGGGAGATATACTTTCTTTGAATGAGCTCAAGACAAATAATCAGAGAACGCAGCTGAAATTTGGATAAAAACTTACTTTTAAGTTTTTCTACAAGAGCGTTGGCCTCTCCTTCATTAAAGTGCGGAACTGGGGGTGGTGACGGAATGCGACTGCGCTCTTGTTCTATTTTTTCGCGGTGGCGTTGTTCTCTTTGCAACTGTCTTAAATGACATTCCCAATCGTATTGATCATCTCTTGCCTGTGCAAAGTCCACGTGAAGTCGGCCATTGTACATGGTATCCATACTTTGTCCAATTTTTATTCGGTAGCCTAACAAAAAACAGATTCATCCTTAGCATGGAAATTATCATTATTTCATCTACAGTTGTAATGCACAAAAGAGCATCCACATGTAATCAGACATATTATTGGATTTGTGCCATCTTTAGAAGTGTCTTCAAAAGAAAGAGGGTGTTTGCAATGATTCATAAGAATCATGCTTATCATATCGATGGCCAAAACAAAGTATCTCCATTTGCAATGTAGCGACTTTCTCTCATAATTTATTTTTTCTTTGGATAACTAGCCAACGTAATTACTTGAAAACTTCCTTGATTTTTTTTTCCTGTTAGCAAAATATACTGTACAAATTTTAAGCTGTAAAGTTGGCTTGTTTCACTTAAAAAAAAAAGAAAAAAACAATAGTGTATTTCCTTTAGAAAATACACTAACAGGAGCGGAAATTTTGAAACACTGCGATGGAGATACAGGGCTTCACACTTTGGCCATTTATATGTTCTTTCAACAATACTTTGTTTAGACCCATATTGGAAAAACTTGACCAACATACAATAAAAGAAATATAGGTCAATGATACCTATTTTAACCTTTTAATAATAAGGGTATAAATTTGCGAGAACTCTACTGAAGAGCTGATCTAGTTCGATATCGGGACTAAATATTGCTGTCTGCGGTGCGCAACATTTATACCATACTATTGTTTTAATTCAATTCAAACTCAGTTTATTGCTATACACTAACCATGGTGAATTGGGCTAAATACAGGTCACAATAGTTCTTTCTCATTGACTAAAAGTAAAGAGAGCACACTAAAGACTCACCAGATAGGTATAAAGCATTGTCTACTGATGACATTTCCACAAACCGAACATGACAAAACTTCTTCATGTTATTGAGTCTTATGCTTGATATATCACCACACCGGGCAAAAATTTCTCGTACCATATCCTCTGCAAAATAGAATAAAATGAAACAAAAATACAAAAATCCTGTTATAAGGACAGCTCAAAAGGAAATCAATTTAAAGTGTTGTTAGAGATAAAATTCAATTTATTAGTGAATGAAACATAACCTTCAACCAGCAATTGGAAAAGGCTAATCGCTGAAAGACTTATGATAGATACATTGGAGGCAATGATTGGGGATAGATTTTTGGATATTTTGCTACCAAAAAAGCCCAAAAATAAGCAATTAAATTACAGCAAAAATGAATAGAAATTGGTGGTACAAAATCGTTATTTTGAGAAAAAATTACTTTAAACGGATCAGTGAACAAGGTGCAAACTGAAGCATTACTATACATTTTCCATTCATCAAAATTTTACATAAAACAAGATTTTTGGAACAAACGTTATAGGAAATGACTCCTGACAAATATATTGATGTTTTCTGATGCATAAATTCAAACTTTCTCCTCATAAAAAGATTCGTTTTTCTTTTCTTTGGGAAGGGGGGGGGGGGTCCCAGAGAGAAAAAAAATAATTAGAAAGAAAGAAAACAAGCAAAGGAAAAGGAAGACTGACCAGTAGTTTTCTCAGGTAAGCCACCAACAAAGATGGTTTTGCACCCAGGCGGGCGCTTTCTTGTGGATGGTGTTGACATGTTGGGATTCGGTGGGTAAAGTATACAGTCTTTACACTCTATTATCTCTTTGGCACCTCCTTGAGCCCCAGCAGAAAATATATTTGCATCCATCATTGCACCATCCTGCGGCATCATCCCAAACTGAAAATGCAGAAAAAGCATTTGCAACCATTGCATTGGTCAATCAATATTCTGTTCCCACTACAAAAGTATGAGTGTTTTTAGTGGATCAACTGTTTATAAAACCAGATTTTGAGTGATTGAAAGCTGATCCGACATTTAACTTCATATTTCTGATTCATCGAAGATAAGATCATGTCATCTGCTAATCACGTGAAAATTGACAAAACTTTTTTTTGGGGGAGGGGGGGGGGGGAGAAAATTTTCCTCCAAAGCAGTACTGAAAAAATTGTGAGGTACTCTGAAAATTTGATGATACTTTAGCAATGTATTGATGTATTCCGATTAGCAAATTAATCGATACCAATGGTTCTTGAAATATTATGTAATTTAATCTTAAAATGGGAAAAGATTTAATAATTTCTTTTTAGACCCGTTGCTCATGAGTCAAATAAAATACAAGTATACATTTCGAACCACTAAAATTACACTTTGTGACTATGTTACATTACCATCAATATACCGTTTGGCGTCTTATGCCAGATAAATCCTCAGCAGAACATACCATGAGTGGATTCATGTTGGGCTCAACGATGCCAAGAGGATTAACGCCCATCACTGGTGGAAATGTTCCCATCTGCTGGAGCAGGTTTGACCACATCGGACCACCTCCAGGCCTCTCTCCCCCACCGCCAGTACTGAGATGTGATTCGGCACCGCCCAACTTTCCGTGATTAGAATCGACTGAGTTGTCTTGATTGTCCCTTTCGATTTCTTCACAGCTGGAAACATTAGAAAAAATTTCAATGCTCCGCATGCAAATAATATTCGCTTAGGGATAATTCATAGAGGTAATTAAAAGCTTTAGCTATAGGTAGTGCCATTAAGATACAGGTAATCTCTATAAATGACAAGCATGAATTGTTAAAATCGCAAGAAAACTCCTTGCCACCCCCCAGCCCCGAAATGCATTGTCAATTGCTTGAAAAGTAATGTTGTAGGGTATTTTTGCACGTGGTTGATGTTTAGACTTTTTTTAAATTTTTCATGGGAAAAGCTTGTTTTAAAAAATTCGATTTTTCAAAAAAATGATGGGGAATGGAAAAAAACTTGGGGTCATTCTCAGATCCAGCAGTGACAAGTACATTGTAAGTCTGACGTTTTTTTCCTGGGGGTAAGATTTTGAGTTTGCAAAAAATCATTACAAATTTCCGGAGAGAATTTACCGAAATAGATTCAAGTGGTGGTTAGGTGTTGCGCAGCACCCTAGTGTGCTATGAAAGCAACTACTACACACATACTTAAATATATAAGACGATAATTGAAAACCTTGACATAATTACTGCAGCCTGAATGTTGAAATTTTGTGTTCGTTGGGTGGAAATGGATGACATAGGTTAAATGGCGAAGCGTTATTGGTCAGCTATGTCTTATCGTTTCTTTCTCGTGCTTGTCAAGTTGAAATGGACGACAAACTAAAGGCACCTCTTGAGTATCTGACAGTATATCGTCCATTCCACCCGACAAAGAAACAATAAGACACAGCGGACCAATCTTGCTTTGCCACTTAACCTATGTAATCCATTTCCACCCGACAAACACAAAAATTCAACAATCAGGCTGCAGACCAGTTTTCTTGAAAATTATCTTGAAAAACAGGCCTTTTCGTTGGGCGTCTGACGGTCAGTTGGGAGCTTTGAACACTGACAGAATACGAAAATAACCCACATTGTTCGTTCTCACAAAACTTAAAAAAAATTGGCATTATCTTCTTCAAAATTTATCATCTAAATTGGTAAAGATAAGCACTCTAATGCGCAGCCAGGTACAAATGATATTTACCAAATAAATTACTCACCTGGAGTTGTAGTCTCTTTCTGTGCTCTGGTTCCCCCATCGATCACGTTTTCGCTTCCGTTCCCTTTTCTCATACCCTCCATCATCTTTGTCCTTATCATAGTCGGAATGGGCATTTCCATCAAGGCTCTGTGCGCCACTTAGATCCCCAAGGTTTACAGGAGCTGAAATGAAGACATTGATCTAAAATTATTTTCAGAGCATTATTCGTTCCCAGATTCAGTGAAGAAGTTTATTGAACCGTTACAAATTTCTCATTAACATTCAACTTTTTTCCCAACGTTATGCATCAACACATTTTTTCAGAACTTCCCAAGTTTTTCTTCTAAACGTCGAGAATCAAACTGTCGGTTTTGGGAGGACATACGAAGCAATTTTCCCACAAAAGAAAAATTAGCTTCCAAAACTGTTGAGAGAATGTACCTGGGTACCTTTTTTAAGTGTCATTTTTCAATGTAATGTCACCGTATGACTTCAATATGTAAGGAAAACAATATAAGGTCAATCTCAAATGTTTCAAATTCGGAGACCACACTGTTTGCAAAAGAAGTAATTGAGGAGAAAATTGTTGGGATGGATTGCAGGAAAATCATCTCAAGAAAACTTTAAGCTGAATTGAAGTTTCAAATGTGAGGTAAACAGCGACTGGAGCACAGCAAACAAGAGTTGCGTGCAGTTGTTGAACCATTTTAAAAAACTGATGACCTTTTTCTCTTCTCCTTCTTTTTCTTTTCACTCCCTTTTGAAAAGTAAGGTAAACGAAAATTTTTCCAGGAGGCAGAGACCGCTGGATTGCAGTAAACATTCAGTGTTTGGGTAATTTCTGCACTCATATTTAGGACTATTTTGAGAAAGCCAAAGTCACTGATTTTAGCCAAATTACTTTGTAAAGGTGGGCTGGTGATGCAAAAAAAGAGCAACTAAGAATGGGTTGAACAGATGAAATTCTTAATTCTTTTGGCATTTTATTAGGAATTAATAAGAAATGATGATGTAAAACAGAAAAAGCAATTCAAAGCTTTTTGTTAAAGAGAAAGCCATTCTTTTCTGCAAGATCTTTTAGGACTAATTTGCTTAGGATTTAAGGTAAAAAAAGAAGTTATTAGATTTTGTCCCGGACCTTTCATTTTTTACTGAGAGTACGCTTACGTTTGGTTGGTGCCTGGGCCATTAGGCCCATATCAAGTGGAGGAGCATCTTTAAGCAACGGTGGCATATCTAGTGGATGCATTTCATTCAGAATTGAAGGAGGTGGAAATTGTTGCGGGCCTAAAAGCAGCTGTCCGGGCGGAAGCATGGAGTGTCCAGTTGCTGAGATCATCTGCATCAGCTGTTGCTGCACCATTTGCTGATGTTGCTGCTGTTGCTGAACATCTAGATCTGTAATAAGAACTTAGAATGAGATACCGATCTATTCTGCCTCAAAAATCTAGATTTATATACTAACTAGAATAGAGTAATTCACTTTCAAAACGGTGCTGTAAGGCGTGGGGGAGCTCAGCCCCAAACTAGATGTTTAGAAATCGCAAGAAATAATGAGAACAATGAATACAACAATTATTTTCTTATCATATCCTCCAAGAATTAGGGCGGATGCGAGAGTGAAGAAGATACGTAGGTACTACACAATAGAAAATGGAAATTATAAAATTTTCTTTGGCTTCCTCCCCACCATTTTACCATATCATAATGCATTTATATTAATCATTTGTAGGAACACGGCCAAAATTTGTTGACACTTAAATATTTTTTTCCTTCTTTGTAAAATGGTCTCAAATCTTTCCAAGTTTTTTAATTAAGCCGCATAGGTATTCATTTATGAGGCTCCACAAAAAGTTGGTGTATGCATTTCTGGGACTATCTTCTGTAAAACATGGTGAAATTGATAGTACTTAAAGACTTTCTCATAGGAAGGTCATCACAAGGGGACACTCAGAGAGATTTAATAAGTTTGTGGACATTGTGTCTAGGTTCCAGGTGATTTTGGCAGCTGAACAGATTCTATATCTCTGGTGTTCTTTGATCAACTCCTTGGCAGGCTATGCAGAATACACTGGTCGTACCTGATTGAGGGTGATTTCGCCCGAATCCAGGTCTGAGCTGCAGCGGCCCCACTTGTGGCGGAGGAGGTGGTCCTGGTGGAGGAGGTCTGGCCCCTGCTCCTGTAATTAATTCATGACAGTTACGATCCTGAAAATTTTCCTCGATCACCCTTGTAAACATGATTAGAGCTGGAGAAAGAAGAGAATAGACGAATGTCATATCTGTCCATCTATCTACTTCTATTTTGTCCAGGGTTGCCACCGTTGGGGACTTTGGCCAGAGCCATTAGAAAACAGCACCATTCAACAAAACCTCATGCACCAATCGGTGGGTCAACCATTGATTGATGCATTCAGGTTAATGTGACATTTATCCATTCTTTTTTTTCCCAAATTCTACACTCAAGAAGCCTAGCTTCAGCTCTAGCAGAGAGAGTGATTGTCCACAAAATTAACAAGTATAACAGAACATGTAGTACAATTCTGTGCAAGCGTTGTTCTTCACCACTTTGAATTTGGTGTGGGACTAGTAGCCTGACAGATCAATGATAAGGTCATGAGAACTGCGATTCCTATGTTGAACCTAAGAGTGTAGAAAATGCTCTGTCACTGGGGCGCGTGAAAATGTGAAAAAGCCCCCAAATGTGGGTGGAGGCAACATTTTGAAGGGTCAAAAGTTGAAAATCAAATTAAAACAAGGGTCATCTCTTCTTGGCTTGTTGGGAAATTTTGTCAAAATCTGACCGACAATTGGGTGGAAAAGTGGAAGCTTCTACACCCCTGGTTGAACTTGTAAATGGTAAACATTAGAACTCCGGATAAATGATAGAGAGGCATGGAACTGTCAGCAACTCGCGGGCAGGTCCATTATATTTATTGCATCTGGTTTCATCTGAATGCTTTCATCCACACTTTATTTCAGACTGCTCAATCTTTGGCCCTTGTTACCATTACTTCTCATCGCTTCATTTGCAGTATGGGGTGCATACGAGTCTTAATGGTAGAGGGATATCATTTTAGTTCATTCTGTTCAATTCTCTATCCATTGATTTCTAAAAAACCATGCAGATGAGATCCAACGAACTTTGCTCAATCTTAGAGCCTCGATTCTTAGGGTGAAAGATTTCCGCAATAATCTTCCCTAAGTCATACCCTGGGAAGTAAATGGATTAACTCAAAAATGCAAGTAAAAGGATACAGACAGGGTATGAATAACTCCTATCTTTTCACTTGTGTAAGTAAGCGGTGGAAACAAGCGGAAAATTAAAAAAAATTCACAGTCGTTGCAAACACAAGATTTGACTTACTGCGTGGGAGCCCAGAGTTTAACGCATTGCTGAAACTGAAAGCCATTAAAAGGAATTTTTAATGAACAATGCAGTTGGAGAGTTCAGAGATCCGAAATACATCAGAGGCAGCCTGAGCCCCCAGAAAGTCGCACACAATGATCATTCAAGGACGATAATTGGTTATGAGAGGTGCTTTGATGACTTCTATCATTTTTAAAAACTTAAACACACGAAAATACTAGGCACTGTAAGTAATTCTAATTCTAATCAATACAGTAAGGAATATCAATCCGATTAGGAATAGTGAAGTGACTGCTTCAGATCGGGGAATGATTAACAGTTTGTTTACATCAGACAGCACCCCCGCCTCCACCGCCCCTTTCTTATCAATCATTTAGGAGGAGTTGCCAATTCGTACGCATTTCGTACGCAAGTAGATGTTCTGCAGGGTTTGCGATCGTAGCGCTACCTTGCTCCCGGTGAGTGAATGCGTAATCAATCAATTTGCGGGAGCGAGGAGCACCGCGGCCGCGGCGCAGAGATACGACTATTTGAACTTAATGGATGTCCGTATTGCATCTGCAAAATTGAAGGCGCGATGGATAGCGCGCAATGTGAACATGCAATGCTCCACGCTATACTGCCAATGAGGGATGGGGTGTCACTCAGATTAAGGAGGAAATTTGAATGACAAGGCACGATTACGTCTCTCCTATTTTCGGCCGTGTTATCACTCGGTTTCTTTTCTTTATTTTCTCTTAAATTTTGATTATTTTTTAGGATGCATTTGCAGACCTATATCTAAAGCTCGTATGTGCCGGCCCTACACAACCCACGGACGGTGCACGTGTCTTTAGCGATCCGCGGGTCAACTTAATCTAGTCTGGGCATCAAAGAGTTAATTCTTCCAATCACATTTGAATTTAATTTAATTGCCTTGCCAATTTTTGGAGACCATACAATCGTAACTTTCTTTCGATTTCTTTTTGTGAACAGAGGATGTAGGGATTTTAAGTCTCCTCTCGACCAGTCGCATTCTGCATCCTGCGGATGGATGATGGAGCGTTTTTAGTTATTTTAGATCGAAGGGGGAAAAATTCCATAAGTAGTGCTCTACATAACAGTAAAGTTTGGAAAAAAAATTAAAATCTGGCCTCCAGATTGATATAGTCCATTTTCAAGACATTTAGTGTGTTTCCACGCGCACTTTTGACAAGGGAATACTATTTGTGGTCCATTCCATCAATCCGACACTTAAGTAGTAGCCGGGGAGTAGATAGAAAACCAGCTCCAGGTCGGATTATAAGCGCTCAAGGGCCCGCGGTGCTGGCGGGCGCAAGGGGCCCGCACATTTGCGGATTTCATACTCTCTAAATTGAAGGGAGTTTACGTTTCCCAAAAAACGAATGGTTCATTTTCCCCGATCCCAGCCCTCGCCGTCATTTTAGCCAAGGGCATTTAAAATATTATTACCTAGTGTTTAATGTCACTAAAGTGTTTATTATGTGTACCTTCTTGTCATTTAATGAATTTATCAAACAAACAAACGAACAAAAAGTTAAATTACTAAAGTAGCACTCAAATTAGGGATGTCACTCATAAAATGTCATTTTATGACATGAAAATTAACCATATGGGTACCTAATGAATAATTGAGAGACTCTTGAATTTTTCCGAAGAAACAACAACCCGATCTATAATTTCTTATACACCGGGTAGGCAGTCCCCATGGGCCGAATGAGAACTTTTCGGCCGGGAGGGGGGGGGGGGGTAGAAGGCTCTTAAGGTACCTCATCAAGGGGGGCAGTGGGGTCCTGTTCGCTCCAGACAAGAGTTCGGGGAATCCTTCTCGCTTTAAAGGGGGGTCCGGGGGAGCACGGAAAAAAAATGACTGTGCGCGGATAACCATCTTGGTTTTGAATTAAAAGTTGGTGTCGTATACATGAAAAATTGATAGAATAACCAACGGCATTGTATTGTCCACAACGTCTTTAGGGAAATCAATCATTTTCAATTAGTTGCCACTAGCTATTACAAATCTGTTCACCGAGACAAAATTGATGGTAAACTAAAAACTGCTCCATCAATTAGACTCATTGCACCAAAGAGTGCGCTTGCGCTTCACCTATCTTGTTTTTGGTTGATGCTACTCGGTTAAGTGGGCTCATTGAACTACAGAATGCGTTAGTGCAAATTATAAACTTGTTGATTGTCACCATCTCAGATAACTCAATTAAAGTATTTTGTTAGTAGTTTGCTCCGTCAATTTTTTACGCTGTACCAACATTGAGTCACCGAAGAAAGCAATCAGATATGGGCTGATTTGGGATAGTATGTTGATAAATTTTCAAGAATTCATATTCAACCCACCTTGTGTGACTGATAAGCGTGTAATATTAATGTTCGTGGAGCGTACTTTTCCCGTCCCTGGCTCGGGCGACGGTAAAGTCGCCGCAAAACTATACAGACTTCGAGCAATTAATTATTCTTGACTCTGCTCGGTTTTAATGATAATTAAAGGGCATCCATTACAACAATTCAGAAACTCGGACGATGTTAAAGTTTTCACCGATTTAAAAAAAAAAAAACGGATTAAAACGAACTAATATATTCATCAAAACTAAAAATTATTTCATTCTAAAAGTAAAGTATACCTCATATCGTAATTTTTGAGGAGAAAAATAAAACTAACACTGATAGGGGGTAAAAATAGGGCCGCGAAGCGGCTCATTGATGGCGCGGAGCGCCTTCAGGGGTTTGGACCGCGTAGCGGTTAGGGGGCATAGCCCCCTAGTATTTGACTAATTGCCTAGGCATTTGACAAAATGCCTAATTTTGCTATTTGCCTGCGACATATCGATTGAAGTGTGTGAAAATTTCTTTCCTCCCCCCCCTCCCCTTGGCACCAAGTTGTACGAAAATCCGACGAGCAGGAACCGAGATAGCGTTTTAGGCCACGCCCGCCACCTGGGTTTTTCGAATTTTCGAAATTAGACTAAAAATTCGAATTTAATCGATGGAATGGAGCCGATGTATCAATTTAGGCTATGTCCGCCGTCTTAAATTTTCAAATTCAGAAAATTCAACTTGTAACGCATCATACCCAAAATCTAAGCTCAGATTCGGCTTCCTCGAGAAAAATGCCATTTCATGTATCATATGTTAACATAGCATGGAGAAAAGAGGGTAATCGTAGGCGTAAAGATTCTATCAAAACCGGCCGGAATGCGGAAGTAGGCACAGAATTCAAACGTTTGAGCTACGCCGCCAAGCGCCGGCTTCAAGCATTTGGTTCGTCCGTTTCCGAGAAAACAAACTTCTTCTTACTCATCAGCTGACCTACCCCGAATCACCCATGTTGCCACGTCGGACTGATATGTTAGAATCTACACGCCTACGTTAATCTCTTTCCTTCATGATATGGTGACATATGATACATCAAATTGCATCGATTTTTCACGAAGAAGCCGAATCTGAGCTTAGATTTCGGATATTATGCGTTTTAAGTCAAATTTTTTTTATCTATTTTAAATCACTCAGGAAAATTTGCGGAAACTCATTAGAATAACAGTGTGTATTCTTTTAAAAACATTGATCAAAAATGAAACATTGACGGTATTTGAATCTATTAATCGCCGAGATAACTTGAACACGGTTGTTCTACGACTTATTATTATTACGTATGTTGTTTTCTTCTTTTGGTTGTCGGCAGCGTAGCGGCCAAAGGCCCCTGGTACTAATAACAGTTTTCAAAATCAATTTTTTTCTACATTCAAAATTCCGAGGTATTTTGAAAACTTGAGCCCTCTCAGAAGCAATTTTAAGCTACTTACCGAAAAATTGATCGAATTTCCTACATTACAGATATGCCATGCGATATTTCAGCACAATATTTCACATTTCTTAGGAGAGGCCAAGTAGATTCCTAGGGGAACCGAGCCCTCCCCTCCCTCCTCTATTTACGCCTAAGGCAGTCCCTCTCGAGTGACAGAAGAAGTTGAGCTTCAAGAGGATCTCCTAACGCGGAAGCTTGAGGTCGATTTTTAATTATTGTTAATTTAGAAAAAAAACTCTCTCGCAAGTCCCGTGAAATATTTTACGAAATTTTAAGAGACAGTGAGATTTTTTAGAAAACAGTCAGTTCGGGGACAAAAGTGCAACCCGCACTAAAAACACATGACGCATAATGAAACGCATACATTTTTTTCTTGTTAACCTCGGATTTTCATTTCTTTTTCTCGTATGTGCAATTACTAATGATTGAAACGGAAATTATGTCACCGAACAATATTAGTATCGTTTTGATAATCATCAGGGTGGTCTAACAATTGATACTTAGAACATACTTTCATTATATTTCATAAAAATCGGAAAATATTTTATAATTTTAAACTTGAAATTTTGCCAACTTGATGAAGCCACTCCACCGCGAATTCAAACTGGCGAAAAAGCATGATGATGATCATGACTCTTCATGAAAGAGCAATGTCATGGATGAATATATACTACGTACATGTGAATATATACTACGTATATGTGAATGGATATACAGGGTGTTCCAAAAGTCTAGCCGCCCCCCCCCCCCTCTAACTTTTGAACGGTTCGAGATAGAAAAATGAAATTTGGGAATGTTCCTATCTCAAAGGGAACCATCTTTTGTGGGAGTCAAAATTTTGGTCCTGTGGAAAGTAGGCGTCGCAGAGCACCCTAGCGCGCCGTGAAAGCGGCTTAAATATACATACATACAAACCTATCATACCTCGGTCAATAATTAAGATATTGATCTGCGATTTGTGCCAAATTCTTAGTGTTTTATGCTCTTCCAAATGAGGTACCACAAGATAGGGGTCGTGACTTGAAAAAAAAAGTTGGGTACCCCCGCCTTCTTTGAGAAGGCACCAAAATTTTAACCCCCCTCCGAAAGATGGTCCCCTTTGAGATAGGAACATTCCCAAAGTTTCATTTTTCTATCTCGAACCGTTCAAAAGTTAGAGGGGGGGGGGCTGGACTTTTGGAGCACCCTGCATACGGTGTAAATATTCATCCATGGCATTGTGTACATGGGCAAAATGCAAAATCTTAGATGGAGTTACCACATTTTATCGGTGGACGATAGAGGGATAAGCAAGATCTTGACCGATTCGGTAACAATGGTACGGGGAGACACGTGGCAAGGGTGACTTGTGACGTCGCGTCGCCGCCGGCCGGTCGGTCATGGTCGGTGGTCGGTCAATCGGTCGGTTTTCCTTCGTGGCAAGAGGAAAAACCCCGTCCCTTCCTTCCACACTATTACATTCGTGTGAGCAGGGGCTGCCGCTGCCCTTACAACGCGTGCCCATTGTTATGAAATTACCCTACCCTCGCCGCACCACAACCCCTCACGTGGACTTTGAAACAACCGAACGCAAATTTCTAGATCATCGTATCCTCCCTCAATTCAGTTTCCGTCAGGTCGTTGTTTAACCAGAACCGATCGTCCTTCGACTGTGCTCTGCGGCGGTCATCGTCTTTCCGATCATCGGTTTTCAGCTATATCTCTCAGTGATATTCCGAGGAAGAACTATACATTCAGTGCGTAAGAACTTTAAGTGGAAGCGGGGTTTTAAGCTTGGTTCTTTGTCAAGAAAGTTTTTTATCGCCAACTTTTGTTATCAACATCTTTTTTTTTTTTTTACGTTTCCGTTTCAATCCCCCCCCCTCCTGCGTTTGACTATCGTTACTTCACATCAATTTTAATTTGCCCAGCGAAATTTCCAGTGTAGAAATTGTATTTTTGAACTCTTTTTTATTTTTCTGACCTTTAAATAAGTTTTTCTCTGAATAAGTGCCAACCGAAATTTTTTTACTGTGAGCTTGGAGTCTCTAAAATTCGCCATACTGCGGAGGGCTTCGTTTTTCAGTGCGTGTGATCTGAATTACTCTGATCCGTCGGCGGCGGTTTATCAGTGTTTTACAACACAGTATGAGTTTCTTCCAAGTACGAGTCGATCTCTTTTTCCTTCTCCAGCGTTCAAGTCTCTCGATCTGCAAAGCTCGATAAAGCTTCTCCCAACGGCCGGTTTAGTTTCCAGTGGCCTGTTCTTGTAGAGTTCCAGCTCCTGTGATCGACACTTCTACTCATTTCCATCAATATGTTCTCCCATAGAGAAGCGTATCCTTTCTCGCATTATTATGATTATGAGCCATTCATACGGGCCGTGGAGAAATTCCCTCAGTTATACAATAGGAAACACCCGCTGTATTGGAAAATTCGCGGAACTTATGAAAAGGATAGCACGTGGGAGGACGTCGGAAGAATGTGCAACTTTCGACCGATCAATGGTAAGTTATTCGAATTTTTACGCAGTGTAGCAAAGGGTATGTTGCAAACTTTAACTAAAGGGTGATTTAACAGGATGAATAGTGTCGCCAGTGGTAGTTGAAAGCGATTTTATAGGTGATTCGACAGTTGCCATTTTTTGTGTCAGAGCGACGTGCGATGTTTCGCATCAATTCATTCCCTAATTTTGGCTACTTGTCATTTATTTCGAATTTTGAGATCGCACTACTGCTGTCATGAGACTAAAGAATTCATGTACCAAAGACAAAGAAATTCAACGTAACAAAAGCAGAGTTTTTTAGAAGAAAAATATACCATTCGATACTGATAGCGAAACTGGACTCGAATTGTGAAATCAATCATCAATAGCTTTGAATTGCTTCTGAGAAGACTTAATTTTTCCAAATTTTCCGGGAGAGGCCCCCCGAACCCCCCTGTAAAGTTACAGGAATTCCCCGTACTCTCATTTAGAGCGAGAAGGATCCCCCAGACCCCTCTTGATTTGGTGCGTTGCTGTCCCCGCCTTGAAAAGTTCCTACTTCCACCCAGGACTGCCTGTCTGGTGGATGAAAAATCATAGATCAGGTTGTTTCTTGGGAAAAATTCAAGAGTCTCCTTTTTATTATTTAGGTGTCTGTGTGCCTGGTTATGTTTATGTCATGAAATCTATTATATGTGTGGTATCCCTAATTTAAGAGTTATTTTAATTTTTAATTGCTCCTAACTATAATGACGACGAGAACTGAGACCGGAGGGGGGGGGGAGGAGGAGGAGGAGGAGGAGGATGTAACCGTAAATGAATCATTATACTTTTCTGGGAAAACTTGAACTGCGCCTCCAATTTATAGAAATCGCAACATAAATGCATGTATAATGTTTTATTGTATTGACATCATATGTATGTATTCGTACAGTATTCACGTATCGATGGCTGCTAAACTCGGAAAACGCGTATCTCCATTTTAACGTCTGGAGATTTCCATTTATTTTTCATTTCTTCAAAAGTAAAGCTACTTACGGTGATTCGATGGACGTCATATTTTGTATCAGAACGGCATGCGGTAGATCGCATCAATTGGCTACTACTATTATTTCAGCTACTCGTCATTTTTCTCTAATTTTGAGATCGCAATTCTGTTGTCAGGAGACTACCGCACTCGCTTACCAATTTTAACAAAGAAATTCAACGTACTAAAGGCGTGGTTTTTTTTTAGAGAGAAAACATAGCATTCGATACTGATATCGAAACTGCACTCGAATGCGATATTTTCTCTCTAAAAAAACCACGCCTTTATTACGCTGAATTTCTTTGTTAAAATTGTTAAGTGAGTGCTTTAGTCTCCTGACAACAGAATTGCGATCTCAAAATTGGAGAAAAATGACGAGTAGCTGAAAAAATGGAACCAATTGATGCGATATATCGCATGCCGTTCTGACACAAAATATGGCGTCCATTGAATCACCATGAGTGGTGAAACTTAGCAGAATTTTTCGAGGCAAACTGTTTATCTTCTTTCTTTATTTTCTTTCACAAAAAATAAAACATGAAAGGAGATTTTGCAAATCTTCGCACCTTTCGACAGTGGTCACCGATAAAGCGAGCCGACCGATATTCATCCCTTCACAATCAAGTCAACTCATCATCATTTCTATTTTCTTTGTTTCAGCG
The DNA here is from genome assembly GCF_918797505.1 of Bemisia tabaci. Lineage (NCBI taxonomy): Eukaryota > Metazoa > Arthropoda > Insecta > Hemiptera > Aleyrodidae > Bemisia > Bemisia tabaci. The sequence continues at coordinate 32,798,137 of NC_092795.1, forward strand.
TCCGATATCCAGACCGTTTGGGAAACTCTAAGACAATCTTACACAAGTTATCGCTTGCGGAAAAGGGAAAACGAAGCACTGGGGAAAGCACCACCGACGTGGAAGTACGCTGAAGCCATGTCGTTTTTGGAACCTTACCTGCTGCATAAAAGGAGGAAAAATCCGGAAGTCCAGAATGCAAACGCCACGGAAGGACAAAGATTCTTTCAGAGAAACCTGATACGAGTGCCGACCTTCGTTCCAATCCTGGTACCTGCGACAAATCAAACAAACCTGCTTCGAACATCTACCACGTCTCCAGTCCTTGTCCCTGCGACAAACATCGCCTCTGCAACCACGGCGGCTTACCCACTCCCTCGGATTCATCCGTGACGATTTCTTCAGTGGACGCAGACGACACGGATGAAAGTGTCTCTCTCTCATCATTCTGCATGGCCGACGCTGATTCTGTAAAGGGACAGATGTTAGAGCTGCCTCAGACGCAAAATGAACCACCTCATACGCAAGATGAGCTACCTCCGACGCAAGATGGGCCACCTCCAGCGCGACGAGTAAAGTTGGAACCATCGGAAGACCAAACGATGAGCCATGGATCTCCACCGACTCAGTCAATGACGTCGGAGTCTTTCGCGACGAAACAAGCGAGCGAGATGTCGCATGTAGAGTACCGACCGAGAGTATCACCTCTTGAGGAAGTGACGTTGAACTCACACGATGTGCAACAACTAGGTCATGGGTCAACACTGACCCAACGAGCGAGTCATGAGCCATCACTGGCTCAACCATTGAGTCAGGAAACACCATTGATTCAACGAGTGAGCCATGAGCCATCACTAACTCGGTCATCGAGCCAGAGATCACCACTGTTTCAAAGAGTAAGCCATGAGCCATCACTAACTCAGTCATCGAGCCAGAGATCATCACAGACTCAAAGAGTGATCCATGAGTCATCACTGACGACCCAGCCATTGAACCAGGAATTACCTCGGATCCAACTGGCTCAACCACTGATTCGAGAGTCACCAAAAATCCAAGGAGCGAGTCGCGAGTCACTACCGGTACAGCAAGTAACATTGGAGTCATCTTGGTCAGAGCAAGTCAACTCGCAGTCACCTTCAGAGAAGCGCAAGAGACGAGAAACAACCTCTTTCGAAGGAGTGATGTCCTCAACGGCCCAGCAAGTTAGTCACGAGTCACCGCAAATCGGCAATACGTCACTTTCCAGGCGTAAGGTGAGTTGGGAGCCGTCCCCAAGGGAGGGATTGAGATCAGAATCATCCCCGGATGCTCTAGCCCTGTTTTTTGTAGCTACCGAAGCGACTGTCCGCCGACTCAACCCCGTCTTGCAAATCCAGGCCAAAGCCAAAATCAGCGCTCTCATGACGGAGCTAGAGATGCAGTCCCTTTTCCCGGACGCTTGAATCAATATTTTCAATTAATAACCCTCCTTCTTCTCCAGACTTCCTTCCTCCGTCTCTTCCCTTTCTTCCCTTTCTTCTTCTTTCCCCTACTCCTTCTCTCCTTACTCTTCCATCTATTTCTCCTTTTACTTCCTCTTTTATTCCTCCTCCTCTTTTTCTTGCCTCATTTCATACTCTCATCCTTCCTCTCTCTACCTTTATCCTTCTGTACCTCTCCTTTTCTCCTTCTCTCCTCCTACCCTCCGATCACGCGGGCTTCGAGTACCACATGGCATCATACCTGTAAATTGTCACAAATTATCTTTGACAAGTTGTAAATATGATATTCTGACAATGAGACTTGAATTTCATGTTCCTTTCTTTGTGTGACATTTAAATCGAATGAATTTACGAATATTGAATTGTACCTGAGCTAAAAATCTTCCGGGACCTTTTTGTTTTTTTACGTTTTTTTCCCCAACTGTATGTAATCCGGTTGATGAGAATCATTTAACTTATTTCGTTTCCTTTTAAATTTTATTTTGACACGAGTTTTATACGTTAAAACTTTAAGTTTAGCATGGTTGTTCCTATAATATACCATTTTCTGGTGACAACAGTTTGTCACATAATGTAGTGATGTCGATGCGACTGAGGATTAGATTTTAACAACACAAACTTGTAAGTTATTCATTCAAAACTAAGCTCATATTTTATAATATCTGCAAGCCTTAACTTCATTCTGTATTTTCATTTGAGTCCTTGATTTTCTGTGACTATGAGATTGTTGGTTTGCAAGTGTTACTTTAAATGATGTGTCCTCATTTCATTTTAAGTAAATTCCACTAAATTATAGTTAAAATATTGACTTTTTTTAAGATAATTTTGTTTTGTCCTTAAATTTTGATAGGTACAAATAATGTAATTTGCGTGTCGTTATACCAAACGCATGTGATTGAGAATGTGTACCTTGATGTGTGTGATAAACTTGACTGATTATTAATTCATCCTCTAATAATTTGTGTAAAATAAGTTTTTAAAATATTTATTTTTTTCAAGAATACACGTTATTTGCTCGAAAAATTGTTCACCTAATCGATAAATTGCTGTGACGAGAGGAATTTTAATTCATAATGCAAGAATTTCCTTTTTTATTAATATCCTAAAAGCATACTCTACTTACTGCGGAAAGTATATTGCCAAAGTTATTCATGCGGTCTCAATGCGTCATATCCATGATTTTAGTCGAAAAATTCGTATCTTTAATTCAGACGTTGCAAAGCTCCGTTCATATTTCGGCTTCTTTAAACAAAAGTAACAACCGACACATTTTTGGAGGAGGGTTCAGAAAAATATAAATTTTTAAGAGTTATATTAAACTAAATTTAAAAGTCTACAGCGTGTTAGAAAGCTGAGAGAAGTGGCTTTTCAATACTTTTTACAGATTTGCTTTATATATCTTAAGTTAGGAGATGTTGAATAGGTATAGGCAAACTTACGTTCTGGACGATCCTCGTATGACAAAAATTCTTGAAAAGAAAACTGTTGTTCACGAAAAAGGATACAGTCTTAGATTATTTTTGGTGGGAAGCATGCTCGACTAGTAAAAAGGAGGAGTTGCGTTTTGGGCCTTTTCCGGCCCCACCTGGATTTTGCTAAATGTTTCATATTTTCAAAGTACTAGTTTTAGGTAGACTCTGTGCCAAATATTAGACCGAACGGAGCCCATGCAAGGGCGCAGCAGCGCCTCAAACCCAAAATCCTGGAATCGAAAGACAATTATTTTCGCCGACTTTTTCGACTGTTATCACTCTTCCAGCACATGCTTCTTGTGTATTTTTTGGCGTACTTTTCGTTTCTGGCCTTTTTAAAGGCCTCCGATAAATTTTAAGGGGCCTTATGGCCCATTGTTGCCATTTTTGGCCCATTTTTAGGGTTTTTTTCCATTTAACACATTCAAAACTCAACTTAATCCAAAAACTGTGTACATTTTGAAAAGTACGTAAAAAAATGAATAAAAAATGTTCAGTAAAATTTTTTCCTATGTTGCCAAATTTCCGAGAAAATTGGTCCCAAAGTGTCGAAAACGGCAAAAAATCGATAAATCGCCGCGTCTAAGGTTCAAGAAAGTGGAGTACATTTTTCATACTGTACCAGATAACAGCTCTTATCCATCCATACAACATACTAAAATATCATAGTTGTACCTGGATTCCCACGATGTGAAAATTGACCGAGATGTCGATTTTAGCGGCCTTTTTATACTTGAAGGCAGCTCTTTTGAATGTTTTTCGACCTTAGTCACCCTCTATGGGTGTGTACTATATGTATTTTTCTACGTACTTTTCATATCTGGCCATAAAAATGGCTTCCTGTGAGTTTTAAAAGGCCTAACGGTCCATTGTTGCCAATTTTCACCAATTTTTAAAGGTTTTTTCAAGTTTACGTGTGTGAAACTTAATTTAATCTAGAAACCGTGTACAATTTCGGAAAGAACGTAAAAAAATACATAGAAATGTGATTTGTACCTTTTCCCTACGTTGCCAAATTTTCGAGAAAAATCGTCCTGAAGCGTCAAAAATGACAAAAATTGGATTTGTCATCACGTCGGAGGTTCCAGGAAGTGAATTATGACATTCATGTGGATCGTGGGACACTTTCTCCACGCATTTTCTGTCCTTCGGTATATTTGGCCTGTAGCAAGCATCTTGAGAACCAAGGATTATCTCGAGGTTACAGGAATAAAGAGGTGAACTGGAGTGAAGGATAAAGTAAAAGCACCTTGAGGGCCCGTTTTGTCACGTTCATCTGCGCCATTACATGTTCCTTGAGATGCATTGCAATTTTCCATTTTCGATACGTTATTTGTAGTGAAAAAAAACTTGAAATTCACTTCCTGGAACCTCCGACGTGATGACAAATCCAATTTTTGTCATTTTTGACGCTTCAGGCGATTTTTCTCGAAAATTTGGCAACGTAGGGAAAAGGTACAAATCACATTTCTATGTATTTTTTTACGTTCTTTCCGAAATTGTACACGGTTTCTAGATTAAATTAAGTTTCACACACGTAAACTTGAAAAAACCTTTAAAAATTGGTGTGAAAATGGCAACAATGGACCGTTAGGCCTTTTAAAACTCACAGGAAGCCATTTTTATGGCCAGATATGAAAAGTACGTAGAAAAATACATATAGTACACACCCATAGAGGGTGACTAAGGTCGAAAAACATTCAAAAGAGCTGCCTTCAAGTATAAAAAGGCCGCTAAAATCGACATCTCGGTCAATTTTCACATCGTGGGAATCCAGGTACAACTATGATATTTTAGTATGTTGTATGGATGGATAAGAGCTGTTATCTGGTACAGTATGAAAAATGTACTCCACTTTCTTGAACCTTAGACGCGGCGATTTATCGATTTTTTGCCGTTTTCGACACTTTGGGACCAATTTTCTCGGAAATTTGGCAACATAGGAAAAAATTTTACTGAACATTTTTTATTCATTTTTTTACGTACTTTTCAAAAATGTACACAGTTTTTGGATTAAGTTGAGTTTTGAATGTGTTAAATGGAAAAAAAAACCTAAAAATGGGCCAAAAATGGCAACAATGGGCCATAAGGCCCCTTAAAATTTATCGGAGGCCTTTAAAAAGGCCAGAAACGAAAAGTACGCCAAAAAATACACAAGAAGCATGTGCTGGAAGAGTGATAACAGTCGAAAAAGTCGACGAAAATAATTGTTTTTCGATTCCAGGATTTTGGGTTTGAGGCGCTGCTGCGCCCTTGCATGGGCTCCGTTCGGTCTAATATTTGGCAAAGAGTCTACCTAAAACTAGTACTTTGAAAATATGAAACATTTAGCAAAATCCAGGTGGGGCCGGAAAAGGCCCAAAACGCAACTCCTCCTTTGAAAAGTAATTCAATCAGTGAGAACGAAAACACACTAACTCGAAAAAATGAAAATAATCAAGACAAACACAAAACTGCACTGTAGGTGAAGAAGTTAGTTATATTAAATATTATATAAGTTAAATATTTTTGCTGCCGAAAGACAAGTAATTTTGGACACTTTAAAGGTCCAAGTTGGAATATACGCGCTAACTTCAATGCCCTTTATGTAAATTAACTGTTTTTAATGGAAATTGAGCATTTTCGAGTTACCGTGTTGGTGTGTTTTCGTTCTCACTGATTCAATTAAGGAAGTCGTAGTATTCAAACAAACAACGATTTTTGGGCTTTTAATTTTCCTAAGTATTAGAAAACTAAAGTTGATATTTTAAGGGATATTAACATGTAACATCACTTAACCTCTTGTAAATTTTTTTTTTTTTTAAAAAAAAAAAAAAAAAAAAAAAAAAAAAAAAAAAAAAAAAAACACTCGATAAAGGACTCTCCCTTTAAAAGTCTCAACAGCTGTGGGCGTGTGTACATTTTTTTTTAGTTGCCTTCCTTATAGAACAATTTTGAAACTATTTCTCCTGCACAGTAGTTGAAAACATAGAAGTAGCAGTTGGTAGACGCTGGCGTCGGCTCTCGGCGCCTGATCTTTGTGCCTTGTCCAGTCGCATGCGAAACGTGGGACGAGACAATAACAATAAAGTAAGATGACGATACTTGCAAAAGAATTCTTGACCCTTAATCTCTGCTCCACGAAACTAGACAGAAGGCTCAAGCATCGAAAGTCTCGTACAGCGACTGCCACATTGTAAGGATGCGACCATTTCAACTCGTGGGATCTATTTTTGCCTAACCGCCCAATTGAAGGCTAATCAATGGCCGTTGTCTACCGCAGAGATTCCAATCTAACGCAGAGCTTCGACCTCCCTCTCCATCGCTTGTTCGAAAACAGATAATACGTTTTGGCAATGCTATTTTCATTGTTTATTGGGATTCTCACGATTATCATGGGATTTTACATTAAGGCGATTTTACTTTAAAAAAAAACATATGAAATTCTTTATGCACTTTGCCGAATCTGAAATTTAGCAAAGAAGCTACGAATTAAAACGGCTAAATGTTTTGTAAAATCCTTGTAGAAAAATCTAGTGCATCACGATGTGATTTTTTAATTTACATTCGTATTTTCCATGGACGCATGATTTATGTACTTAAATTTTCCCATGGTGGGTTTCAAGGACGCGTCAAGAGTCTTGTGTCTACTACATGTTAAAATAAATTTTTCGTTGTAAGGATCGAATTTCGGTTCGCACGGATAATCAAGATTTCCAGTCCAGATAATCGATTTTTTCAGTCTTATAACCTGAAACTCTGTCCCGATGACCGCGTTCTTCAGTACAACTACGAGTCATGGTACTGACGGCTAACCGAAACTTTGGTTGGCTGAAAAGTCCGGTTACCTGGATCGAAATTTTTGGTGTTCCATGAACCGAAAGGCATCTCTTCATGCGCTGGAAGCGGTATATTTGTTTGAGGGAAAATTTTTACAAGGTTTATAGCGATTATGCCCGTATAAAGGCAAGTTCCACCGCTTTCTCAAACGAAAATTGTCAACCGACAATGCAGCCATGGTTGAAGGAAGGAAACCTCGAGGGGAAGAGGCTGCTCATACCCCCCTCCCCAAAGCACGACTTTTACGTGCCTGAAAAATGCTTTTCGATTTTTGTGGATGCAAATGCCTTCCTTTCCGCTCCTCCCAAAAAAAAAGTGCCAAGGGTGAGCTAAAATAATCTCTCTCTCTTGCACATGACCCTGGCTCATATTGAAATTCATGAGTGGAATGGAAAAAGATTTGGCAATTGAATAATTATTGCAATGGACCACTAGACAAGGTACGAATTACAGCATTCTGATACATGATTCTTAACCAAAATTTCACGTAGAATACGACGCGCATAACGAAAATTACCGAAATCAACTCCTAACTAAGATATTTAATGATTATTGATGCCTGATGCGTGAATTCAAACCACCCACTCATGAAAACTCAATGCTCTGCGTGATTCACATCGCGCGCTAAACGTTATCATGACAGTCTCTGCGATATAAAAATCTGACAACCTCAATCTTGACGCTTTGGTTCAGCTGTAGCAAATTGCTTATAGTTTGAACAACACATGATGGGAAGTGAACATTGCTCGATTGAGAAGCTTGCTGAAACCATTATAGTGCGCGATTTGACTCACGTAGAGCTTTGAGTTTCTTGTGCGCGGGCAGTTCAAATCCCTCGTAACCAATGTGACATAAAAACGTTAATATTTTCGTTTGGAGTTTGTTTCGTTAGTTTTCGTTGCGCAAATCGTGTTCTACGTGAAATTCTGTTCAAGAAACATGTATCAGAATGCTTGAATTCGTACCTTGTCTAGTGGTCCATTACAGTGCAATTCACAAAGCAAGAACAGCGACGTTCTCTGCCGGGAAATTATTCAAGAGTTTATATGTCGAATGATATTTTCCTTATCAATTGCATTCCTCTTAAACTCCTTTTAAGTGTTTACTTCCATAGCGTCCTCTCAGCCGATAAAAAATTTTATCAAAAGAAAACTTAAGAACTGCTCCCGACTAATACGCCTAATTAATGCCCATGAACTCTACTATCTGTCGAGTGAACAGATTTTCTCCCGAGTTTTCAGTCGATTCGCGTAACACTTTCAGCGCTAGTTTCGACTTGGCAGCCTTTCAAAACAAACGCGTGGTTTATTCAGCGGTACTTTTACTACTGTTTTGTTTTCTTTTCTATTACACATGTTTCTGAGTTTAACGTTAAACCTGATCCTCTGCGCCGCTGTTTTACTGTGGTACTTCATTTACCGCTACCAAAAAAAATACGACTATTGGCGTGATCTCGGTGTACCATTTGTTGGTAAATCGGGGGACATAATTTACGAGACTCGTAAACACAAGAGTTTTGCGATTCAGGACCGGTACAATGAGTTGGCGCCGTATTCCTTCGGGGGGATTTTTCAGGCCGCCAAGCCGTACTTGTTGGTGCGGGACCCAGAGTTGATCCAAAGGATCCTCGTCAGGGATTTTTCCCATTTCACGGATCGTGGCATAGCCTTTCACGAGGAAATCGACCCCCTCAATGCAAATCTGTTCAATTTGGGTGGTCAGCGATGGAAGAAAATTCGATCGAAATTGGTTCCGATCTTCAGCACTGGAAAGCTTAGGTCAATGTTCTCGAAAACGGAGCAGTGTGTTCTAGCTCTCAACAGGTAATCAAGCTGTGGTGCTCCACAACTCTTTAAAATCGAATGCGAACTTATTGATTTTTATTGCGCCAAGTGTCAAGTGTCAAGAAGTGAATATTAGCTGAAAACTATCTGGACTTCTTTTTGAAAACAAGCTTTAGTTCGAATTCCTTTTAAGCAACAAAGGAACTCTGCTTCAATGACACAATGACGCTTAAAATATGTTTTTAAAATTTTAATCAATAAAATGTTCCAGTAACTTTTCTTTAACATCTGAAACATCTGAAAAACGACTTTAAAATGTTTGCATAAAACAATTCAAGGTGACACTTATGCATTTTTAGAACGTTTTGAAGTCATATTTCAATGCTTTTAAAACATCAAAACCAAAAGCAGCATAAAGAGACATTGAAAGTTTTAAACACATTTTTAATCATTTTAAAAAGCACTAAGTATAAAAAGGTTTTATGAAACATTTTTGAAAAGTATACAAATTCGTTATTAAAAATTTTATTGATTATAAAGTTTTTGTTAAAAATGGGCTCTCAAAAACATTCTCAAAATATCTCTATTTTTCCACACAAAAAAAAAAAAAAAAAAAAAAAAAAAAAAAAAAAAAAAAATCTAACATTTATATAAAGGCCTTTCAGAATGAATAATTTTTCCTGAGACAGGTATTTATCTGACAAACTAAAGAATTCTTCCGAGTTCGAAGTGCGAGAACTGATGCAGAAATTAACGACCCAAGTGATTGGAACATGCGTTTTCGGATTCGACGTCGATTCCATTTCTGACGAGGATACCGAATTTCGGAAACTGGAACGGCCGCTAACTCCAGGTCAGCAATAGAAATTTTTGTCAATTCCATTCTCTTTCATGATACTCTCGAAGACAGTATATTTGGGGCATTTTTGATGAGTCACTCTCGAAGGAGGTATAAATCCAAAATTTGGCAAGCGCCAACTGATGTTGCCAAGATTGTGAGATTATTTTTCTCATTCTACCTTATGAGAATCAAGTGGCCTAAGACTTGTAACTCTCTCAATCAGACCAACATTTCATCATCTTCCGGCCAAAATTTCATAAGTGCAATATTCGCTCAGACGCCATGTTGCCAGATACCTCAACATTGTTTCGATTTTTTCTTTAAAACTGTTGCACGCAAATGACAATTTCAAGGATTAATTTTGACGGCAAAAGAAAGGCGACATTATCCTGTGATTCTGTTTGTTAATTTCGCCGTAAAAAGTTTGACTAGTTTGAGAAGTTTGGCAACGCATTCTCTCAGGACGAATGGTGCTCGAGTGTGATACTTTGAACTGAAGGAAACGATTTGGGAAATGCTCTCAAATAAAATCTCCATAAACGATGGCATGCAGGTTTTCTTAATGAGACACTCCATAAATAATCTTAATAGTACCTGATGATCCTCACCCAGGTTTGGAACTTCCTTTCTTCACTTATCGATGACCTAAGATCCAATTTGATCAAACTGGCCCAAACTGCAAGTCAAAAGCTTGATCAAAAATGAAAAATTTTGATTCAGAATTGTTTAATTTATGCACCTCTCGGGCATGAGGCCTAAGTGCAAGTTACATGTTCGGCTCCCTCAAACTTTTAGGATTTATTTTAAATACCTTAAAATCAAATGGAAAATAATGAAGCAACAAATCCTGTTCATGTATAAGTGCCTGAGTTAGACAATATTTAAGAGGAAAAAGAATCCGAAATCATATGGGTCTGAAGCATTTAAAATAACGAATATATAAGTTGAGGTAATTCAAATTTGTGTGGGATTTTCATACTCTCATGATGTTTAAAGTGTGAGTTTTCATCTTCCATCACGGTTGCAGGTCCGCTAAAATTTCGCCTTCGCCAAATTCTCCGCTCGATCCACCCGAGGATGCTGGTCTGGCTTCGGTGGAAGGGGTTCAACAAGGAGGTTGAGGATTTTGTCATGAATGTCACGAGAGAAGCCGTTAAAAACGGGGAGGTCAACCGAAATAAGCGGAATGATCTCATACAACTCATGGCCAATTTGCAGCATGAGGAACGTCGGGAACTTCAGGATCGGACCACCGAGACCTTTGCTGGTCAGTCATAATTACTCGGTTGAATTAAACTGAAAAAACAAGCTGGTTGTATTTAGCCGGTATATACGAGTTTCAGATGTAGGTCCACGGATACATCGTAAACAATATTCAGACATTAAATTGAAAAAAAAAAGAAAAAAAAGTGTCAGGTAATTTTAATTTTGACAACTACCCTTGGAGATCCCAAGCCGGGCAAATTGACCGGACTATCTTCTCTGGAAGAGCTATCTATGGGTCCGATAAATATGAAAAAATCATCATCAAAAAAAAAAAAAAAAAAAAAAACAAAAAAAAAATATTTATACAAGCGATAAAAATCCACAAAATCCAATCGATACAAATCCATTCTATAAAAAGAATCAGACATCAAATTTTGAAAAAAGGAAAAAATCGAGTGTCAACACAGCCAAATAAAAATACAAAAGACGTTTATGGGCCTCGTTTATTTTTATATTTTTTTCCCAAATAAGAGCGACTTCGCACCGACAGCACAGGGTGGAGCATTGCGAATTTATGCTTCGCGTCATAGCCCCTTCAATTTTGCAGACGCAACACGGACATCCATCGAGCACGAATAGTTGTATCTCTGCGCAGTCATCAACGCGCGCTCTTTCCCTTGGTATATGTTCAAATTGTGCTTGTTTCTGTTTATCTTCTTTTAGTAATGCTTCAAGGGCTACATGAGTAAACCAGCTGAGGATAGGAGAGACGTAATCAGGCCTCGTTCTTGGAATTTTTTCGCAAATTTGAGCGACACCTCCCTAGTGGATATGAAAAACCTTATACGGATTTAGGATGTGCTATAACATCGATCAAAATACTTGTTCCTCTCCTTCCACTCTAAGCTACTGAATCTATGTATTTTGACCATAGTTTAAATGAAATGCAAGTCAAGTATACTTAAGTAGAAATTCATCTCGAGTAAGTTTTAGTATTGCATTTTTGGTTTTGGTTAAATCAGAGCTTGCGTACTAATTCACTACATTTTCAGATCCTCTTTTCACTGATCATATACTGGCGGCACAATTATTCATTTTTTTTCTGGCTGGGTACGACACAACAGCTACGACACTGGCCAACTGCTTGTATGAGCTAGCTCTGAATCCGGGAATAATGGACAGACTACGTGCTGAGGTCCAGACGATTTGCGACGCCAATTGCGGAAAACTTGACTATGATGCCCTCAATAGAATGCCTTACATGGATTGCATCATTAATGGTATGTGCGTGGCGAGTAGAACGAAACATCAAGAACTCTGCATAGTGATTAAATCGTAGTTCCTGCACGTAAGAACGTACCTACGTTTCATCGTAAATTTTACTTTTACTGAAAAACTCTTGGGAATTTCTGGCTGAAAACGTTTTTGAGCTTTTCTTTAATCATACATAGAAATCAGAGAAGATGTGGCCACATATATTGATAGATATTGCACAGTCATATTCTTGTAAAACAATGAATTACTTAAGTCGATTTTGCAACCTCGGAATCAAGTTACGTCCATCCGTCTGGATAACATTGACTAAAGCAATGTCCTTGAGGGAAATTGCAAAATTTCAATATAGCAAATGTTATTGAGCTTTTCTTTAATGACACACAAAAATCATAGAAATTTTGGCCACATATATCGATAGATATTGCACAGTCAAAACACAGCCGATCTTGGGTTAAAAATTTCGATTTTCTGTAGGATTTCAGATGATCCGTTGAACTGTATCCATAGTAATAGGGAACCGCTACCTCTATAGCTCATCCATAAAAGCTTCTATCTGCTCTGGGAAACTAATGGTTTATACGATGTTTCTAAAATGAGCGAGAAAAACGTATTTTCATAATGTGGTCCAGGTTCAAGCTCGCGTGAGGTCCTCAAAAAATATATTTATACGAGAAATATATTTGTATTAAGCCATATGATAACACCTCCTTCAACAAACACCGCACCTGCGAAGTCCAAATTGCGAGACTGCGAATCGGCCATACTTTTTTCTCTCATTCTCATTTAATTTCAAAATCTCCAGTTCCTTTATGCTCTCTTTGTCAACACTCCCCCCTTACAATCGACCATATTTTACTTTCTTGCCCTAAAACCTATGCCACACGTATCAAAATTCGAAGTTCCCTCCCTCTTAATATGCACCCTTTGTGTTCAGATAGTCCAATGGTAGTAACAGAAATTTTAAAACTCTTCAAGAAACTAAATTTAAAAATTTAAAATTGCCTAGTCCCCGACGTAAATAGCCTAGATGCTGATCGTCGTTAAATAAAATTAACTAACTAACTATATATTTATATTTATATAAATATATTTATATATTATTCACTGAGTTTCATGGAAGAAATGAAGCGTTAAACCTATTTTCCCAAGTTCTGAGTCTATTTTAAGCTTCTTTTTTGCCAGAAGCTGTTTTATTTAGCACCTCGGAAGCTAAAATTTTGAAGGTGATCAGCTTACGACTATAGGTAAGGCCAGCCAGAAGTTTTCTTTTCACTTTTGTTCGTTGTTTGATTTCTGATTTGCATTTTTCGTCTTGAGGCTTTACAAATGGATCAATTTAGCCGCAAATAAAACTAAAACTACGGTCAGTTTCTGATAAAAATGTTTTTCATGGTGTCCATAGCTTATTTTTGGGTTACGTTGACTCAACTTCCCGAAAGTCCTAACTATCAAAGAGAGTCAAGCTGTGAAGATTAATTTCATCAGGCTGACGATCCCCTGATTAGATGATTGATCGAAAAAAAATTGATTTTCATTCCAGAAACGTTGAGAAAGTATCCACCGGTCGGATGGCTTGACAGATTGTGTGTCAAGAATTACACTTTACCGGATGCGTCGCTACAAATCAAGGAGAATTTAAATATTTTGATTCCGGTTTATGCTTTGCATCACGATCCTCAATTCTTCCCAGAACCTCACAAGTTTGATCCTGAGAGATTCAACGAGGATAATAGATCGAACATCATTCCAGGGACATTTCTTCCGTTTGGCGATGGTCCGAGAATTTGTATAGGTATTCTTCATCTTTTTTAGTCGGCCCCACTTCGAGTAAAATATTTGTGTGCTTGAGTTACTTTCGATCAATATAGGAAGTAAAACACGATTACCAACCCAAATTTCATGTTGATTTTTGTCAAGAGTGGACAGGCATGCTTGATTACCGGGAGGTATATTCCGGTGGGCTTTTCGATATTTAGGGCTATTTTGGATGGGGTTTTCTCCTTCACACGGGGAAAAAAAACTGAAATGGGTCGATTCTTAGCACTACTAAGCCAGTATTTCCGGAAATTTTTTTGGTCCCAGTCCACTTCTGATAAGATTATGTTGAGTTTAACCTACAGGACAATGGAAAAACGTAGAAACTTCCGAATCAACTGAAGGCTTGGTTACTTTGTTTTCCAATTCCCATAGTTGATCAAGCATTTCGACGGTGTAAGTCGGCAATCACATAACTCGATTTGCGACGTCGCAGACTTCCTATCACACTTTATTTTTTAAACGGAAAACTACTCAACGACTATACTTTAAAACTCCAGTGATTTTTCTTCTTTATGCAAAGAAAATTCTGCAAAAACTTCAAGGAATCATGTCAATTTGTTCTCCTCTAAAAAAAATAACACAGAGGCGGAGATTTTCAGACACCGCAAACGAGTTATGTGATTGCCGACTTACACCGTCGATTTGTGATATTTTTTCTGTCATTGTCAATGTAAGATTTTGTCCAAGAAAAAGATCATATGTTTTAGTAGGACAGCTACAAATAATGGATAAAATTTAGAGAGTATGAGGTAAAAACAAAGTAAAAAAGTTAATTTTTGGTTTACGTAGACTACCAACATGTCCTGGTATATTCAATTCTGCTCGTTATCAAAAGTTGGATGGATACGAGTTCCACAGAAATTTTGAACCAAATTAAGTAGTCACATAAGTAAATAAAATAAGTGAATCAGTAAGTACATCTACAGTCAACACACCTTCAACCTACGTTGAAATTCAAGATGGTAACATCATTCCATGGACATTGGCGGATCCACGCCACCGGGGGGGGGGGGGGGGGGCGTAAGGGGCGTGCGCCTTCCAGTTCGCCCAATGATAGAGGAAGAAAAAGAGAAGGAAGAGACGGTGGAAAGAAGAAGGATAGACGTTCATATTTATTTGGTGATTCCTCATCACAAATTTGACTGAAACTGCATATTAGATGTTTAAAAATTTCGAAAATTTCCTGGAGGAGTCCCTTAGACCCTCCTTCCGCTCCCCGCGTTCGAAGTGTTTGGATCCGCCTGTGAGTATGGAATGACTCATTTTGTCTTTTTTTTTGGTGGAGGTTTATATTACCATGCAATGCATGTCAACATATTTTAATTTTTGAATGTTCTTCCCCATACCATTTTATCATGTCACATGCCATTTAAATACTACATCAGTCTATTTTTGTATGTATTTCAGGAAATAGGTTTGCACTGATGGAGATACGAGCCGCATTAGCTTTTTTTGTGAATAACTTCTCACTGCACCCGACGTCGAGAACCGAAGTACCTCTAAGTATTAATAATAATTCAATTCTCTCTCTCCCGGCAAGGGGTGTCCATCTAAAAATTAAAAAGCGAAAGATGGAATAATTCTGAGAATACACTGTTTGCTAACTCAGCTTGTACCCTTTCGTTTGCAAAACAATAACAAACCTCTAATTT
Source organism: Bemisia tabaci (assembly GCF_918797505.1). Classification (NCBI taxonomy): domain Eukaryota; kingdom Metazoa; phylum Arthropoda; class Insecta; order Hemiptera; family Aleyrodidae; genus Bemisia; species Bemisia tabaci. Next base: position 32,813,464 of record NC_092795.1, read on the forward strand.
TGAATACATTCTGCGCTACAGGAAAGCAGGAAGTCTCTGAAATCTCTGTGCGTTTTGCCCACAATAGAGCCGGTAAAGTTCAAGCGCCTTCATCTTTCGGATATGCAACATAGACAGCTCATGGACGCGAATAGTTGATTCAAGGCGTTGACATGAACATATCGCGACCGCCCGTCCGTCTGATATGCGGTTATCAAAAAGTTAGAAAATCAGAGCCCCTTCATTTTTAGGACACGCCACACGGACACCTCACGAGCACGATAGTCGTATCACGGCGTTGACTCGAACGTGATCTTTCTCAAAACATTAAATACCTGAAGGCGAGTAATTGGTAAACAATGAAGGTTCCAAATAATATTCATGTAACTGTAAATATCTTTCTAAAGTTGTTTTGCATCAAATTTTGAACATACATATTCAAAAACCTCCAGCAAAACAATTATTTTTACACATGATAACATCATGCTTTATCATAGTAAAGTTCTACTTCAAATCTAGTTTTACCAAATAAGTCATTGCCTCCTATTATTTTTATAAATTTTTACATGAAAAAATTTGTAACACGGTCTTAATTAAAGTTGTGTGAGATTATGTTTTATGATCTAGGGAGAATACCCAGAAATTTTAAAGGTATCTTCCCTTAATTAGTTGTCTAGTGACAAAGTAAAACATGAGAGAAAATCTTGCAACGTGAAATTTCGTCTGGCTGATTCATGTTAAATCTATCAGATAAGCCTGTCTGATAGTGTTCTTTTTCATTAGTGTTTTTTTTTTCATCTGTCTGATAATAAATACTCATACCGTTTCAAGGGGTTGATGTTTGTATTTCCCGTTGTGTTAATAATTTCCCCCGTAGAATTTTAAAGAGAGAACGTTTGACGAAGCACTATCGTCTCCGTGTAGTGGCCCATCATATTTCCGGCTTATCTCTTGTTCCGTGCACTTGTTCGTGAAAAATGAAACGATTTCCGAAGAATTCCAAAAAGTTTTCTCGAGTGGCTACAGAGTCCTGATTTAGCGGGACAAAGTAAACCGCGGGCTCAGGGGCACGGCGTGATTAACTAATTGAACGGAGGGGATCGGACTCGACGGAGAGTTATCTGGAAGTTTATAGACTTTGAACTTACGAGGAGCTTAATGTCGCCGGGGGCTGGCTCTGAGAGCCGTGAAATACGAGCACACTCTCTAAGACGCTCCACGGCACGCCATGCGCCGGCACCGGACCCACCGGGCTCTGGTTTTATGTCCCGCGAATTTATTAGTACTTAACGATATTAAAAAAATTGACTTATCACCGGCTAGAGTGCCGGGAACTCCGCGCCGCACGTCTGCGGTGTGTTTAAAGTATGAGAGCGAATTACACTTTCCACGAATGAAAGCCAAGAGGTAGCTAAGACTAGAGTCCCATCATACTGAGAGTCAAGACAATGCGAATCCATTTCTGATTGGTTCCCGTATTTTAGGCCTTCACAGTGTCACAAACGGAAGTAAGATTACATTTTCACCGATTGCAAAGACTATAATCTGGAATGGACCAGGGATCTACGGGTTCGGCAAGGAACAAACGGAATGAGAGAAGGAACGGAGAAAGGAATTTGAGAATGGGCCGATCTAAGATTACGAAAAACGTTCAATTTCTGTAATCTTTATTCCCGTTTGTGACTCCATGTCATGGAGTCCATGAGAGGGTGTTGTCTTGACTCTCAGTATAAAGGGACTCTAGCTAAGACTCTAGCTCTTAAATGGGCATGTTTAAACGAAAGCGATCTGTTTGCATTGGGATTTTTGAAAAAAGACATTCGTAATATTTCAGAACTGCTTCAAAAATTATGTAGGATATAGGGCCACTACGACATTGGAGGAGGGCACGGATCAAAATGAGGAAAACGCAAACTCATTGTTAAGAGACTTGGAATGAAATTAGGTGTATATTTCACTCCGGAGTCTATTATAGCGTTCAAACAACAAGAGGGATATGAAAGTGATGCAAAATTCGCATCATATAAGCAGGGTGCTAAACCCCTCAAATACAGGCACGTAGTCTGGGAGGGGGGGGGGGGGTGCACGATTCTTGAACGAAACACACAAAGCAGATTTAGGAGGGCAGAAATGATTTAATCGAGTAATGCACACTTTGCAATGAATACATGGAGAAATACTTATGAATACATATTTGGATGAATACATGCATAAATTAACACATATTATAAGTATGGAGTTAATGTAAATGTAATGTAATGTTAATGTTATATAATGGAGTGAATTATTCTTGTCGAGAGGCTCATTCCCGTAACAAAAACAACTAGATTTATTGCGCAACTCGACAAAATGCTGCAACCACGAGAGTACGTGTTAGCATTCGAATTGCTTAGGACAAGGCCTGATTTCGGTCTCAGTTCAGAGCATGGCCGTCCAATTGTTGAGGAAAGGGTCACTTCATCCCTGTTGACAAAAAACATTTGTTTTCAATTAAGGACGGCTGGCTTTTTAAACGAAAGACAAGAATTAGGACCGTGTTGCATTGTTCCAAAATCTGCGCTCCCATCATTGAGAAAAGAGGAGGTGTTTGCATCTTGAGGATCGTTTACCCCGTGACGTGGTGGTACAACCTGGCCAGCAAAATTTGGAATCCGAAGTATGAATAACGGACCATAACGTCCGATTTTTTGCTGAAATCAACTCATGATATAATTTCAAACACTTTATACAGAATAACTTTTTTTCCATAAACTACACCATTTCCAAGGAAATCGATGATAGAAGTCGCGGTACCGACCTTTGTCATCAGAAAATCCCAAGATGCCCGAAATGCAAACACCTCCTTTTTTTTCTCTATGCGCTTCCATTTTATCTTCCCAAAGGATAGCGGACCAACACTATTGCTTGAAATTTTCTCAGAGCATTCTCCACACAGAGGAGGAATATGAGGGAAGTTTTAAAGAATAACGGCGAGTAGTTTTTCATTTAAAACATAAATTATAACAGGAAATCTGTAACGTCACAAACCGATATAGGTACGTGTTTTTGCAATTTCACCGTTGATTGCTTCATCAAGGCCGGATTTAGGGGGTATGGCCACATGGGCCGCGGTCCATGTCGGCAAGTTTAGTGAGCGGCAAAATGGTGCAATTTTATCAAATGTAGGTATCAAGAAAAAATCTTATTCGGATCTGATCTGAAAAAATTACAAACTAGAAAAGGCGAAAAAATCTCTCATTTCCTGAGAGTTAAAGTATGGTAATTTTTAATTTGTTCGTCTTTCGGTGATACAAGAGACAGCGCCTTTCATTAGTCTAGTTGAGAGAGAAACCAAACACGGAATTTGGCCTGGTACGGCACGGCGCAGAGAGCAATGATGACGATGACTAGAGATGGAAAGGAGGATCCCTCGGCGCGCTGGTCAGCATGAGACACATATTAGCGCCTACAAGACTCCATGAATACTTCACGCATTGCGTCAAACGCAGTGCGGTCATCAGCGGTTGGCGTGAACCGCATAGCGCCTACAAGAGTGCATGAATACTTCACGCATTGTGCCAAACACAGTGCGGTTGGTGCGATGGCGGAAATTAAAATCATTAAACCACATTCATGTTTATTCTTTCATAATTTTTTCGTTCTTCTCATATAAATGAAAGGCCTCGTCCACACAGAGATAGGTTCACGGAACTTAATTTTTGCGTAAAGTTCCGTGAACTTTTGCTAGGGTTGACAGGGCTATCTCAAAAAATGTGTCCAACACGAGTAAACGCGTCTTATGCACTCCTCCTCCTCCGGCACGTTCACATGATGGTTTGTACCGATGTTTCGAAACGAATGAGAAGGGGCGGCAAGTAGGTAAATCCGGCCCTGTGCTTCATATCTCATTTAGGAAATTAGGGAGTTGTATTTCGATGGCAAAAAATGAAATCGAATGAAATAAATAGCACACTCCTTTACTTTAGCTCAAAGATAAATGGAAAATTCAGCCCTAGAAAAGAAATTGTATTCACCTCTCTATTTGCATCATTATTTCTGTGAATCTTGTGTAAATTCCACTCTCATAGGTAACTTGAATGCACTTTAATCTGGATTTTTCTGGATTAATTTTAGGGCGCAGAAAGTTTTTTTGGGACTCCTCGGCTTCTCTATGTTCATTCTTCGTCAAAATTATTTTGTTCCAGGTCACATTTAAAATAATTTGTATTCTCATGCAGGGATCATCAAAGTGTTAGTTACAAAAGTAAATTTTAGAAATCTTAACATTAATTCCTTATCAGGAAAACTTACCCTATTTTGTAGTCAGAATTGCGGCTAGACGTGTGGACCGTCATTATGGCAGGTAGACTTTGTGCCACATCGTTTGTGCAGATTTGCTCTGTCTCAGTACCAAGATTAATAATAACGGCTATCGTTTCACTCTCCAGTGTCCTGAAACAAAATATCCCTCTTCTTGCATTTTTTTTACAATTAGTTATTTGAATTAGCTGGAAATTATCATAAAATACATAAATAAACATTTTTGTAAACATACAAATTATACGTCCTTTTCAAGAGTAATCTTATTGATTCACAGCAAATGTTTAACTGAAGGATCGATGAGGAATAAACATTAGCAATGAGCATGATAATGGGAATTAGTATTAGGATTATTATCAGCGAATCTGTATTAGATCTAACCCCAAAAATAACTCCAATGCTAAAGTCGGAAAACGCGTATATCAGAATGCGATGTTGTAAGTCACCTTACTCTTTCTTCTCCTTTATTCTCTCTCTTCCTCTTACTTTTTATAGAAATAGTAACCTAGAGTTTGATTTCATTAAAATCTTATGTGAATATTTGTCTCACTCATTCCAAAAAAAAAAAAAAAAAAAAAAAAAAAAAAAAAAAAAAAAAAAAAAATCCACAATCAATATGGACTAACTAAAGGGTCTCTCGTGGATTGCCGTTAGTTAGTCCATAATTACCCCCCTCCTCTTTGTCCAACCATCCGCTTCACCAATAGGATCCCTCCATATCCTTTCTGTATTCTGCGTCTATAGCTTTGTCTACCAATCTCAACAATCAGCCTGCGGGGCTGATTGGCCACGACTAAGAAAAATGTGGCGACGGACTCGGTATATGTATTTGAAAACACATGATACAAGCGTGAGCCGTGTTTTTCGGAGGGGTATTTCAGACATGAAATGCACGTACTCATGGCGATTTTCGACGTAAAACATTTTAAAAATCTAACCAGTGGACTATTGCCCGCATGCAGTACTGCAACAAAGGGGAGTCACATCACACTCGGAAAGGTGATTTTCTGTTGACATCACGTTTTTGAAAGTTCATCCGTGGTAAGAATGTTGTTTTACTTTGGTGGCTTGTATGGTAGCTCCCAAGTAGTTACCAGATACAGATAAGTACGATATTATAGCAATGAAGCAGCCCATATCAGTTTAAACAAGACAAAGAAAACATAAGAAACGCTGAAACTGACCTGGTGTACATGAAGACCCACGTGCTTAAAACGTAGGTGTCAAATCTACCGTGACGGATGACATTTGTTTTTCTAAGTTTTACCAACCGCTTGAATGTGTTCAGATGGCTTTCAGGATCCTCCAGTTGGCTTTTCACATTTTTGTAGACGTAGTTTGAGTGGATGGGAAGCCAAGGTTTTTTAGCTATTGTGAACCCTGCGTAATTTATTTGATTATTAACGAGGCTACGGCATGTTATAGTTACAGGATATAGTGGCAGAAGACCATAGAATTTACAGGGCTACTAACTATTCGAACTAAACACCCCCCCTCCCAAAAAAACAACAAATTTAAACAAAGTATGCAAACTAAAACTGGGTTCAGTCTCAGGTGAATTTTTGGATAAATGTATTTAAATGGAGGCTCTTGCGTTCTCGCCTCACAGAGCGCTCACACCCTTGAAGCAAGTCAGTAATTTGTCGGCACATTACTCGGTTCAAAGAATCGAGCAACTCTGAAATTTTCCTAAGAGTTCTCTTACATTGGTAGGGGTTGTAGATAGAAAGAAAATTAAAATTACTGTTTCAGGCTTACATATAGATCATCTTGGCATGTGTCATTTGGTAAAATTTTAAAATATACCTCTTACAAAATAGGTCAAAAAATATTTTACTTCGAGTGGACAAAATATCTCAAAATTCTCATGTTATATCCTTCATAAACGATTTTCAATACGTGAACAAATTATTAAAACTGTTACCGCCATTTTTGGTGTTGTCCCACGGCATTGGAGTCCTAGAGGTATCTCTTGTCGTGGTGTCGAACTGAGTTCTTCCGATGTGATCTTGGCGCTGATCCTGTCGGATGAAACTATCTTCCAAACCAAGTTCCATTCCGTAATAGACGTTGAGAATTCCCGGAAGAAGCAGATGCAGCATATTCCACGCATCTACGCTCTCTGCACCAAAGCGAGTTGGTATCCGAGTGTAATCGTGACTTTCTGACTGCATAGTAACGAAAAATTCGATAGTTAGTTCAGTTCTCTAGTCTAGTTTGCTATTTGTCACAATAATGTAGTCAATGAAAAATCTGTTTAATCCAATTGCCTTAAATGGAATTTAGTGATAATGAAGAGAGGAAGTGTGTGAATGTAATGCACGAATTTTAGAAAAACTGAAATTTTCAATAATCTCCATTCAGCTGATGATGATGAATTCAGCTGATGATGATGAATTCAGCTGATGATGATGAATTCAGCTAATGGTGCTGGCCCGAGTGGTCGCCGAAACGCGCCTGAATAAAAAACTTGAGCGAAAGTTCTAGTTTTTTTTTTTTTTTTAAATTTAACGAGAATTTCATTTGAATTCCAGCTCAACAAACTTGCAGCTTTGAAATCCAAGAAGTCTTATGATTGAGTGTTGGATGTACGCTCAAGGGCACAAAAAGTACCTATGCAATGTACGTGAGCGCTGGGCACTGACCTGATAGGGCTGCTAAAATCCTTTATGGATGGGCAAAAATAACTCAATTTTCAATTTTTGTCACTCAGTATTGGTAGTTGTTTTCTTTTTTTCCAAGAAAAGAGAGAGTGCCGAAAAATTTCCATAAACTAAATTAACTCTTCCTCGTTTCGAAATCAGTGAAAATTAGCAAGAATGTTGCCAATAATGTATATCCAAAATTGAACGAAAATCGTTACTTAGTACCAAACGAGAGGACGCAAAAAGGGCCATTCATAAAACACATCGAAATGTTAAAAATAAGCAACCAACGTATGTATTCCACGAGAATACGGTATATTACCCGGGTATTACCTCCGATGTCATGGCTCGATGAAAGGAGCAAAGTCACAGAAAAAGGGGAAAAAAAGAAAAATGATTTCTAGCCGAAGCCTTAACCGATTACTCGATCGACTTTTTTCTTCCTTAAAAATACTTACTGCCCAGTTGGGGACGCCACTCGCAGGCAGAGTCCTGAGATAACTTTGTATGGAATCATTTATATTCGTTGCGTTTTCTTCGTAATCCTTGAACTCAAACATGAAGTTAAACGGCATCTGTGCCATCAAGTAAGTCGAATTACCCATATACTTGGCTTTAAATTGTGGTACGCTGAAGTCTTCCACAGATAAGAGTCTGCGAAATAAAAAGAATAGGCGATGGAGAATGGATATGAAGCTTAGTTTATGCTCTCGGGTAATGACCGTGCACCGAGAAGAACTTAAAATTTTAAGGAAATAGCTTTACAATTAAGGAAAATTAGAACTTGGAACAAATGCAGCTTAACCAAGATAGGGAAGACAGTTAATATATGTCAAGATTATAACATGATGCGTATCATGATAGTCACAATGCCACCAAAAATAGGTGAAAAATGTCCCAGACCTATGTCACGAGTGTGATTTGATCTCCTGAGTCCAAAAATGACCTCTATTTTTTCCTACCTTCCATCAGTTTTCTGGGATGATCCGAGAAAATGCCGTGGAAAGTTTTTCCTGCCGCTCTCCGAGAGAAAAGGCCAAAAAAGGATACTTCCTGTAGCTTGAAGATGAATGATTCAGATGTATTTTGCGCGACTATGAGTCCGAGAATGTCTTCAAATTATTTTCATCACTTTTTGGACTATCAGGAGATCCAAATACACCAGTATCCAAAGTCTGAGACACGTTTATCTATTTTTGTAGCACGTGTCAAGAATATAAGCAGTGGTGTACCTTGTATGACCGTCCTTATTTTTAAATTCCTCAAGAACCATCCTCCACTCATGAATCAAATCAAAATTTTCCTCTTGAAACATCGTGTATACATGATTAAGAGCCATGAAACCTTTGTCGCCATCAGGGTTGAGGGGCTCGTCGCGAAAATGCGGTGCCTCCATGAGCCAGCCTGGAGCATCAATCCGAAAGCCATCTACCCCCAGCTCCAGCCAAAATCTCAGTATGTTCTAAATTTACAGGAGAAATTATTAGACAAAATGACAGTTGAAAAATGAGAATTTTCCTAATTTACCATTCGGGGTAATTAAGTTTGATATATACTGACGGAATTTTACCAAGATTAGAATCATGAAACTAATGCACGGACACGAGTAATATCCTCTGCAGTTTTTGATGAAACTCGAAAAATTCACTTAGCTTTATTTTGAAATCATAATTTATAGAATTAATTCCTTGGATTAAAGTTTATATTTGTCTGTGACTCGTTTCCCTGGTAAAAATTGGCACTAGAATCTTTGTTCCAAAATACCATGGACCTACAGCCGGCTGTAAGATTTCCAATAGCTTCTATAGCCGGCAACACAATTTCTTATAGCCTTTTATAGCCGATGGCGATTATGCAACAGCCTGGCGATAAAGTGTATGCTAAACGTTACTAATTAGGTACGGATGCTAGGACTTGGTGAGTTTTTGGACTACCGCTCTCTTTTTGGGCCGCAGTATCTTAATTTAACTTGCGAGGAAAGCTCCGTACTTTTGAAGGATGCCTGCCATTCCTAATATGTTGAAACGCCTTCAATTTCGTATGATACTGTGCTATACCTCTGGTGTGAAATACATATAGTTGCTTCAAGCGACGCGGTACACTGCGGCGCGGCGCGGCGGGCGGGCAGCCAGCGCTGAACGCGCATTGGCGCCTACAAACCTGGGATACTCCACGCATTGCGCAATGCGTGAAGTATCCCTGTTAGGTTTGTAGGCGCCAGTGCGCCGCCGCGCCGCTCCGCTCCAATATTTAATCTCGCAGAGTCAGCGTTTTTCAATTCATGACTTTGAAATGTTTGCACACTCTGTATGGATTATTCTCATTTTAATTGATGAAAAAAATGTGTAGTAGAGGAAAATATAATGTGCGTTTTGTAAATATTAAGGTGATTCCGTACAAACTTAAGGATTTACAAAGCACAAGAATTTCTACACAATTTCTTATAGCCGATGGCGAAAAAGCAACAGCCTGGCGATAAAGTGTAAAGCCCGGCGATAGGAACTATAGCCCGGCTGTATAATTTTTTATCGCTTCGTGTAGGCCGGCCATATGATTTTTTCCGCTTTCTACAGCCAGCTATATGATTTTCTATCGCCCTCTTCAGTCTGCTATAAGAACTCCTATGGTATTTTGAAACGCAGCTCCTATCGCCAATTTTTACCAGGGTTACTTTTCTGTACTTTCGGTTAAGAATCTCATTTTCCTTTGAATGGATGTTTTTAAACGGTCCTTAAGAGCACTAATATATTTATTCCAAGTTTTTCTTCTCTTTACATCTTCATCGGACGTTTCTCATAAAAATCTTGATACAAAATCAGGAAAGTTTAAGCGTTATTCCTCACACTTTAATAGTAAATTGTGTTATTCACACGCTTATATAGTGACAAACTATTACGATTCATCTCGTTATTTTTACATTGATTTCTTCGCGGAGTGCCGTGTTTCGGTAGTTGAGATCAGGTTGTTTGATTGAGAAAACATGATAATAATATTGCCTCCGTTTTTCATTCCATGCCCATGCAGACGAACCCTCGAAAAGACTTATCTGGAACAACAGGGAAGAGTGATTTTAGTCACATACTTGAGAGCTGGGCAAAACAAAAATATGGTGGTACTTAGATCATGATGACGCTTGACGTTTCTTCGGATTGATGCAATGACTTACACTAACTCCTCTGCTATAATTTTCCAACAGCGATGAATGGTGCCATCAAGGGGTTTTCCAGACTTGATGCAGACTTGGCACATTATCGTCGACGGAACTGAAAGTTCATTTGGAAATAGGGCACATCGGTGACCGCGCCCACGGGAAAAGTGACCCTTACTCCATCGGGATGAACTTTTAAGTTGATCGATTTTTGTCGAGTTGGATAAAAAAATCACACATTCAGATTTCGACAGAAAACTTTTTTAGGGTTTCTTTGAAGGTTATCTGTGACGTAACATGTAGTATGTTCATGGTGAATATGCACGCTCTCATAGGTGGATCCGGTTCACCCGAAAAATAGGAGAGAAAAAGAGAAGGAAGGAAGAAAAGACGAAACGAAAGAAAAAAAAAGGAAAGATGCTTACATCAGATAATTATTCATGACGAAATTGACTCAAACTACATATTAAATGCTTCAAAAAGTCAAAACTTTTCTGGGGGAGGCTCCTGAATCCCCTTTACGCCGCCCCCCCCCCCCCCCCGTCCGAGGTGTCTGGGTCCGCCTTTGCGCGTTCTCATTTGGGAACTTTCATCAGTTGGTTACTTTAAATGTTTTCCTCTTTAAAAAATTATGATTAATTACAAAATAATTTAAAATTTTTACTCGAAAGCACTACTGACCGCTGACGGCTACATTAATTTTCACGCATTAAAGCTTTTTGCGTGTCATCTCTCATCTTTATTCTTTTTTCCTTTTTTTCTTCTTTCGCTCTCACCTTTTTTCATGTATTCGAGAAAAATGTTGCCTTAATGTCAAGAGATTCAATTTTGTAATTCGAATCGTGAATTTCACAACTTTTTCACCCCATCAGGAAAGATTACCTAAATAAATCCAAATAATAAGCTTCAACGATTTAATTTTTTAAGTTGCAGTTACATAGTACATTTTCTCCCTTACCCAATTGTTTGGAACATCCGTGTAAGATTCGTTGATGATCCGCCCATCAGCCCAAACGTAGTAATCCTTGTATGGAGCCATACCCTCCTGGGACAACTTAAACCACTCATGCTCGTCACTGGAATGATTTGGCACAAAATCTATGACCAATTTAAGCCCTGTGGTAAATAAGTACACTTTTTTTTTAATTGAATTGTTTCCTGGAGTTTAAGTAGATAATAAAATTATTTGGACTGGATAGTTAATAGAAGATATGTTTAAGATATACGATTTTGATGGTAATTTTGGAATTGATTGCCGATGGAGAGCACGTCGACGGTGAAACTACCAAACCACGTATCTCGTTTGCGGTGTTTAAAAATCTACGCTCGCATTTTATTTTTTTGAAGTAGACCAAATCAATATCAGTCCTTGAAAATCTCACAAAATTTTCTCCGCGCGAAGAGGAAAAATCACAGAAATTTTCAAGACTGGACGTTAAGTAGTTTTTCATTTAAAAAATAAAGTATGACAGGAAGTCTGCGACGTCGCAAACCGAGATACGTGGTTTGGTAGTTTCACCGTCGACGTGAGTCCTCCTGCCATTTTTAAGTACATGACTTTCAATCCCGTCAAACTGAAACAAAAGTGCAGTTGGGGGGAAAAAACGGATTTGAAATGTGAAGAAAATGGTAAAATTATTATTTAAATGGGAAAAAGGGGGCGGAAAGAGAGGAGGAGGGTGGAGGGCAAAATAGGTATAAATTATCAGATCATACCTCGCTCCTTTACCGCTTTGATCAGGTTCTCAAGATCTGTCATTGAACCGAACATGGGATCCGGTGATCTGTAATCTGAGACATCATAACCAAGGTCCCGCATCGGGGATTGGTAAAAAGGCTGAATCCAAATTGCGTCCACTCCGAGATCAACCAAGTAATCCAGTTTTTCGACGATCCCTTGAAAGAAAACTTTGTATTCTTAATCTCTTTGTTGAACGACAGCAGAAAAGATGAAATCAGGAGATAATAGTTTAATCAGAATATTTCCTAATAGAGTGATCCTACAGGAAATCAAGTGAGTCCTCGAGTATTCCAATGAAAAATTGCGTCTCAGCATGAGAAACGGTCGATGTTTAAACTTAACAAGCGGTCTAAAAGAACTAAATGTAGTCACATGATCGAGTTCAGAGCTTGCGCATGGAGAGAATAAAAAACCGACGTGTTTCACTCAGTAGCCATTTCTAAAATACACAGATTTCTATTTTAAGCACTTGGCTGTTCACCCTTTCTAGATTTTTAATTTTTAAACTTTGTTCCCTCGTTAAAAATAGACAAGTAAAAACTCTTGAGAGTGTTTATCTCACATAGGAATGCTGCATGAAATTTCTTAATCAGATAAAATAAAAGAGATCTTATTTGGAACATATTTTGGGTGATGTTACATGCTTACTTGAAGAATGTAAGTTTTGCAATGATCCAGATCAGAGAGAAAAGATTGGAAAAGTGGGGCATTTGGAGTATTTTTTTTTTTTTTTTTTTTCATCAGAAAGCTTTCACAAACTTGTACTAAAATGAAATATGTGTATATAGAGTTTGCATTTAACATAGTTATTTTTTAGCATCCAATTGGAGTATTTGCCAATTTACCTCCGCGAAAGCTTCACGAAATCCTAAAATCGCAGGCCAGTTAAAAAGTGTCACAGCTTTCTAGCATCGGCTATGTCTTACCTACACAGGCACACTAACATGTACTTGCACAAAAAGTAATGCACATATGAACTTTTTGGGCCTACCTCGCAAATCGCCGATTCCATCTCCATCTGAGTCTTTGAATGAGCGTGGGTAAATTTGATACTGGAGCATACATTCATACCAGTCCAGGTCTCTATACGCAGTTGAAGTACTAATAATCCCAATCAACACTACTATTGCATGCAAAAACCTCATTTCCCTAAGAAATCATCAGAATAATTTTGGTAAAAAAGACAAAATGACGGTCCATATTTATAACCTTAACAATGCTTCCTAATTTATTGTGGACACACATACCCAATCAGACTTGAATTGAAAGGTCCAAAGCATGAACATGTCAACAGGTTTTTTTTATTAAAAAAAAACCCCCCGGTATGAAGTTGGATAAAGTAGTGGAGCCATGTGGACATGAGAAAAATTTAAACATACTTTTTTTTGTGTAAGGCACACGAGTACTCGATTAATCAAAGTTTTGACTTTTCCAAACATTCGAGTCGGCACGACCTTTCGTTGGGCCCTAAAATTCTTGTGCACCTATGATTCATTTCGTTTCATCAAAAGGCCTGTCTCATTTTTGTCATTAATGTCAGGAAAATTAATCGAAACTTACGCTTTTAATTATTGGTGTAAATCGCGTGGATTGGCTAATTACAATGTTGTTGAAATATTGGCATGTCTTTCTTAGTTTTAAGTAAAATATATTAGTTATACGATATATGAGTCACATTAATAGTTAATTAAAATATGAGGTACACTCAATTTTTAAACTCAGAGGTCATGTGTGAAGTGTGAATATCTTGGAACGAAGCAACGAAGCAAGTTGAGTCGCTTCTAACTGATATCATTACCTTCCTATTTGAACGATCATTTAAAAAGCATACCTACACGCGTAAGAAGGTGGCAACTGATTAAGCCTGTGAGAATGAAAATTGCTTCAAACTTATCAAAAAACCACGTAGAAAATTAATCTAGGGTCAAGAATCTCAAAGCAAGACTATTAGCGCACAACATGACAAAATCTTATCTCGACCTGATTTTTCGGATTCACGAGTAATAGCAAGGACATTAAACTGTGGTGGTGACGCATCCTATATCTTTGAGTTCTCGAAGAAATTTTTCGAATTCACGAGTAATAGAAAGTACATTGCACTGTGATGTTGACGCATCCTATATCTTTGAGTATGCATATAGATTAGCGATGATTTTTAAACTCGCTTCACTTTGCAGCCGTCAGAAAACCCCTCAAGTATCCGAAATCTTCGAGTGCACACATTCGATTACAGATGAGGAGAGAAGAAAAAAGAGATGTACTAAATAAAATAAAATAAAATAAATTTTTCTTTGTCAGGATTGTTGCGGAAAATTATAAAATACCCACGAGGTGTCAATACAAATTAATTAATTTCTCGAGGATTTGCCTAAACATTTTATTATATACCATCTCGCCCCACACAGTTCACACATTAAAAGTGGAAGATGGACTTTAAGTTACACGTTTCATTATACGTGAAGATCCACCTTAAAAAGTGACTAACAAGACTTCAATCGATACAGAGACAATACGTCATCGGCGTTTTTCGTATGAGCATAGCTTCAATTGGATTGTATTTTGCAAAAAGGAACCAAGAGTAATTCCAATGTCGCTAAGATTGTGCAACTTTTTTATCTTGCAAGTATGAACTGATAATCTAAACAAGATTTATCTTTAATCTCAATAAACTATAAATTCAAGACGAAAAACCTGTGTAAATTTAATTTTTTGCATGATTTCAGTAAATGCATTGCAAAAAATGTAATTTGCACAATCCTGGCAACATAGAAATGCTCTTGGTTCCTTTTCGAAAAATACAATCCAATTGACGACGTTGCTATGCCCTAGCCATCAGCACGTGCGAACTTATGCGAGAAATAATTATTTCTTTGTGAGCATATTTTTAAGACTTGGCCCTGGCGTTTATACTCAAATGAAGATGAACTGCTCCTAATAAGCGAGCACATAAATCCGCGGCGGTAATTATGTTTTTTCTTTTGACTGTTGGTACTCAGCGCCGCTTCTGCGTTCTGCCACGTCGTTGTCGAATTTACGGGTGCAGTGACCAATGCAGAGCCAAAGAGAGGTCTTCGAAAGACCTCTTAGTGTCAGGAGAAAAGTTTTACTTTCGGAGATCCAGTATATTATATCAATTGAAACAATTATAAGGAGACAACAGCCATGTACCTTTTCATTGGCTGTTAACTATACCTCATTGTTGGCCAATGAGCTTCGAGCGATACAATGCGCTGAACGAGTTTAATCAACATCGACTTCTTTGCTGAAATATTAACTGGACGCGTGCTCAACAACCAAGAACCCTGGTAAAAATGATACGATACTGTGCAATACCTCTAGTGTGAAATAGTTGCTTCAGGCGCCGTGGCACGCTGCGGCGACGCGGCAGGCGGGCAGCCAGCGTAAAACGCGCATTGGCGCCTACAAACCTAACAGGGATACTTCACGCATTGCGCAATGCGTGAAGTATCCCTGTTAGGTTTGTAGGCGCCAGTGCGTCGCCGCTCCGCTTTGTGTTAGGCTCTATATATTTAATCTTGCGGAGTCAGCATTTTTCAACTCATGATTTTGCAATGTTTGCACACTCTGTATGGATTATTCTCATTTTAATTGATGAAAAAAATATGTTTTAAAGGAAAATATAATGTGTGTTTTGTAAATATTAAGGTAGTTCTACACAATTTCTTATAGCCTTTTATAGCCAATGGCGATAAAGTTTAAAGCCTGGCGATAGGAACTGTAGCTCGACTATATACTTTTTTATAGCTTCAAATAGTCCGGCTATATGATTTGCTCCGCTTTCTACAGCTAGCTATATGATTTTCAATAGCCTTCTTTTGTCGGCTACAAGAACTCCTATGGTATTTTGAAACGCAGCTCTATCGCCAATTTTTACCAGGGAATAAAGGTCAACAGCTGTATGTTGAAATCCTGAAAGTATAAACTTTCATCATTGCTGAGATAACAGTGGAGAGTATCTCCTTGTCTCTGGACCAATTTTAAGGGATCCATGACGTCGAAAACGGATTCGATGACATCTTTAGCGGGTTTTTATAAAATAAGTAACGCAGAGGGGAACGAGGGTGTAAGCCTGCGCGCGTAATCGGTGCGCTACAGGGGCGAGGGAGAGACAAGGGCTGCTTTACATAGCGCTGCAATCGGCGCGTAACGCCAAGTATTCGAGAATCAAAGTAGAAAAGTGAAATATCAACGCAAAGTGGCAATTTTTCATCCAAACTTTTTCATAAAACGCCAACTAGATGGGGGGGGGGGGAGTTAAGCAGAGCGTTACGTACTTCTCCTTAAGAATGTAAATCCTTGTGTTACGGGTGCGTCACGGAGGGAAGGGGTAAAAAATCAGTTTCCAGCTTTACGAATTTCATGACCGGACCCTAATGTCTCTTTTAAACGTGTAATAGGTTAACATAGTAAAATCAGAGATTGAACTAAAGTCCGTTTTTATCGGATGTACTAAGGAAAAACTTTTCCATTCAAAGAGGAGATCGACTTCTAGGATCGGAGTTTTGAGGCTGGTTCAGGGCTAATTTCCTGTTCAAGAAGTATCATAAATGGACGTATTTAAATCAAAAGGAACTATCTGCATTGTCACCTGGGTCCCAAGACCCATAAGAATACATTCATACCTAACGTAGCCCATTCTACACTGGAGGTAGTTTTTTTACTTTTCTTCTTTTTTTTTTATTTATTCGCATAGTCCAAATGGAAGACTAGATGGTAGAGAAGCATGGCTCATTGTCAGTCTGGCGCAGATATGTTTGCTCCAAGTTTTCGCATGGATGGACTTATTTCATGTAATGCTGCCCCAAGTGGGAATTACACTACGTACGAAGGAAGTTTATCTGTAAGATGGATAAAAACCCGCAGCTGCCTCTTACCTTTTGGCACCATCAAAATATTGCATTGCTCTCGTTGGTAGTTTACCTGTTGAAGAGAATAAAATATGAAATGACGATTTTTAGTTGTGGTTGCATGTTGCCTATCCACTCAATTCAAGGCGTTAAGATTATCGCAACTTTATCGAGATGACGATGCAATGTCTTGGATAGTTACGTGTTGCGTGTCTTTCTTGAAATGGGCCTCAAAATTACCTGCAATGATAATAGTGGTGGATTGGAAAATGTTCGTATAGTATTTCAATTTCAAGGCGATATATTTCCACAAGTATGCGTCATAATAAATACCAGAGCTGCACCGTCACCAATACACCCATCCATGATTCTCTGCAAGTACTCACGACACGTGTAGAGTAACTTTATGAAGAGAGTATAATATGTGGATACTGGATCCCATCGTGTTTATTAGTGTGTATTTCATAATAATCTTTAAAATATACGACTTGATGTTACAGTGTTTTAGCCAACCCATATACTTCTCCTTCCAGGGTAGTGAATTTTAGCCGAGAATGGACTATGAGACGAAGTGCAATTTTAAGCACTATAATTTGTGTAATTTCCTTAAAATTTCTAGTGAACAACGATTTGGATTACATTTTGCAATAGGGAACCACTATCTCTGGCTCTCCCACAAAAGCACATATTTGCATAGGGAAACCAATGGCATCTATGTTGTTTCTAAAATAGGCCAGAAATAGTGGTTCCTTATTGCAAAATGCAATCCATTTGTACAACAAAATTACTGAAAGTAACTTCTGACCAAGATATTACCGTTTTTCGGTACATTAATTTAAACTTCCCGCCCAGAAAAAAACCCATAATCTACTCGAGTTGATTCGCACTTTATATGTTATCGTGACAATCTTCACAGTGTGGAAATATGACAGCCTCAATATTGACATTTCGGCTCAGCTATTACATGCTGACTACACTTTGAACGGCACAGAATTGGGCAAAGAACATTGCTTATTGAGGCGCCTGACAAAACCATTAATGAGCGGTTTGATTCAAATAGACCATGGTTTTTCATTTGATCGGGAAATTCAAATTTTTCGTGACCTCCATATGCTAGAATAAAAGTAATTTTATTGATCGGTAGTTGTTTTTAGCAAGTTTCGTTGCACAAATCGTGTTCTATGTGAAATTTTGAAGATTTTAAGATTTATCAGAACTCATAAATTCGAACCTTGTCTGGTGATAGATTCTTGGGAACGGGAGAGTTCCAAGATAGATCCCCGCCCTCTGTAGCCCAAGCTGGTTAAGCCAATCAAAAACGGATACCGCAGTGTCGATACTTTCCCTGTAGAGGTACTCTAATGGTCGCGAGTGGGTTTGATTGACTTTTTTGACCCAATCCACAAGTTTGTTGAGCTCAATCGCAACCGCCGGCGCCGGTGTCTGAACCAAATCCAAAATTTCTCGACTCATCTCTGGACTTCTGGAGGCAGATCGAGAGGCGGATAGGGGTAAACGGTTTCACCAGAAACCTCGAGGAGACACCAATTTTTCCAAAATGACTTTATTCCACGACAATCACGGTCAGGCGATGGTGATGAGGCAACGTGAAAGAAGTGCACACATTTTTGTGTATTTGTATTGAAATTCGTTTACATCGGAGAATAAGTCGTGTTGCATTGGCCGATTGGCGAGCTTCTTGAACCGAACCCGAGATTTGGCTCGTTTTCTTCTGGATTTGGTTGAAAATTAAATACACGATTCTGATTGGTCCAAGTTACAACGGTGATTCGACAGTCATCATTCCAAAAAATTAACCGAATTCAGTCGGGAAAATTCACCCTAGGTCTGTGACGGAAACGTTGACACACTAATAATTCACGGCGGCAACGGAGCTCCGTCTAGAAGCAGTGTGACCTGGACGGGGTCTCTTTTGTTGCTGCTTCGCAACATTAAATCATAATTAATTGAGAGTTTTCACTTGATTTACGGCGCCACGCAAACCGAGCTTGGTTTCCCGATGCTCCAGCCCTCCCCCCCCCCCCCCCCCCCCCCCCCCCCCCCTCGGAGTCTTTTTCTTCGCCCCGGTCATTATCTTGACGTGGGACTCGCCGCATTTTCCAGCATAATTTTTAATTATTTTTAGTTTTAATTGCGCGCCTTTTCGAGCTCGACCCAGTCTCGCCAACCCCCGGCTCGGGGAATTCCGCGAATTTTCCGCGCTGATTTAGAGCGAGACCGAGGATTTCTTTCTGTCCGTACAATTCGGAAATCTAGTTACGTTTTATTGAAACCGCCGTCAATGTAGTAGTTCTCAGTTTTGAGGTCGAGTAAACGGGACGATCTTTAGGAGTGCGATATACATTGTACATGCCTCAAGTTTGGCCAAAAACTCGTCGATATTTGCTCATTTGAAGAACACTATGCCAATGAATAATTTGCGAGTGACTCGATTTGCTTTTGGGCTAGAAGAGCAATAGCTGCTCTTGAGCTCGTGAGTATTTTCATTTGGCAAGAAAAGGCTCTGGATCTTGTTGTTGTTGTTGTTGTTGTTGTTGTTGTTGTTGTTGTTGTTGTTGTTGTTGTTGTTGTTTGTTGTTGTTGTTGTTTTGTTGTTGTTGTCGTTTGTCGTTGGTCGTTTGTCGTTTGACGTTGGACGTTGGACGTTGGACGTTTGACGTTGGACGTGGACGTTGGACGTTTGACGTTTGACGTTGGACTTGGACGTTGGACGTTGGACGTTGGACGTTCGACGTCGAATTTTAATTTCACCAAGATGCTCCACTTTTATGGCCAAATTTCATGATTAATTTTTTTTAGAAATTGTGTTCTTCATTTCTCATTGGACTGCTGAGCTTTGAGTTAAACAACACGCCATAACGAAAATGTAGCAATGAAATCTCGTAAATATAAATAATTTTGCGAAACGAATAAGCGGCATTCCTGGCATTTTGAAACTTTGATTTCAACCAATTTTGCAGGAAACTGACATCTGAAACTTGCTCGAAAAACGTCTCAATTTTAAAATATTTTCCTCGGGAGGTTTGCCGACAGCCGATGGAATCCCCTCAAGGCCCTTCCTAGTCAAATGTCATGCTACGTCCCCCCGAACCTTCTCGTTGAGTTGCCCCAACGAAACTGACTAGTGCTACCCATGAGGGTATTCGGAGGGCTGATTATCGAAATTGATAGACAAAGCTATTGACAAAGAAGACATAGGAAGCATGGAGCGAGCCTATTGGTTGAAACGGGTGGTTGTTATAGACAAAGGGGGAAATGATGGACTAACTACAGGTTTTCTTGTGGATTGCAGTTAGTCAGTCTATTACGTACCTCCCTTGTCCATTGCTACTAGAGTACCTGCATAGCAAGAGTATAGACAGATGTGAAACTCCGAAAATCCATCAGACCTTCACCGATGCCTCCGCGAATAAAGTTAGAGCCCAGAAATGCAGCCAACCTATGAATTTCAATTATCCAGAGCGATTTATTAATACAATTGTTACGAAACATCGTTTATAAAGCACGTATTTGACTTAGGTTTTGCATAAATTTACTCATTTTTGTGGAAGAACGCTCATTTATGTGCTTTCTTAGCCATCTTCGTTAGAATTGGAATCTACAGACTGGCAGTGAAATTTTGTGCGTTAGAAGTTGGTAAGAAGGGTGGCTGCACTTTTGGGCCCTAAGCTCTCCATAAAGCGAGCTGTCCATACTCTCGCTATACAGGTACTCTAATTGCTACCACGCACGTCTACCAATAGGATCGCTTCATTTTTAATTTGTCTTCCTTGTCTACCGCTTTGTCTATCAATTCCAATAATCAGCCCACTGGGAAGAGAACGTTGCTCAGCCTCTTTCCCCCTGAAAGTGACGCGGGGAAAACGGCACTGTACGCTGGTATATCGCGCCTGTCGACTGTCTCCGGACCTGCCGACGCGGAGACGGTTGTAAACCAAGGGACTAGGGCAGCAGAGGCCCGACGCGGCAGATCGCTCCGGCGTGAATATTTCAGGTGTCGCAGCGGCAAAAACGGCGTAAAAACGTCGGCCGTAAGCAACAATAAACAGAGGCGCGAAGACGGACCGACACAAGGCGCCGGCGGGGGGGTGGGGGGGGGGGGCGTGTTGCCCGCGGGGGCGCAAAACGCGGGGGGCCATAAATACGGGAGGGCGTCTGGGGGCTCCCGGGGGAGTCGTTACCCCGATAAGGCCGGCTTGCCTCGCCCTCGCGCCGGCTCGAATCCCTCCGCGCCACAACCGCGAAGGTCTATCGTCCTACGAGCCCTAGGATACATGCGTTCTTACGGGGCTCACAGCTCATCCGGAAATGGATTTGTCGGGTTTAGCATGGAGGATTCGCTTGTAAATAAAATTAACCTTGCATCTCGCGACAGTGTCGATGCCGCGAATAAGTTTTTATTCGCCATGCATTATTCGCGCGCTGCGCTTCCTCGGATGATTAGAGTATGCGCCGTCGGCCGCGCCGACGCTCGACGTCAAGCGTCGCGACGCGTCGTTTCGTTGCAATTCGAGGCTCCCGAGAGGGACCGCTGTGAATTCATGAGCGTTTACGCCTCGTCGTCGCCGGTATGCAAACGCCACCGTGTAACACTCCGAAAAATTTTCCGGTTACTAAAGTTCCGAGCGAGAATTATCGTTGAGTAAACCAGAAATCTCTTTAAAGTGACAAAACGTTTGCTGGACACGATAGAAATATCGTTACACTGAGAAAAAAAATTTCCGGTTAATAAAGTTCCGAGCAAGAATTATCGTTAAATCAACCATAAATAAAGAAGGAGAGAATTAAAACATGGGTAAACAAGGCTTTATCGTCAACCATAAATCTCTTTAAAGTGACGAAAAATTTTATTGACACAACAGAAATATAATTACACTGAAGGCCGGGGATACAGTTTAACCATTCATAGTTACAACATAGCGTACATAGAGTCGTAATGTAAGTGGGAGAGCTGGCGCCACTTTTAAGCATTTTCCAGGTCCCGAATTCCGACCCTGGTAAAAATTGGCGATAAGAGCTGCGTTTCAAAATACCATAGGAATTCTTATAGCCGGCTAAAGAAGGCTACAGAAAATCATATAGCTGGCTGTAGAATGCGGAGAAAATCATACGGCCGGGCTATACGAAGCGATAAAAAATTATGCACCCGGGCGTTGTTATTATGTTCCTATCGCCGGGCTTTACACTTTATCGCCTGGCTGTTGCTTTTTCGCCATAGATTTTATTAAAGGCTATAAGAAATTGTATAGAAATTCGTGTGCTTTAGAAATCATTAAGTTTGATACGGAACCACCTTTATACTTACAAAACACACATTATATTTTTCTTCAATACATATTTTTTTTCATCAATTAAAATGAGAGTAATCCATACAGAGTGTGCAAACATCAAAATCATGAGTTGAAAAATGCTGACTCCGCCAGATTAAATATTTGAGCCTAACACAAAGCGGAGCAGTGACGCACTGGCGCCTACAAACCTAACAGGGATACTTCACGCATTGCGCAACGCGTGAAGTATCCCTGTTAGGTTTGTAGGCGCCAATGCGCGGTTCGCGCTGGCTGCCCGCCTGCCACGCCGCAGCGTGCCTCGACGCTTGAAGCAACTATTTCACACCAGAGGTATTGCACAGTATCATACGAAACTGAAGGCGCTCTGATATATTAGGAATGTCAGGCATCCATCAAAAGTACGGAGCTTTCCTCGCAAAATAAATCAAGATACTACGGCCCAAAAAGAGAGCAGTAGTCCAAAAACTCACTAAGTCCTATAATACGTAATTAGTAACGTTTAGCATACACTTTATCGCCTGTCTGTTGCTTAATCGCCATCGGCTATAAAAGGCTATTAGAAATTGTGTAGCCGGCTATAGAAGCTATTGGAAATCTCACAGCCGGCTGTAGGTCTATAGTATTTTGGAACACAGATTCTATTGCCAATATTTACCAGGGGAAACTCCCGTGTGACGCCGGGTCACTATTTCGATACGACATGATCGATTGTTTGCGATATACGGATACCCGGCCATCCGATGTAAACAAAGGAGATAGGAATTCCCACGTATTCCGCACCGCCATTTTGGATCGAATATGTATCGAAAAAGTGACCCGAGCTCGGCGCACATCGGGCTCGGAACTCGTCGAGCAGAACATGGCGCCAGCCAGCTCTCCCATTTACATTACGACTCTATGTACTCTATGAGTTACAAATATTAGTCGAGTTTACTTTATATCTAAAAGCTTCGCTTAAAAAGTTTAATTGTAATTACTTATCAACATTTCATTCATTTCTACACCAAGGTAATAGATTATTGCTCTTAACTGCCGTAGTCTTTTAAAACTCGTATAAGTTACCTCGACGTCTTTTCAAACAACTCGCACAATTTGTCTCAAACATGCGTGCCGTACTGTGCTTTGCTACTCTGTTGAGCATTCCTTTGACACAGTGGCGCGGCGTGGCGTCCATAGGTTCGCAGTGTTCGCCGAACACCCTAAAATATTTTGAAACAATTAATAAATTATGGCTAAAAATGTGGGAAGCAATACAGAATTGTGAATAGTAGATCGCAAATAAGTATCGGGCGCTTGGCTTCCGACATCGGCATGTGGCGCGGCGCAGAGAGAAAATCCTGTGACGCGTGGTCCGCACCGGCTACCGAACCTGGATGATCTGCGCACGGTGAGGAGAGAGAACCTGGGTGCAATGATGAAGGGGCAAAGGGTACACGAGAGAAGAGAGGCACCGGCGCGCGGCGCAGAGCGGAGCGTGAGCATTGGGTTCGGAGACGAGTGCGGACCGCGCTCGCGGAGGGAACACAGCAAAGAGAAAAGGGAGGGGAAAAGAACGAGAGAGGAGAGCTGCTCATCAGTCCAGCTGTTTCCTATAGCAGTGGTCCGCAGGGGTTTGCGAACCGCCGAATTTCCTCTATGCCGCGATTCGCTCTCCGCTTCCCCCCTGCGCCTGCGGGCCGCATCTCCCAGTTTCCCAGTCTCCCTCTCCCACCTCTCTCTGCAGGTGCTTGTTGCGAAAATACGTTATCATTTAACAAAATAAATTACAGGAAAACGATCAGTAAAAGGAACAAAATTTCAATGACAATTTACCGGCACAATTTTCACCAGAAAGGGTTAAAATCGTGTTCTTGCGGCTTCATTTTTTAAAAAGTTTCCGGGGGAGGCCCCCCGAACCCCCCTTTAAGGAAGGGGAGTGAACCTTTCTGAGCCCCCCCCCCCCTCCGTCCTAAAGTTAACACTCCTACCGAACGCCTACCGGATATAGTCACGCCACGCCACTGCTTTGACACGCGTTCACTCGCCCCTCCTTTTCCTCGTTTATTTACGTTAGCGGTAACAATTACGCAAACTTACTTTCCTTAATGCAGTTTCATTTAAGTATTGTTAGTATAATTAATCTTCTTACAGTGTGGAGACGTTAGTCTGTGAGGAGGCTGGAGGGGTGGATGCAGGTCTCGCTTTACTTGCCGATGCAGAGTAAGATAAAATTGTCTCGAAATTGAATTAAAGCCCACGGGCTGCCTAGCAGTGTTGCCACTCAACTCCAAGATAAAGTAATATAGTGAAGATTGACTTAACTGTGAAAATTTCAGGTTACAGACATTTCATACTTAGGCTGCTAGAACTTATGAGCCTTAGAATTTATTTTATCTGCTGTGTTATTATAGAGTAATCGCTGATTTCTGTGCCACATTTTAGAAGCGCAAAGTGGTGGTTTTTGTCGGAGCTAATGATGAAAACTCTTTTTGAAGGTAATGCACCACCTCGGAACACATGATGCTTTAATTGCCATTTATTTATTTATTTTTTTGTTTATATATTTTTATGAATTGCTGGTCTTAGGTCACCAGATTCTTGTTGAATGAGAGAAAAAGTTTGCTGAATCTTGCAGATTTTTTTCATCACAGCATAAATTCATAATAATGATGCAAAATTGGCAAGTACGGTTTATTTTTATTCGAATGAACCTAGTTGAAATAATTCTCTGGGGGAAAAGGAAAATATTCTCTTAACGACCAACTAAGTCTCGTAAAATTGACAAAGAAATTGTCCCGGATGCAAAAATGCGAATCCGCGGCAAAATTTCAATGTACTTACACCTTACACCACAAAGAAGAACAAAGAAATCCGTTCAATTTTTTAATTAATTTGGCACATTGTTGGGGCGAGGGAGCTACTCGCTATTCAGATGGGAAAACCGGAGGAGACGTGGGCCAAGATACAGGTAAGCTCAGTTAATGCCCTTTTACGAGGGAGAATTTAGTTAAAGCAAAGCATTGACGATGAATCGTCACCCCGCCTAGTTCTACCCCGGTGGACCCGCAAGCAAAATCTCAGGAGCCCTGAAGCGCCCCTAAACTAAAGTGAAAAAAAAATCGGAGGAGCAGGGTATAGTTGCTATAAAAAAGCGGCCGCCAAAATGCTAATAATACAACGGTGTAACTAACACGAAATTTGGTTAAAAACTACGAGTTAATGTATTTAAGGAACTTCTTGAGAGCTGCAAAATCTGGGTCAAAGACAATACAGGGTGTCTTAAAAGTCCATACTCCCCTTTTACAATTTTTCCTAATTTTTCCTAATTGACACGAAATTGGGGAATGTTCTTAAGTCAAGGAGTCTCCTTCCTTAAATTTTGAATACGTCAAAAAGTATACTCTTTGATTTGAGGTATTCACCAAATTTAGTTTTAAAAGCATCAATTAGAAAAAAATCTTAAACGGGGGGTACGGACTTTTGGGACACCCTGTAAATTTTAGAGACTAACGATCTCAGCAATATAATTGTGGGAGGAAAGAAATTAAGTTCGCGGATCGACGCCATTTTCGCGTAATGATGGTTGATTAGCAACTTGTTGAGCAAAAAATCAAATGAGAGTCACCGAACGATAACAGATGATTGTGATGATTACCGGAATGAGCACTTCCCTAAGCGGGTCTTCGTAAATTAGGTTAAGATTGCATAACCCATTGCTCAACTCCTCAGTCATAAGAAGTCGAATTTGAGCGTTGAATTCCGGAACTAACTTTTACATCACAGGAACGATAGCAGTACGGGGTTCCTAAAAACATTTCCTTTCTTTGGTGAAAACCATTTAAATTCTTCTTTCAGAAGAGTTCGCAGTGGACGTTAAAGACAGGAAAAACAGCTCTAACTTTTTTCTGTAAATCATCACCTTTGCTCACCCTCAGAATCGCCTTTGATCTAGCAATACTAGTCTAACACTCTTGCGAATAAACATGAACGTGTCCAGAAACATTTGAAAAAATTCTGATGCTACTTTTATCCTAAGCCAAAAATGTGAAAGATTTGGTCTAAAAGCAAATTTCAAAGTATCCCTTTTTAAAAACTAAAAGGAAAAATTTAACGATCACTTGATTCGTACGCGATAAACTACTTTCGCTGGATTTATTTAATCTAACGCAGAATAGTATTCAATGATGGCTGTTATTCAGCGTGTTGCCGACACCAACTTTCATTAAGATATCTGTGTACGGTAAGGAAAAAATCGGCAACAGTACTGGATTTTCGACGATTTGAATTTCCGATAATTTCACCTGAAATCTTTTTTTGCTTGAAAAAAGAGAATAATAAAGGAGAAAATTGGAAACGATAGCTTGGCGCTTGGGAAAGCAATTCTTGGGAGTTAGAGAGCAACACAACGCAATTGATATCCGGTCGAAAAAGTTGACGGCGAAATCTCGAGTGGAGTGAAAGGCTAATAATACCGCAATGGCACCGCCTTCGACAGGGACAGGGCAGGGGACACGGGGAGGGGAGGGTTCGGGCCGAAAGGGCGGGGGCGGTGCAGGCGAGGAGGGGGTGACAGGAAAAAATCCCAAGACTTACGTTTAATTGACATTTTCATAATGTCACTTAAAATGATTGGATGGAAAAGTTTTTGATTAAAAAGGGAGCGCCGAGCAACGAAATTACGACGTACGGACTCGGGATTCGCGTTGCCCGGTCGTCGAGGAAATCCCACCCAGTGGCGTGGCGTGCTTTGCGATATATCGATTGATCTGCCATTTAAACCTATGAAAAAAGATCGAATATCAGGGTGTTCGCAGCGAACGCCTTAATAATCGATTCTTTACCGTAGGTTTAAATGGCATAACAATCCGCAATTCACGCCACGCCACTGATCCCACCGTCCCATGCTCCGACCAAACTCTGAACGATAGTATCCCGGTTTAGTCCGATTCGGCCCGATTTATTCTTATAGGCCCGTTTTTATTGCTATTCAGTCCAATCGATCCCACGAACTATCCAAAGGCCGCAGACTAGACCAAGTCAAGGAGCTAGAAACTAGTTTAACCTGGGAGTGGGTGATTTGGTCTATTCCAGAAATGAAGGCGTTTGCCCGCTCCGTCCGATTTTGGAGGCGCTGTAATATAATGATACGATTCGCTGGCCCAAAGTTAAAACGGCCAAACTGCGGGAGAGTGTTTTCTGGCAGCTAAAATAATAAGTTTTTCTTCTTTAAAGTATTTTCCAAAAGTGCCCTCAGTTGGAGCCACGGTCCCCAAATGTTTTGTAAAATCATCAGTTTCTAAATTTTTGTGACGCGTGACGTTCATAGCACCTCCCTTGTACTCCCTGTAATCCCTCGTTGGCTCGAGATTTTGATGATTTTGAGGCCATGGGTTGAATTAACGCTAAAAATTGCAGGGATAAGCCATTTGTCCTAGACTTTGGTTCATAATCGACGACGAAGGTAAAAAAAAAAAGAAAGAAAGTAGTAGTAGTAAAATAATTTTATTTTAAAGCGGAAAGAAAGAAAGTAGTAGTAGTAGTAAATAATTTTATTTTAAAGCGGTGCTTTAGCATCTAAGGCCATTTACACCTCTAAAGAGGGCAGTAACAATAATAAATTTACATGGAAATATCACTAAAAATACAGAAAGAAAGAAAGAAAGTAGTAGTAAAATAATTTTATTTTAAAGCGGTGCTTTAGCATCTAAGGCCATTTACACCTCTAAAGAAGGCAGTAACAGTAATTTTACATGGAAAGTATCAGTAAAAATACAAAAGGGTTGAGGGGAAAGGTTAAATTTTGAGATTAGTGGAACGCATAAATTCAAAAAGTTTTACAGGATGAGTGAAAGAAAGAAAGAAAGAAAGAAAGAAAGAAAGAAAAAAAAGTTAGCTGTCCACAGATTTTGAGTAGTCATAGCTTTGACCTAGGCACTTTTGGAGAACAAATTGGTTGACTATAAAAGTCTTACTTTGACCCATACATGTTCATGCAGCATAATTGTTTAACTCTTGGACAACTCGTGTATTATATCGCCTTTAAAATCGAACAGAGGGAGCAAGTGCCTTCAATTTGAGAAATAGGCCAAATCACCAACTCCCAATCGAAATAGTTGTTAGCTCCGTGACTTAGTCCGATCCACGGAAATAGAGAGACTTACATTTTAAGTAAAAATGCAATAGTCTTTGTCTTTTCTAGATTTTTTCCTGAATCGTGTCTCATTGTTGAATTGTTTTTTTATTTTTTTATTCCAGTAAGTCAATAAAAATGGAGGATATAGAAACACTATAGCTATTTCGGCTTACACCTTATTTCACGCGGCTGTAGCACCCGACAATGACGTAGGCCGAAAAAGTCGTTAAGTTTTAAGTCAATGTGGTCTCTATTCATTGATAGAAAAGAACCAGCGACACCATAAAAATAGTGTTATTTGACTAATTAAAGAGTGAAAATTGAAGGCCTTGGCTCTATCAGGTATTATACTGTCATAATGTTAATTTTAATTCTGTGACCTTAAGAATAATAATTTTTCAATTCTTGTGTTACAAATAAGACCCATAGGTATTTCGAGTAAAGTTCTCAATAAAATGACCACAGAGCGAACACGCTTCGTTTCTTTTACACTTTTACAGTAAGAAATACCGTGTACAATCTTATAAACACCAGAAGACGCTTTATCGAGTTTGAAATTTACACTGCTCATGCATCATCATACTATTTTAATTGCCTCGTGGCATGAGGTGGGTTGGATTCTGAGTAGATGTGAAACAGTTTTTTGTTGTTTATAAAAATTAGTTACAGATTATGCTCAGATATTTTCGTTCGCACGAGTTTGTTAACAGTCAACGAAAAGTTCCAATTAGTTTTTTCAGAGAAGCTTTAAAAACTGAGATCCCTTATTCCAGATATCCTGTGCGGCAATGCATTCCGGTATTTTCTAGGTAACTTAAAGAATTTCAATATAGAAAGGTTCACTAATTGGGCTCTAAATGCCGCTCTCGTGTTTCCTCACGCGAAGCTGAATAGCACGGACGGGCAGAAATTTATACGCAGAAAATGTCCAAGAATTTCTAGACCTTTCACGCTTAAAATAGCGATTGTGCGTAGGCGGTAGGCTCTTAACACAGGATGAGCGGAAAATTAATTCCCGACTAAGTCATCCGTACGTTTAACGTCAAAAGACGTCAGACTCTCTTTTGCGACTTTTGAAGGGTTCCGAATCAGGATAATAAAAGCGCTCCCACTAAATCGGTGGTCAAGCCCGAGGCAAGCGAAAAGTCCGGTGAATTTAATCCTGTCCTTCAAATGGCATTCATTTGGCAATGACAAATCATGAATACTATTTCTAGCTCATCCATACAAGCATCAATTGGCATAGGGAAACCAAATATTTAGTTGTTGATTCCAAAATCAGTTTAAAATAATAGACCTTATCGCAAAATGTGATCCTTTGCCAGATTTAGAATTTCGAACTAAAAAAAGGATTCTAATGTTAAAATAAGGAAAAACCACTTCTCCTTCAAGCAGACAAAGCGTAGAATGTAATAACTCCGCTTTTGACCACTAAATTCCTCTCATAGGACCTACTGCAGCTTTCAGATTGAATGAAGATTTTCGTTGATAGAGACCTCATTCTGGATCATATAGGTATCCAAAGTTTTCAACAGAATAAAGGATTCCTAAAATGGCCACCATGAACTGATTACGTGAACCGATGTTGTTTTCTGCAATTGAACATTTTGATGAACCAAATAAATCGGTTATTTTTTTTGCTCCAAGCATAAGCCAACGCTCATTTAGTAATTGACAAGCTCCCCTCAAAGAGAAAAAAATGGAATCTATTATGAGACGTAGAGAATAAAATGTGATCGAGATCTTCAAGTCTCTCGAAAAGTATATTGGAGAGGAATGAGGCGGATATTGAGGAGATTAAACACGGAATTATCCAACGGAAATGAACAAAAGAGACCTCGGCAGACATAAAAGGGGAAACGGAAGGAGTCAGAAAAAGAGGAAGGGGAGAGAAAAACGAATAGCAAGAGGACAGGGGAAGAGGAGGTAGGAAAGGCGGGAGAAAATAATTAAGAAGTATTTTATTATTCGCCAACATCCACGCATTTTCACAGTGTTTTCATGCTCTTTGCGGATTGGTAATTGATGGGATTTTTCAATCATGTTCTGAACGATTTTTAAATCTGGTAATAGAATGCATTGTTGCCAAGCGTGGGCAAGAAAATATAAGCTGGCACATTTTTCCAGTCATTCAAATCATCAAGATTTGTGGCTTTACTTACACATAAATTTAACTTACTTGGCTTAAGCACAGAAGAGGAAAAACTCGTTTAAAGGTCAGTAGAAAAAATAATATGTTTCTGTTTTAAAATAATCATTTTTAAACGAAATTTGTGAGTCAGTTTAAGAACTGAGGTATTCTCCGCCTCTCTATCCGTAAATGTGGAAATTCGAGCGGCTTACTGGGTGTTGTTCTTGCAACTTTGATGTAGATTGAACGAAAGGTTCCCAATTTGGAATCCCAAGAGGATTAAGATTTCATAGTTTCTTCACTGGACTTTGATTTAGTCATTTTGAAGTGATTTAAGGATCTGACTGCGCTGTGTATCGCTGAGCAGCATTCAAGCCCTGAGAACGGGTTGAATGAGTGTACTTGATGCTGCCTATCTCTTGTTTTGAAGGAACTTTATCGCTTAACTTTTTTATCGAGGTCCCATTGTGCCCTAGCGCCCCTAGCAGTTTGATGGAACCGTCAAGTTCTTTGATAAGATCACACGTAAGTAGTTGCATAAATCCTCTTAAAAAATGTGTTTTTGAGAGTAGTTTTATCAAAAAATACAGAGAATTTGATCAATTTCAATCCTTTAATCTTGATCTGATATTATATTTTCTGAGGCTTCAATGCCAAAAAATGCGGCACTAACCTGCCTTTACACATCCTTCACACAGGTTTCGCATAAAGTAACGGAACATTGGCGGATCCAGCAATTTGGCAATATCGGTGTTTCCTCCATTCAAAGCTATGGAAATGTATCGATTCTTGGAGGGGCCAGGTGCTCCGACAAGAATCGATTACTTAGCATAGGTTGAAACGGATGAATCCGGTGTTGCCAAATTGCTAGATCCGCCTCTGTAGCGGAACTTCACTGATCACAAATTTTGTGATCAGTGAAGCAGAGTTTCATACAGCCTTCAATTTTTTATCAGACCCTTTAGCTCCTTAACATTTGACACCTTACAAAATTTTCACTGCATGGTTAAAATTTGGTCAGAAATCAACGTTTTGGTTCAACTCACTCTCATAAAAAAATATGCCAAAAATGAAGGACGCTCCTCCGCCCCTCTAAAAAACTCACTTCCTCCTGAAAAGATCAACGTCAAAATTCGTCGCTCAAAATGTCAAATACGGGCGTAGAGGTGGCAAATTTAAGACGAAAAAATTACTTCAAATTCTTTTATTCACTTTTTTCTCTACCAAGTAACAGCTACGTAGGTAGATGAACCTTGGAGCAAAATAGGTTAAAATCGCTGAAGAATTTTCCGGAATTTGCCGAGGAGGGCTCTCTAAACTGCCGTGCTGAGGAACGTCGTATGAACATTCGAAAGTTGCCAAGTTTCCTTTGATAAAATGTTTATTTTTAAGGAAAATTATGAATTTTTTTCTTGAAATTTTCAGACGTTTGAGATCAAATTGCAAACAAAATTATCTGAGAAATTGGTAGATAAATATTCAAAAATTTTCCTGAAAATTAGTGATTTGCCAGGAGAAATTTAGCAACGCCTGAAGGCTCATACGGCGTTTTTCTTTAGCACGGCAGTAAAGACCTCGTGGTACAAAAATTCTCTCGCAGTGACCAATATGAGGGCGGAAAAATTCTACTTGCCTCGGGGCGGCAAAGAGTCAAATTTGAGCACGCATTTAATATAAGTCCTCGTAAGAAAAAATGAGGGGAAAAAACGACTGCTTGAAAAGAGAAAAAAAATGAAAAACAAAAACAAAACAAAAATTTCTCAGAGGTACGCTATAGTTCATCAAAAGCAAACTTTATTTCCCCGGTATAGGAGCGGTGGTTTAAATTGCGCAAGACTGAGCTAAACGGAAGGGAACTTAGAAGAGTGTCGGTCGGTGGAGGTCGGTGTGTGCGGGGATATTATTAAGTCATCAGCATTAGCTTCACTTTTATTTAATTATGGTAATTGCCAGTGTATGTCCGTCAGCCCCCTCCCCTCCCCCGCCATCTGCCGAGCAGACTAAACTTTCGAGTAGCTTAATTTTATCGCCGTCGAGTAAAGAAAGCCCGCGCTGTTCTTAAGGGCTTCCCCCTCCCCCCGGTCCTGGGGAGGTCTGGAGGCAGGGAGGGTGGGAGGGGGAAGTTCGCACGCACCTGCCAAATCCCGGCAAGAGCTTCAGGCTGCCAGATTTCCAGATTTGTGTCCCGCAAATCTGTCTATCTAGCCCGTAATTTTTTTTTTTTCAGTGTGAGGAAAAATTCCAGTTGTTTTAAAAAAGAAAGGAAAAGTCTTCAAAATTTCTTGAAAAGCAGTTGTAAAAAATAAGTATTTGCTGAAGAAGGGGCTCTTTTTTACGGGTGGAATTCTTCTGCAGAAAATATTTAACGGAAATTCCTTCCGATTCGAATATATATATTTTTCTCCGGGCAAGAATTTTCCGTTTGGATAGATAGGTTATTGATCCCGTCGATAGATATTTCCCACGCAAAACCAAGGAATAATAAAAGGAAACAGCTGGAGAAATGATTGAGAACACGGTCATTACCGTGATATTCTGGTGGTTGATAATTGTCAAAGAAATTGGAGATTTGTTTTCAGCATGGACAATTTCCATTCGAATCGACGAGAACATTTAATGAATACTTGCGCCGTTCTGGAATTTTCAATTACGTAGCTTGGTGTCGATGGCCGTAGTATTGGAATGACATGACGCTCCCAAATTTCTCCTGTTGAAATACTAATTTTCTGTGAAATTTGTGTTTTTTTTTTAAATTTTCGGAATGCTTTATCAACAATTAAATCTATAGTATTGAAACTCTTGAGAAAAAATTTTCCGCAACTTTTCTCAAAAATTAATACTTAAGACTGGCGGAAATCTTGTAACCTTGGAATATTCATAAGGTATAGCTCCTTAGCACAATAGAACTGGGCGTTCAAGCACTAAGCGGTATTCTGCCGTATTAAGGAGAAAAGCCGAAGTTTTTAGACGGGGGCAACTTTTCTTTCGATGAAATAAGAAATATAAGAGAATCATTCGAACATTTTTCTCAAAATTTTCGAAAGAACATTGTTTGCAATTTGACCGATTGAATCTTAAAATACCGAGGAAAAATACTCATAATTTACCTGAAAAAATAAATGTTCTGCCGGGAAAAATATGACAACATTCAAATGTTCATACGGCGTTTTTCCTAAGCACCGTGGTGTTACACAACAAACTGTTGAAACTAAGCTCAGCCAAAGCCCCCCTGCTGTTTTAATCTCATGAGGAGGATGAGAAAATTACTTGGTAAAATTTCAAGTTTATGATTTGGAGAGTACACTTGAAAGGATTCACGCCACTAATGAAACAAAAAAAAAATACTTATCAATGGTGGAACTAAAAACAAACGAACCACGGTCCGCGATAATGCTACAGCTTTTAATAAAGCTTGACTTTTTTGAGGATTAATCGATTATCGCCATTGTATTGAACTTTCGTGTGTTTTTCCTTCGCCATCTTATAAACTTTTTTTTAAATATTTCGCACAAAAGTGCTTGGTATCAAAAATACTTTCCTTTAGAAATAAAAAGAGGGCAACAATTTTGAAAGTTTAACCACCAGGATATCTTATAATTACTTTTCCGTCGATTTCTTGGTTTTTGGTGTTGCAGTCTCCCCCTTTTCACCATCAATTTGCGACGCGACGTAGGAAAATCAAGCAGTATCGATTCGCGGTATTTAATTTTTTTTAACTCCTTGAAAACACTCTTTGAAAAATTCATGCATTTTTCAAGCACGCCTTATCCACTGTATCCAGGTAACTTTTGACTTGATCGAATAACCATGTCACCAAAAAAGAAAAAATAAAAAAAATCATACCGACTGGTGCGACTCCATAATTATTACCTTTAACAATCCAACATGAATTTGTTTCTTGTCCGGAAGAATAAATTATTTTTGTGATAACATTGTTGATTCGAAGGCACAGAGATTGAATTTTCAGGAGCCTCATAACTGGTCAAAACAAAATTACTCGAGCTGAGAGTATAGATCGTCTCAGTAGCTTAGCTGAAATAAAATTATGAAGTCGAAGGACGAGGTGTGACACTTGCGCATGGGAACAAACTTAAGGACACGGAGGAGTGGAGATGCAAGGCGCGGAAGAGATAACTATTCGTGCTCGGCGGTGGTTAGTGGTAGTATGTCCCAACTTTGAAGGCGCACTAGCCGACAGTAAACTCCTCATGCTTTCCAACTGAAGGTATTTCAATCAAGCTTAACAGCTCTCTTAGTCCGCCCGTAATTCAGCTTTGCGAGTTTAAGATGAATTTTCCGCTAGGGCACAATGTATTCTGGGCACAATTGATGCATGTACAGATCATATGTGAAATGTATATCAACGGTGAAATTACCAGACCACGTATCTCAGTTTGCGAAGTTGTAGACTTCTTGTCATAATTTATCTCACATAAATTATACAAGTAAGAAATAATTAGAGCAGATCAACTGGCATGAAACAGTCTAAAAGTATAATATTTCCCAGGAATAAAAAATTGTTTGTTGAAAATCATAATTTTCGCTATCCTAAGGAGTTTCAAACCATCATGTAGAGTCCCTTTTTGTGGAGTACATCTTTTAATTTACTTGATTAGTGCATAGTGCCTTCTAGCATATATATGATAATTCAAAACTACTTTGCACGTAAGTTGTTGAGGATGGGCCGATAGAAAACGACTAAACGACGACCAAGTTTCCTCGGGTGAACCTGGCAACGGCGCAACACCTGGCGCGAAAAGTCTTCATACCCACTTGGTCGTTATATTACTCCGGTTCATGTTGTTTTTTAAGTGGAAAAATATGTTTATCTCCCCCGCCCCCACCCTCCCAGACCCCTATTTACGCCCTGCGCCTCCTCGCTCGTCCCCGAACCCCCCTCAATCGGGGGGTTTGAGCATCGCTCGGATACGGGCGTTGTCTCTTTATCGGACATGCTTAGTGCTCCCGCTTTTGAATTTCCCCCGCATTGAATTTGAAAAAATTATTTTCGCACCCTTCATGAATACTCCTTCAGACTGTTTTGACTGTTCTATTTTTTACGCACTTGTGTCTCTCATCTTTTCGCAAAGTACCCCAGAGTTTGAGCAGCTAACCATGCGATATTGATTTTGATGCTGACTTAATTTTATGTGGCTGTTATTTTTATTTTTCAAATTTCGTGATTATCCACGTGCTTCGGACTTTTCAGTGTAAACCCAATTCACAATCAAGATATTGGCATTACTGATCAAAGGATTCGTTTACAAGCATTCTGCAGATACGTAAGCCCAAAAATATGCCGAACCAAACCGCGGGAACGAGATGATTTGAAGTTTGAACTGCAAAAAAACGTAGTTTCGAGAAGGAGTATTTTAAAAGTTTGATCTCTAATGTTCGCGGTTTAAAAGTTTTTGGATCATGATGCAACTTAATCCTTCTGGTAGTCTAAAAATGAACCGTACCATCATTTTTTGAGATACCATTTTTTCGACACAACTCACCAAGAATATTTATTCTTAAAAAACTATTCCGAACCCCAAGTTCCTGTGCGGGCTGATTACCTGTCAAAAAATACATGTTTGAAAATATGTGGCATATATGTATAAGATATTTTGTTGATGCCAAATTTATTCGAAACCTATGCAACTGATTAGCGTATACATGCAGGAAACGGCGTAAAACGAAGGGAACTGGGAATTGGACTACTTGTGGGCTTGCGACTTTTTGTGTGTGCGCGTGGAAATTGATTTGCATTAACACCAGTTTCGGGCAGGTTTTGCATGAACAAGACAGCCGCGCTGGGGTGGTTCTCGACAGAGGCTGGACGAAGTTGTGACCAGCAACGATTTGGCAAACAAGTCAGACATACATTTGTCCAGTCCAGAGCCCACTCCCAATCTCAGTAATAGTTTTTACGATCTCGACTACAGTTGTGAATAGGCAGGCCATAGTTACGTCGCATCACGCTTAACACAGTGGACCAAATGGACGTATTTCTATCAAACGGAACTATGTGCATTATGACGTGAGCTCTGTTACGCATGTATTCTAATGGAACTCATGGCTCATGTCTTAATCCACATAGTTCCGTTTGACAGAAATACGTCCAAAGGGACAACAATTTGCAATCTGAATCACGAACCGTTTTTTCTGCCTTACCCACAAAAGCATCCATCTCCATAGGAAAACTAATGACATGAATAATTTTTCTAAAATAAGCTTTAAATATTGATTCCCAATTGGACGTATTTCTACCAAACAGACCTATGTGGAGGTGAGAAATATGGGGTGTGCTCGTCGAAGCTGCATAAGAAGCAATGTAAAAGTGGGCGTGATTCCTTTTGAAGAATTGGAAAAGCGGGATTTTACACTCTATCAAAGAGACCTATGTGCCAACTGAATGCGAGATGCATGAGCCGCGGGCATGGCAAGAGAGCCTTGTGGACAGGGCTCATGAGTTAGAGACTCCCTCTAACGATCTCCCCCTCGCTCGAGTGCGCACTATCATTGCCGCTGACGTCACTGGCGCTTTATTATTCCCATTCACTCTTACGCAAAGAGAACTAACGAGCACATCCCACATTTCTCACCTCCACATAGGTCTGTTTGGTAGAAATACGTCCAATTGTGAAAAATAGACCATCCATTTTGGTGTGGTGGCGATTGCGGATTCTTATATTTTGATGGTGGCGATTGCAGAAAGGCGCCGCAGGGACGTGAAGTTTGCGGATCAGAGAATTTCGGCGGTGGCGATTGCGGACGGAGGGGTAGGCAGGCACTTACATATGCTGCCCCCCACATCTGCCTGTATATTAAAGGAAAAATTACCGGGGACTCTGGATTCATTTCCGTGGATGTAAAATGAAAAACATATTAGTATTTAACATTATAAAAACCGCAGTGCTTTACGCAGTACGCTTTTCCATGTGGACGATTACTTCGTCGCGGGGGGGTCACCTTTTTAAAGGAGCAATGGACAAAAGAGGTAGGTATAATAGACTAACTAACGGCAACCCACAAGAGACACAGTTACACTCAAAAAACAAGTATGGGAAGAGTGACTTACCGGCCGAGTTATGGATCATGGAGCCATAAAATATAGTTCGTAGAGTCATGATTATAGGTTCACGACCAATAAGGTATGGCTCAGAAAGCCATACTGTAGACGGTAGGTCACTTTGGTTCGAAATTATGGATCTCCGAGCCATTTTCTATGGGTCTCAGAGTCATACATTTTTTTGAGTGTGGTCCATCATTTTCTCCCTCAGTCTATAAGAACCCAAGGTTTGTGGTTCGACAGAGAGCAGTGGAGGTTAGAAGTCGTAGAGTGCGAGCTATAAAGCGACCTATACTGCCGTGCTAAGGAAAAACGCCGTATGAACATTCGAGAGTTGCCAAATTTTCTTTTAGAAAGTATTTATTTTTGAAGAAACTTATGAATATTTTCCCTTGAAATTTTCAGACCTTTTAGGTCAAATTAAGAATACAACTTTTTGAAAAAATCGAGGGGAAATATCGACAAATTTTCCCGAAAATTCATGGTTTGCCGAAGGAGATTTGGCAATGGCTGATGGGTCATACGGCGTTCTCCCATAGCACAGCAGTATATCGACGGTGAAATTACCAAACCACGTATCTCGTTTGCGGTGTTTAAAAATCTACGCTCACATTTTATTTTTTTGAAGTAGACCAAATCAATATCATTCCTTGAAATTTTCACAGAATTTTTTCCGTACGAAGAGGAAAAATCACAGAAATTTTCGAGACTGGACGATAAGTAGTTTTTCATTTAAAAAATAAAGTATGACAGGAAGTCTGCGACGTCGCAAACCGAGATACGTGGTTTGGTAGTTTCACCGTCGATATGTATGTAGTCCATTTGACCATCTCAACCAATGGGATCGCTACATACTCCCTATCTCTTCTTTGTCTATTAATTCCAATAATCAGCCCGCAGTGCTCGATCTTGAGAGCTGAATTTTCGACCGAGCGTGCGGTGACTGCTCATGAGGAAGGAAACCGAGAGAGACGAGACGCTGGCTGCCAAGAAAGTTATTAAGCAAATGAAGCGATCACTAATGAAAATTACGCTAACTAGTGTACTAGTGGAGTAACTCATTTTTCAGCCCTCCATCGCCCCCCTCTCCTTCTCGGTCTTTCTCTCTCTTCCTTTCGGGCTCCGAGTCTGGGCGTCCTGCTCGCACCGACGCAATCGGAAGCTGTTGCTGTTGCTCTGAAATATGTCTTTCAGTCTCGGAATCGAGGTCCTCGATTATTCCTTCCTAATTAACTTTTACACCTGGGACTGTCGATAAATCGTTGCTCTTCGGGCATAAGAACGTATCTCGATTTCCTCTTGGCCTCCGAAAAGCACGGGGTTATACGGGCGGCAGGGCCTATCTTAGAATGCAGTTACGTCGCGTAGAGGCGACGACATAAGCCAATAAAGACGCACCGCCGAGGTTCGTTAATTGCGGCCTCGAGGAAACGTTTGGGAGCCTGTTTCGTACGCTTTATGTAAAAGCTCATCATTCCCACTGATTTAGTCTTTCTGATTACTTTCTTCCCTCCTATTAACTTGGACAGCGCCCTTTGCGCAGGAGCTTGGCCTGTCTCTTGGAATTTCTCCTTGGTTTTTGCTATTATTTTCTTCGTTGAACGGATTTAATATTCGGATAATCTAAAAACTCATATTTGAAGTTATTTTTAATTTCACATATTAATGTTTTTATAAACTATTTAGATTTAAATAACTAGTATATCCGGATTAATCGAAATCAAAATTATTGGGATCATGTGTACAATGGAAGTATTTTTGTTCTTCGAGTTGATCAATCACCATGATCAATCTACAGATGCTAGGCCATGCCTGCTTTTTCCTCATGTTTTAATTTCGGCGAATTTCATTCAATTTTTTTTTCTTGGAAAATGAAAAATTAATTATCCGATAAAAATTAAAGCTCAAACTAAGAAGTCACACGATTTTTTTAAAAGAACAAATAAACAAAACAAAATTCATTCCTTTACTGTCGCTATCAATTTTTGAAAATATATTTCGATGGGCTACTGCCCATCATCTTCAGCAAGCGCATTGCAGCTTAGTATTATTAAAAATCCAACGGCGTTTTAACTGGTAAGTACTTGCTTTTAAAACAGTCCTCTGTGACATTTACAGTAGTTTTTTCCAAAATCTCGCAGCTCTCTCGCTAGTTATGACGATAGTCCTTGTTCACTTGTTTTTAAAGTACTCCTCTTTAAAATGTAAATACAGCAATTGTTGAACAATTAAACAGTTTTACACACAAATAAACCCACTTTTTAACGTAATGCAATTTTTTTTTAAATAAAAGGGAAATGTAAATTGTGGCTAGCACCCAAAAACTTCTTGGTCAATTGGCGTTACCTAAACTTTTTGTGCCCCCCGCCCCCGGTTGAGGGCCGCAGCATACCCCCAGTTTGCGTCTCAGCCCTAAACCGGCATGTGCGGGACGTAAAATGTTAGTTATTGCTGATTGACCTACTGCCTTTTGCAGTGGCGAGAGGCGTGAATGATCGATTGTTGATATTTCTTAATTTGAAGTTGTGGTAAAGAATCGATCATGAAGGTGTTCGTTGCAAACACCCTGTTTATCAATCCTTTTCCATAGATTTAAATGACTGATCCATCGACGTATCACGTAGCACGCCATGCTATTGGTCTTTTGTCTCCGACGCAAACAGTTCGCGGACCCATTAAACAATTGTTTTTCTTTTTTTTCTCCTTTTTTTTCAAAAGAAATTGAATAAATAAATCGAAATTGCGTCTGGCCACTAAAAGCATTTTTCTTAACTAGAAGAAATTTTCGAACATATCGGTTTTGGGTGGTTTTTGGAGGGAATAATTGATTTTGTGTGATTTTTGAGGAGAATAATTGATTTTGTGTGGCCATTATCGACTGCGTTCCCGATTGCTCGCGAGGCGGAGTTTGAGCTCTGTCGAATTAATTTTCCGAGGCGGCTTTTCATTTTCCACGTAGTCTAATTAGAAAGCTCATTACTGCTAATTGGACGCCGAGCGGCTAATTCCAGCGGCCATCGTTCCAGCCAGGAAGTTGACGAATGTCTCGTAACTCGTCCGACCCGAGGAAATTCACGCGCTCGCTCCATCGGTAGGAAAATCCACGAATCCGATGAAAGAGTATTCAGGCGCCCATACTTGCAATATCACAATACCGTCCGCCGGAATCAGAGACAAATGGGCGTATTTCTACCAAACGGAACTATGTGCATTAAGACATGAGCCCTGAGACCCATAAGAATATGTGCATAACAGGGCTCACGTCATAATGCAGATAGTTCCGTTTGATAGAAATACGTCCAAATATGGATTACATTTTGGAATAAGGAGACACTATCTCCAGGACTCTCCCATAAAATCACACATCTGCATGGGGAACGAATGGCATGTATGTTATTTCTAAAATGAGCCAGAAGTAGTGGTTCCTTATTGCAAAATGTAAATCATATGTCTGAAAGATTCGGCAAGCGGGTGAGGCAAAAGCTAAGTTCAGAGGTCACTTGCGACAGAACGGTCGGTGATCAGGGCAAACCTACCGCGAGGCGCGAGCAAGATGCATAGGAGAGAAACCTCGAGCCTTTGTAACCGTATAATATTTTTATCAGTGCAACTTTGATAAGGGATGCAATGGTGAGGACGCGCCTGGAGAGGTATACTCTGGACCAGATCCCAGGGTGCCGCAGTATTGGGTCATTGTGGGATCCTAGTGGTACCCGAAACACCAGAAGTGACTCACTGGCGGATCCAGGGAGGGGGGCGTAGGGGGCGTACGCCCCCCGTTCCCCCCCAAAAAGAGTGGAAGAAAAAGAGAAGGAGAAAAGAAGGAAAGACGCTTATATTGAAGCAGATAGTATTTGGTAATTATTCATGCATTGAAGAAAAAAATCTGGCTGTGGGAACCGTGCTTACGAGCTATATAGACGCACCGTCCACGTTCCGGGCTCAGAGGCCGAAAGTTCCGGGTGCAGCACTCGGAGCAGCCGAAGCTGCGGCTCCAGCACCCGGAACTTTCGACATCTGAGCCCAAAACGGACGGTAAGTCTATATAGCCCGTAACTTTTTTTTCGGTGTGACAAAATCAACTGAAACTGCATAGAATGCAACGGGCTATGCAGACTGCATAGCAGTAAGTGCGGCTTCCACAACCGGAGTTTTTTCTCTAGTGCATGAAAAATTACCAAATGTAAGCGTCTTTCCTTCTTCTTTCCTCCGTTCATTCGATCATTCTTCCTCCACTTTTTCTTCCTCCTGCATAAATTAGATGTTTCAGAAATTCAAAAATTTTCTGGGGGAGGTC
Organism: Bemisia tabaci; assembly: GCF_918797505.1. Classification (NCBI taxonomy): domain Eukaryota; kingdom Metazoa; phylum Arthropoda; class Insecta; order Hemiptera; family Aleyrodidae; genus Bemisia; species Bemisia tabaci. Next base: position 32,855,053 of record NC_092795.1, read on the forward strand.
AGAGCCGGATTAAGGGGGTGGCCACATGGGCCGCGGCCCATGGCGGCAAAATTTAGGGGGCGGCAAATTTTGCAATCTTTTTGAATGTATAGGTATCGAAAAATGAGAGATAACAGTCGGATTCAGTAAAATAAATTTCAAAAGAGGAAAGGCGACAAAATCTCTCATTTCCTGAGGGTAAAAGTATAGTAATTTCTAATTTTGTCGTCTTTCGGTGATACAAGGGACAACACCTTAGAGAGAAACCAAACACGCAATTTGACCTGGAACGGAGCGGCGCGGCGCGGCGCGGCGCGGCGGTCGGCATGAAACACATTGCGCCTACAAGACTGCATGAATACTTCACGCATTGCGTCAAACACAATGCGGTCAGCAGCAGTTGGCTTGAAACGCATAGCGCCTACAAGACTACATGAATACTTCACGCATTGCGCCAAACAGTGTGGTCAGCAGCGGTCGGCGTGAAACGCATAGCGCCTACAAGACTGCATGAATACCTCACGCATTGCGCCAACACAGTGCGGTCGGCGCGGCGGTGGAAGTTAAAATTTTTAACCACATTTATGTTTGTTCTTTCATAATTTTTTCGTTCTTTTTTTATAAATGGAAGGCCTTGTCCAAACAGGGATGGGTTTACGGAACTGAACCTTTGTTAGTGTTGACAGGGCTTTTACAAAAAACGTGCCCAACACGAGTAAACGCGTCTTATACACTCCTCCCCCACTGGCACGTTCACTGGATGGTTTTTATTTTTATAGATCGTATTCGACAGATCACACAGGTGAGATTATATTGATATCGATTGGTTCAATATTTAACCGCAGCCTCAAAAGTCAATTTAGAAATCTGAGGTAACGGGTCTAATGTGATCGAATTTTTATTCTCTGGAGTACCAAACGGCAATGAAAAGTGAAATGGTTAGGAATTTTCTCATTTTCAGCTATTCTAAATTAAATCCTAAAATTTTTGTTTGAGGTTATGTTCTATTGTTTTGAACCAAACGATACATCGAACCAATGTCGAATACGACGTATTGATGTTTAAAAACAAATGAGAAGGGGGCGTAAAAATACAGGCGGCCCATGGGCGGCATGTAGGTAAATCCGGCCCTGGGGGAGGTTCCCGTTCGAGTTGTCTGGATCCGCCTATTGAGTAACTTTCACACTAAATAGAAGATAGAGTGCGATGCGGGGTCCCTGAAATTTGTCTCCGAAATTGTCAGAAAAACTGCACAGATGCCTCGTCATTAATCCCTGGTTATTTTTTCGAGTTAATTTCATCGTTCCCTTTCTCGAGACGAGGGAGGAAAAGAGGGCGAAGGCACTCTCTTGAGCGAAATGCCATTAAATACTTTTCCATGGTTCTCATTAGTCCGAGGTGGAGGTGTAGACGCGAGCGCAAACGCATTCCCGGTGTTTAATGCCTCGTAAAGCGACTGCACAGTGCAAACAGCCGAGCTGAGCCCGAGCCCGTGCAGGCGTACACAGCCCATTCATTCCGTGAAAATAATCAAGGTAATTATATCGCACTGCAGCCAGGTGCCCGAGTGCCAGTGGTGAGTTCAACTGTTTCCTCTCGCTCATTAGTCCCACTTGCATTTCATACGAGGTGTCCGATAAATCATCACACCTCATATCGTCCTAGTGTTAGTGTTACAATTCCACCCAGCTCTATGCTCTGGGAAACCTGCTCTATCTCTATGTGTGCCAGGGTTAGGTACGTATCCAGCGGGGAGGCTTGAGGGGCACAAGCCACCTCCGAAAGCAAAAAAAGGCAGGAAAAGAATGGAGGAAAGAAAAGACAGAAAAGAAGAAAAGGCGAGAAAATAGGAAGTTTGACCTTTCAAAATGTGTCCAAACAGAGGTAAAATTTCAAAAATTTTCTAGATGCACTGGAAATAAAAAACACATCGGATCTAGAGTCCAGACTCTTGAAAACATTGACAAGAAAAAGAACTCTTGATTCAATCAGATTTAAGCTTAAATCAAAAGGAAATCCGATCAAATTAAGAGGCTTGGTTCTTGATTTAAGCTTAAATCTGATTGAATCGAGAGTATTTTTTCTTGTCGATGTTTTAAAGAGTCTGGACTCTAGATCCAGTGTGTTTTCTTTCCAGTGTGTGTTGAATACAACAATGTGAAGGTATTTTAGACCGAAAATAAAAAAAAACCGTATTTTATCCGCAGAATTTGATGGAAAATCTGCGTCACAGAAGCCTCAAAATGCTTCCAAAAATATTTAGGTCGGGGGAGGCCCCTTGAACCCCCCTCTGAACTGGGAGATATTTAATACCTCCCGAACTCTCTCCTTAGTTGGGGGAGGGAAAGAACCCCGCTCACCCAACCAAGCCCCCCTCGAAACAAAATCCTGGCTACGTGCCTGGCCAGGGTCCCTCCTAGGTCGCTACGTCGTACAACCGCGCGCTCTGAAAGGGTGGTTCCGAGGCAACAAAACAACCTAGGGTAATTCAATGGACGCTATATTTTGTGTCAGAGCGACATGCGATACATCGCATCGATTGGTTTAATTTTTCAACCACCCGTCATTTTTCTCGAATTCTGAGATCGCAATTCTGTTGTCAGGATACTGAAGAATTCACTAACCAATTTTGACGAATCAATTCAACGTAATAAAGTCGTATTTTTTTGGAGGAAACATATCGCATTCGAGTGCTTCAAGTGTCTGGATCCGCCTATGTCAGGCGTTGCTCTTGTTTAAGTGCAAATATTCTGGACAGTATATGCAATCCTCAGAGACCGTCTTCTATTTATACTAGAACGAAAACATGTTTTCTCTTCTGATCGCTACTAGAGTCCCTTTATACTGAGAGTCAAGACAATTTGAATCCATTTCTGATTGGTTCCCGTATTTTAGGCCTTCATAGTGTCACAAACGGGAATAAAGATTACAGTTTCACCGATTGCAAAGATTATAATCTGGAATGAACCGGGGAATTACGGGTTCGGCAAGGAACAAACGGAATGAGGGAAGGAACGAAGAAAGGAATTCGAGAATGGGCCGATCAAAGATTACGAAAAACGTTCGATTTCTGTAATCTTTATTCCCGTTTGTGACATCCATGAGCCGAATTGTCTTGACTCTCAGTATAAAGGGACTCTAATCGCTACCACCCAACTTCCTTTGGAGTGTAAAGGTTGGCAACGGCTCTCTTTCGGATATTTCGTGTGAGGAGGTTGGCTGCCCCTAAGGTGTCAAAGGCCTCTTTAAAACGATGTATCCACTGCGCACCCTTATGGGTTACGGCTCTCTGGTCAACCCTGAAAACATCTATCACTCGGGCCCCAGAACTGCCGTCCAAAGATAAAACGTCGTAACTCCATTCGACATTTTTTCGATTTTTTCCTGACAGAAAACTATTTCACAAGAAAACCAGCGAATGTTCATCCTTCATTTTTTCGAGTCGATTTTGACGTACCATTAGGAACTCAAAATGGACCACTAGGTAAGGTGCGACTTTCAGGATTCTGATACATGTTTCTTAACCGAAATTTTACGTAAAGCACGATGCGCACAGCGAAAATTACCGAAATTAACTCCTTACAAAGACATTTAATGATTCTTGATGCGTGAATTCAAACCACCCGCTTATGTAAACCCGATGCTCTACGTGATTCACATCGCGCGCTAAACGTTATCATGACAGTCTCTACGATATACAAATCTGGCAACCAGGGCCGGATTAAGGGGGTGGCCACATGGGCCGCGGCCTATGGTGGCAAATTTAGGGGACAGCAAATTTTGCAATAATTTTTAAATGTAGGTATGAACAAATCGGATTCAGAAAAAAATTATCAATGAGAGAAGGAGACAAAATCTCTCTTTCCTGAGAGTTTAGTAATTTCTAATTGTGTCGTTTTCCGATGATACAAAAGCATCTTTCATTAGTAGAGTGAAGAGAGGAACTAAACACGCAATTTGGCCTGGAGCTCAACGCAGAGAGGAATGATAACGAGGACTTGAGATGAAAAGGACAAGCCCTCGGCGCGGCGGTCAGCTATAACACATATTAGCGCCTACAAGATTGCATGAATACTTCACGCATTGCGCCAAACATAGTGCGGTCACGCGGTCAGGAGCGGTTGGCGAGAAACGCATAGCGCCTACAAGACTGCAGGAATACTTCACGCATTGCGCCAAACGCAGTGCGATCAGCGCGGCGCGGCGCAGCGGCGCAAGTTAAAATTATTAAGCCACAAACATTTATGTTTGTTCTTTCATTATTTTTTGGTTCATTTCTTATGAATGGAGGATCTTGTCCACACAGAGATAGGTTTACGGAACTTAACTTTCGCGTCAAGTTCCGTGAAATTTTGTCAGTTGTGTTGACAGAGCTTTCGCAAAAAAATGTATCCGACACGAGTAGGTAAACGCGTCTTATGCACCCCTCCCACTTCGGCACGTTCACTTGATGGTATTTATTGATGTTTCAAAACGAATGAGAAGGGGGCGGCAAAATACAGGCGAATCATGGGCGGCAAGTAGGTAGGTAAATCTGGTCCTGCTAGCAACCTTAATCTTGACGCTTTGGCTCAGCTGTAGCAAATTGCTTATGGATTGAACAACACATGGTGGGACATGAACATTGCTCGACTGAGAAGCTTGCTGAAACCGTTGTAGTGCGCGATTTGATTCACGTAGAGCTATGAGTTTCTTTGAGCGGGCAGTTAAAATTCCTCGTAAACAATGTGTGATAAAAACGTTAATATCTTCGTTAGGAGTTGGTTTAAGTAATTTTCGTTGTGCGAATCGTGCTCTACGTGAAATTTTGACTAAGACCTATGTGGATTGCATTTTGCAAAAAGAACCCACTAGCATTGCAATGATGTTAAGATTGTGCAACTTCATCCTTTGCAATAAAATTGTGAAGAACTATGTAATTTAGATGGTAATTTGTGTCTTAAATTTACAGTTTTTAGCGAGTAAACTAGAAACTATTAAGGGATAATCGGGTTTTTCCCCCAAGACAAAAGAAGTTGCACAATCTTAGCAACATTGCAATGCTAGTGGTTCCTTTTTGCAAAATGCAATCCATGTATCAGAATGCGTACCTTGTCTAGTGGTCCATTAAAAAAATAAAGCCTTGTCACACTTGGATTTTCTTGTGTTAGAGCAGAATGTGCGGAAGGAAAATACGAAATTTGTGATGGAGTTACGGCGGTTTTCCTGTGGACGGCAGAGAAGCCGGGCGCTTTGACACCAGGCCCTCGACGAGCGAGAGAGATCTGGCATCCGAGCGCGGGGCCACTATACAATAATTGACGCACGTAAAGTATCCGGATTGCCATAAACTTGTAAACCAATTTGCGTTTAATGAGTCAACCGCTTTCTTTAATGAATTGGCATACAATCAACAGGGAGCATTTCTCCGCACTGTCTCTTTCTCCCGATGCCTCCGTCCACCGTCTCTCTCTCTCCCTCCACCCTTCCCCTCCGCCACCTACTCCCCTCCCCCCCTGTCGTCCATCGTCCGGAGGCGCGTCGACCGGGTGTGATGGGACGTAGAGCTTTTTTCATCTCTCCATAAACTTAAGCGAATCTCTCGCGCATCTCGCTGTAGGTAACAATTTCATTAATGCCCTATCAGGAGGGACGCCTCCTCTAGCTGGTTGTTGTCGCTTCTCCCACTGGGCCCTATCGTTGAGTGCAACATTTTGACTCAAAACATAAAAAAAATTGTTAATGTAAACGAGGAAGGAAATTCCTTTTATGTTGGAGTTTTTAGCAAACGTGCGTTGAAAATTCAGCATAAAGCTGAAAATCTCAATACAGAGGAAAAAAGGTCATTTGTGCAGTTTTCCCTCAAAGAGATATATCCAACATACTGATTTACGACCCGTGCGTCCACCGCAATCAGTTTGTGTCAATTCCTTTCGTCCTACTTTCTTTAAATTAAGATTCGCGAGAAATTTGAGTTATATGTCGTGAAAAATTGGCACCAAACTTTTGTTGAATTCTAAAAGTTGTTTGTGTAGATCCAGAACTCAAAATAAACTGTAGAATACGCAGTCCATAAAGCTGAATTCGAGGCCTATCGATGAGGACCGTTTTTGGGGCCACTCCCAGATGAATTTCTTCAACTCTGAGATCTTTTACCCATCGAAGGTCTATTTTTCGCTGAATGCATCATGATTTGATCATTTTCGGTATCTTACTGGCTTAAACATGGATCTGAAGCCAATTTTGGCGTAAAATGCGAGTTTTATGGGTTTGCGATCGGATACCGAAAAACCCGCATTTTTCGCAGAAATTGGCTTCAGACCAATGTTTAGGTCAGTGTTAGACCTGAAAAGAGACCGGAAAGGACGAAATCATTATGCATTCGGCAAGATATAGACCTTCAATTAGAAGGAATAAGCGTATCCAAAAACGGCCCTTATCGGCTCCTTGATGTAAAATTGTTGTTACAGTTTGCTTTGGAACAAGGTGTGACGTAAAACTCATAAAAATGCGGGATTGGAAAAAGGTACCTCGGAAGGAAAAGGAAGGAAAATGTACCAGTCACAGATCCTGCACGCAAAAAAAGATGGTAGATTTTACCATATTGTGCCACTGTGATACGAGTATGGTAATAAATACCAGACTCTATGGTAGCATTTACCATATTATAGTAAGTATCGCCAGAGTTTTAGTAAATACCACCATAATTCTGGTTATTTTCACAAAATAGTATCATTGTGTAAAAAATTAAATAGATTTATAATTGGTGTTACCATAATTTTTACTCAGTGATGAGGGGCTGCGAGGATCGGCGCGACGTGGCGGCCAGGGGGCGAACCCCTCGCAGCTCCCTGGCAACCACGCACTGGGTTTTAATAGGCGTCACCGGCGGCGGCGGCGGCACCCGTTCTGTAACTGCTATTAATTACTGGCACAACACCAGTTCGCTAATCACCATTCACCACTCACCATTCCTCGCGACCGGGCCGGTCGCTCCTTGTCTCCCGAGATGGCGAGCAGCCACTGATTGTCTGATTATACATTTACACCCATTCGCACTTTTCCTCGTGAAAATCACTCCGCTCGAGGCACTCACACATGCTCTCGTCGAACGGAGCATGACTAACAAAGAGGTTAGAATAACATTGCAACTAGACATTCAACTAGACTAACATTGTCAACTAGAACCGGAGACAACATATCTTAGAGACTTCGCACTAACCATCTCTGCGGGCCGATTATTGAAACTGATAAACAAAGCCATAGACAAAGACGACAAAAGGGATTTGGAGGGATCCTAATGGTAGAAGCAGGTGGTGGCAATGGACATAGGAGATAGGTTATAGACTAACTAACGGCAACCCACTGAAGACCCGACAGTTAGTCCATCATTTTCTTCCTTAGTCTATAAGAACCAACTATGTCGACCAAGAAGACCGCTCCATACTCCCTATGTCTTCTTTGTCTATCGCTTTGTCCATCAGTTTCAATAATCGCCCCGCAGAAATGCAATAGGTAAGGGGAGACAAGGGTTAAGTTCGGACTGCTCGGAGTTCAACGTGCTTCTCATGACCTAAGCATCTCCTTCCAACCTAAGTGTCACAAACGCCAAGCGACGTTTAAAAATTTCCGCCACAATTGTATTCTCTTGTAGAGATTTTTCTACGAAGCTGTCGGAAGATTTCACTGAATTTTCTTTGTGCTGCCGATAAATTTCAGTGAACTTTTCAAACAGATTCAACCAACAATTTCTCTGTAAAAAAAAGAATGGCGGCGGAAATTTTTAAACATTGCATGGCGCTTGTGATATTTGGTCGGAAGGTGACGTAATGAAGATTGATACGCAACTTTCTGAATATGAAATTCGCCAGATAATAATTTAGCGAATCTGAGCGTTGACTGCCGAAAGTGACTTATATGTTGTAGTTAATCAAAGTTTTTGATAACAGGAGTCCGCAGTTCGGTTTGTGTAACTGAAAACTTTGATTACCTGACCTGAAATTGTTCAGTGTTCAATATTAATTAAAGGTTCCGGATCTGTTACCGAAATTTGTCTCTCAGTGTATATCCGGAAATAACCTATACGTCTCCTGATCATGCACAGTCTTCCCGGGAATGTAAATTTTCCGCAGAAAATCTCGATTTGGGAGAAAATTACGATTTTTTCGGGAAAAGTGAGCTCATCCCGGAGAACGGAGGTAAATCCAAAATCAGGGTTGAAATTCCACACGTGGTTAGTTTTTAACTTTTTAACAAGTGTAAAAAAAATCATTTGTTGACCACAGTTAATTAATCAAATACCGAAATGGTAGCAATACGCGGAACCACGAAGCGAATTCTGCCGCGCTAAGAAAAAACGCCGTATAGACCTTCAGGCGTTGCCAAATTTCCTTTGGTAAATCACGAAATTTCGGGAAAATTCGTAAATGTTTTTCCTCCAATTTATCAGATACTTTTGTTCGCAATTTCACCGAAGGTCCTAGAAAATTTTAAGGAAAAATATTCATAGCTTTCTTCAAAAATAACTGTTTTTATGTAGAAAATTTGGCAGCTATCGAATGTTCATGTGGCGTTTTTCCTTAGCACGGCAATATTAGTTGATAGTTTTTCCAATTAATATCGGTTCGCTGATTTCCCGATTGGCTGTGAAGTTGTCGAGCGGCAACATCGGTGCAATCATAAGGCAATTTGCAATTATAAAATTGATCAGTCAAGGATACGCTGATTGATTTCTTTGATTTATTTGAGCGTGTACCTTTGCTGGCGCAGCGGAGGCCCGTCCATATAAACCGAGCGCTGCCTTGCGCAACCAAGCGTACTGGAGTAGGTATGTTATCGACACAAATTATGAGTGATTAAATCCACCTATTCGCCTTTATAAATGTTACACTGTTCTCGTCGTGTTTTGTTTGATTGACCGCCGAATGACTTATTACAGGGAAAAACGCGCGAACGCGCAAAATGGACCCGCGCGTTCACTTTTATCCCTGATGTTTCGTGGTCGCAGAGATTTAAGATCCGGTCCCTATTTCGTGGCACTTGAATACACAATCTTGTCGATTTACCAAAGATGCTGATTGACTTACAAGGGGAACTTACGGACCTGCCGCCTCCGATTGGGCTGAATTTTTTTTTACAGACTCTATGGACCAATTCTAGAGGTCAATTTGAGCCGTTTTCCCGAATGCGCAATAGGAAGGGCGTAAAAATTCCCAAAAGTTGCGTTTTCGGCGTGTGATTTGGTCGTGCGGCGCGTGGCAACACTGAAGCAGCCTCTAGTACCGCTTTATCGGCCTGAAGGTTCAGCGGAGTCCGGAGCCCTACTGCACACGTATTGGTTCCATGATAGTGATGTCCCGGGTTCGATCCTCGACTTTTCATTTTCCTCATGATCACGTAACATTTTATTTTTAATTCTTCATCCGCATTTATAAATCAAGCAGTTCCGATCACTATCCCCCCCTCCCTCATTTTACGTACATTTTCCCCCGATATTTATTCACATTGGTCACATATAATCGTATGAAACTTCATTGATATAAATTAATGAATTAAAAAGCAAAGGGCTAAAATAATGTGTTTCTTGGTGACCCTTGCATGCACATGGGTTTGGGGTTGCTCTTCGATTTATTTACACATTACATATTTTTCCAGGAAAACATTTGAAGATAATGTAGTAAACAAATAAGGTTTTCTTTTGCTTTTTAATTCATTAATTTATATCAATGAAGTTTCATACGATTATATGTGGCCAATGTGAATAAATATCGGGGGAAAATGTACGTAAAATGAGGGAGGGGGGGATAGTGATCGGAACTGCTTGATTTATAAATGCGGATGAAGAATTAAAAATAAAATGTTACGTGATCATGCGGAAAATAAAAAGTCGAGGTTCGAACCCGGGACATCACTATCATGGAACCAGTACGTGTGCAGTAGGGCTCCGGACTCCGCTGAAACCTTCAGGCCGATAAAGCGGTACTAGAGGCTGCTTCAGTGTTGCCACGCGCCGCACGACCAAATCACACGCCGAAAACGCAACTTTTGGGAATTTTTTACGCCCTTCCTATTGCGCATTCGGGAAAACGGCTCAAATTGACCTCTAGAATTGGTCCATAGAGTCTGTAAAAAAAAATTCAGCCCAATCGGAGGCGGCAGGTCCGTAAGTTCCCCTTGTTAAGTGAACTATCGGAATAGAGTCCACCATTAGAACTTACAAGTCCAGGAATATTATATATATTTGGTATTTTGTCAAATAAGTAGGCTAAAATCGTCGGGATAAAACTACAAACCATAATTACACTCAGCAGCCTGATTGTTGAAATTTTGCGTTTGTCAGGTCGACATAGATGACATAGGTTAAAAAGGCGGAGTGTGATTGGTCGGCTATGTCTCGTCGCTGCTTGATCGTGCCTTTGTCAGGTGGAATGGACGACATACTGTCGGAAACTTAAGAGGTGCCTTTAACCTTTAACTTGTCGAGAGTTCCACCCGACATAGGCACGATCAAGCAGCGACGAGACATAGCCGACCAATCACACTCCGCCTTTTAATCTATGTCATCTATGTCGACCAGGCAAACGCAAAATTTCAAAAGTCAGGCTGTTGATCCTCTAAAAATTGTGAAAATTGCCAGAGATTACAATCCGGGTACACAATTTTCAAAAAGATGTAGGAATAAAAGCAAAATCAAAGCTCGCCAATCAGGTGAGGAAAGCAGACTTTGGTTTGCATGTTTAACAAAAAACAAGTATGCTGATTGCTGGTATCACTTTGTGCTTTAATTCGCTACGTAAACTTGGTCCCTTCCAAGAATGTGAGGGATTTGCAATTGCAAAATTGCAAGTTGCAAGTTGCAATTGCATTAATTTTTCGGTGAGAACAGCTCAAAACTGCTTATAAGACGACTTAAATTTAAAAAACTTTCCGGGGAGACCTCCCGAATCCCCTTTTAAGCCAGGAAAATCCCCCGAATCCCCTTTGATCAGGGCCGGATTAAGGGGGTGGCCACATGGGCCGTGGTCCATGGCGGCAAATCTATAGGGGGCGGCAAATTTTGAAATTTTTTTAAATGTAGGTATAGAAAATTCGAATTTAGAAAAAAATACAAACGAGAAAAGGTGACAAAATCTCTAATTTTCTGAGAGTTTATTAATTTCTACTTTTGTCATATTTCAGTGATAAAAGAGACAGCACCTTTAATTAGTCGAGTTAAGAGAGAAACCAAACACCCAATTTGGCCTGGAACTGCGCAACTTAGATAGAAATGATAACGAGGACTTGAGATGAAAAGGAGAAGCCCTCGGCGCGGCGATCAGCATGTAACACATATTAGCGCCTTCAAGACTGCACGAATACTTCACGCATTGCATCAAACACAGTGCGATCAGCGTGAAACGCATATCGCCTACAAGACTGCGTGAATACTTCACGCATTGCGTCGAACACCAGTGCCTTCAGCAGCGGTCGGCGTGAAACTCATAGCGCCTACAAGATTGTCGGAATACTTCACGCATTGCGCCAAACACGGTGCGGTCTGCGTGGCGCGGCGGCGGTAGTTAAAATCATTAATCCACATTTATGTTTGTTCTTTCATAATTTTTTCGTTAATTTCTTATGAATGGAAGGCCTTGTCCACACAGAGATAGGTTTACGAGACTTAACTTTCGCGCAACGTTCCGTGATCTTTTGTTAGTAGTGTTGACAGGGCTTTCCCAAAAAATGTGTTCAACACAAGTGAACTCATCTTATGCACCCCTCCCCCGCTGGCACGTTCATTTTATGGTTTTTGTTGATGTTTCAAAACGAATGAGAAGGGGGCGGCAAAATACAAGCGGCCCACGGGCGGCAAAGTAGGTAAATCCGGCCCTGCCTTTGAAACTGGGGAGTCTTACGGACCCTCCTTGATATAAATTTTCTCTCAGTGCCTCCTAGACCCCCCTTCAAAAAGGTTATTAGTTCGGGTCATGGCGGGGTCTCTGAGATATATATTCCAATAGTCTCTGCCAGAAACGTCTGTACCAAATCCTGAATCACCGTGTACACTAACCTCGTCGAAACAAAGCTATGTCTCTCTTATTCGGGGGTGTCCGCAGAGGACGTTTACACATTTGATGACGTCATCAAAGAGGGCCTCGGACGTGGCCACAGCGTGCGCGGTGGTCTTGGCCGTGCTCTTTCGCAGCCCCTCCTCGGCCATCCCATTACCAGGGTCACGGTCATTGCGGAGCGTGGATTGCGGTTACGAGGCATTTAGCAGTATTAGCCAGACTAATGTTATTCGTTCCTCGTGCGCGGGCGCGGGTAGTCGGACGAGCGCGAGCGAGCCGCGAGTCTCGCGAATAAACAAGCGCGAGCACTCGCTCCGAGCGTGTTACATGGAGACCCCCGATAAAGGGGTGGCGGGGGGGTGTTCTTACAGGTAGCTTTACTCCGGCTTCTTCCGTCCACTGCCCCGAAGTCTCTGTTGCCACGCCGTCTTAAGCGATGGGGGGGGGGCTCTCTGCGAAACTATCAATGGGCTTACTATGGACCTCAATAATTGTGAAGATACAATTGATGAGGGGTTTGTTTTGGGGACGGTTTGGTTGGGGGGAGTTTTGGAGGTCAAGGCGCATAATTTCAGTCTTTGAAAAAATGGAGATTTTAATAATTTTTAGGTAAAACTTGTCTTAAGGGATATTCCTTGAAAAATTTGCTCCCATATTCCAATTTTTAAGCATCAAAAAGTCAGTTTGAACTTTCTTTCCGCCATAAGGATTCGTGTAATTTCGAAACTTCGAACACGTATTTCACGAAGTAGCAAATACTGCACTTATGCGGCTTGTCCTCCAAACCCCTCATTAAATGAACTCTCAATTGTTTCAAAAATTGCACTTGCGCCATGTCCTCCAAGCCTCTCGATTGTAATAAACTATCGATTAGTGAGGTCTCGATTCTTTATCGTAAGTTCAAGAGGCAGATGATTCGATTCATCGCCGCTGGGCGGCTCATCAATTAGCGGAATTTTTGCCTCTTTGAAATGATTGCCCCCGAGAAGGCGATGAGCACTTGGCGGTTGACCGTGGCGGAGAAATGGGTTTGTTGACTCAGCGCTTGAGCTTGGGAGCACGGCTGAGCACGGGCACGGCGTGTTAGGGCTCTTTAAGAGCGGCATTAAATATGCACTCGAGTTTTTCGTGTAACACCGTGTTTGTTCCGCTCTGCAAGCTTACCGCTCACACCGCTCGAACGGCTAATCTAATAATTCCTCCTTCGCTCGGCCCAGCCGGCGCCCGTTCCGAATCCGTGCGTGAACGAGCCGCGGAAAATCAGACTCGCTGGAAAAGTGAGGCTCAGGATTTTTACCAGAAACAGTTTACCGGCTTTCCCTCACTCAAAATTGGACGGATAACCAGAATCATAGCATAACTGCATCAGACGTTGTCTGATTTTTAATGCGTTTGGGAACTGTGCTGCGAGCTGATTATTGAAAATTATAGACAAAGCGATAGACACACTGAAAACAAATTACGGGCTTTATAGACGTAGCGTACGTTTCGGGCTCAGAGGCCGGAAAGTTCCGAGTGCTGGAGTCGTAGCTTCAACTGCTCCGTCTTCTATGCCCAGAACTTTCGGCCTCTGCGCCTGGAACGCGAGCGGTATGTCTATACAGCCCGTAAGTAAGGCCTCTACGGCCAGAGTTTTTTTTTTTTCAGTGCATAGAAGACGCGAAGGAAATAAAACGATTTTATTGGTGGAAACGGGTGGTTGCAATTAATGGACAAAGACGGTAAGTAATAGATTAACGAACGTCAACCCACGAGAGACCTCATAGTTATAGTATATCATTTCCCCCTTTATCTAACCACCTGTTCTAACCAACAGGACTGCTCCGTGTTCCCTGTGTCTTCTTTGTCTATAGCTTTGTCTATCAATTTCAATAATGAGCCCACTTAGCTCTGTGTCGATGTCGAGTAACACATAATTCATTGCATAAAATAAAAATAACACTGATGTTAGGTACTCTTGATCAAGGTATACGGTAAGTATGTCCGGAACCTCCCGATCATATAGAGCTAGCGCTACAACCACTACACCATAGGAGGAGATTACCCGGTTAAAGACAATATAGCTGATGTGGTTTGGTTCGTTTCTATTAAACGCTGACCAAATTGAGGTCAAAGGAATCAGAGTATGCACCACCTTGGTGGATGACATTAAAACTCCATGTTTTTTGAAGGGTGTGCCTGTGCCCTCATCCAGAGAAGTATTGTTACGACTCGCAAGATAAGTGTAACTAGCTCCCGACCATCCATCTGGTCGTAAGCGCTGATGTTTTTTTCAGGCCTCGGCAAACTGACAGTGATCACAGGTTAACCCTAGCCACTATCCACTTCCAATTCAGGCCGCATGGTGATGCTCAAACAGAGAGCAGAACAAACAAAAGAACCGAGCGAAACTGATTAGTTGTTTCGCCAATTTCGCTCGGACGAGGCAGAGCACGATCGGAGAAGTAATCGTGTCCTTTTGCGACTGTAATAGCGAGGCTAAAATTAGGAGACGACCAATAAGGGCTCGTACCAAGCATTTCATAATTCAGTTCAGAGGGATGAAAAAAGGCGGGATGATATCTAGATCTTCCATTAACAACCGTGACTAGTTGTCAGTAGCAACGTTTTTTTGCCGCCATTGGGCCGTATCAGACTTTCGATTGAATCTTCTCCGCCCATCGATTGTCGAATCGTTCTCGAGCGACCTCGATCGATAAATGGACGTATTTCTATCGAACGGAGCTATGTGCATTATGACGTGAGCCCTGTTATGCATGTTTTCTTACGGGTCTCAGGGCTCATGTCTTAATGCACATAGTTCCGTTTGATAGAATTACGTCCAAATAGCATTGGTAAGATGGGACTTTATCGATCGAGTTCGCTCGATAACAAGTCAAGGATGTCCCTGTTCAGCCGTGCTGAGGAAAAGTGTCGTTTGAATATCCGAGCGTTGTCAAATTGCTTTCCTTGAAGTCAGGGCCGGATTAAGGGGGTGCCCACGTGGGCCGCGGACCATGGCGGCAAATCTCGGGGGCGGCAAATTTTGCAATTTTTTTAAATGTAGGTATAAAAAAAAATCGGATTTAGAAAAAAAAATTACAAACGAGAAAAGGCTACAAAATCTCTCATTTCCTGAGAGTATAGTAATTTCTAATTTTGTCGTCTTTCAGTGATACAAAGAGACAGCACCTTTAATTAGTCGAGTTAAGAGAGAAACCAAACACACAATTTGGCCTGGAACGGCGCGACTTAGGAAGAAATGATGACGAGGACTTGAGATGAAAAGGAGAAGCACTCGGCGCGGCGATCGGCATGTAACACATATTGGCGCCTACAAGGCTGCACGAATACTTCACGCATTGCATCAAACAGTGCGGTTATTGTGGTCAGCGTGAGACGGATAGTGCCTACAAGAATGCATGAATACTTCACACATTGCGCCAAACACAGTGCGGTTAGCAGCGGTCGGCGTGAAACGCATAGCGCCTACAAGACTGCGTGAATACTTCACGCATTGCGCCAAACACGGTTCGGTCGGCGCGGCGGCGGCGAAAGTTAAAATCATTAAACCAAATTTTGTGTTTGTTCTTTCATAACTTTTTCGTTCATTTCTTATGAATGGAAGGCCTTGTCCATTGAAGATAGGTTTACGAAACTTGACTTTCGCGCAAAGTTCCGTGACCTTTTGCTAATCGTGTCGACAGGGCTTTCCCAAAAAATGTGTTCAACACGAGTAAACGCGTCTTATGCACCTCTCCCCCGCTGGCACGTTCACTTGATAGTTTTTATTGATGTTTCAAAATGAATGAGAAGGGGGCGGCAAAATACAGGCGGCCCATGAGCATGGGCAGCAAGTAGGAAAATCCGACCCTGCTTGAAGTACGACTTTTTTCTGGGTAACCTCTCGTTCCAAGGAGTTCGTGTCATGGCTCAATCTAGTCTTTCTTAATATTGCAAGAAAAATGGATGAAATCAGGTAAAAGGTAACCATTCTATAGAAAGAAAGGTGGGTTTTTTTTTGGCCAAAAAGCGTTATAAATCCAGAAATACTGGAAAGCTCTTTACAGAGGGAAAAAGCTCAATCGAGAACAAGTTTCCCTCAAAGATATACAGAATTTCCCAATTCACAATTTCACAATTTTCCCTCTGTACTAAGATTTCCAGTTTTTCTGAATTTTAAACGTACGTTGGCTAAAAAATTCCAACTTTCTGTCTGTACGACTCGCGTGTCTTCCCAAATCAGTCTGTGTAATAATTCTATCCTGATAGTTTCAAAAAAGATCAGAATGCAGTATTTTAGGGCTTGAAACTCGAGTTAGACAAAAGACGCAGATGAAAATATAGGGTGCATGAAAAGCAACAACGAACTTGAAATGGTTGGCCTCTTGTTGCAGAAACCACTAGAGGCTCTAATGAAATTTTTCTGATGATAAGTCCATTTTGCTTGATTCGATTCCCTTTTTTACTCAATTTCAACCGGACGGATATGGAAGGAAAAAAAAAAAAAAACGGCGGGTAAAACTTTCTGTGTCTGCCAAAGGCGACCGTCTTAAAAGCCCAGTCCTTAAAACTCACTCGGCGTAAGGCTTTTTCTATAGATATACTTCAGATCCAGCTAAACTCAAGCCAGATTCACCCCTGAAATTAGGCGAATTTTGAAGAGACTCGATTTAGAGTTAAAGTAGATTGGCTCATTTTAAAAAATATCTTATGCAGAGACGTTTCTCCTACCGAAGTCCATCTGAACATTCATAAATAATGACCGTTCAGGAAAGGGATCCAGGTCTACGAAGGAATCATTATTTTATCGAGGGAAATTTGACAATATTTGAACCACCACGTGTTGTTTTTCTTGACACAGCAGTGGTATCCACCGTAGGTACCGCCGCGCCGCGCCGTTGGAAAATAAGCCAACCTATCTAAAGACCTCTCATCAAATGGAGAAGTGAGGATGAGACGGAATAGGAATACCCTCAAGTTGTCGCTTCAAAAAATTAATTTGTAATCAGGAGCGAGAGGATGAACATGAACCTTTTCTGGTCGTTCATCATGTACCGGATAATGTCTACAAGTGGCAGGAATCCTAATTATTCCGTAAACGTTTGCCCCTGAGGACGTGTTAGGAAAGTCGAGCATGCGAGCTGCGCAAGACGCTAGTGCTACTAGCCATCAAAGCTTTTGGTGTCTTGAACCGCATTTTCTCTAAAAAGTGAGCGGTCATCCAACAATAAGCGCATTTTCGCGATCAAATATCATTCATCAAACGAATTGATGAGTGCTGAGTGATGCCGATGATCGGTAAAAGCAGGAACCAATCAGAGCTCGGATTTTTTTATGAAATTAAGAAGAAAATAAGAAAATACGAAACACTGAAACGCAGCAAATTATAAACACAGCAGCCTTGAAATGACAAAACACAAAAACGGAGAAAAATGACGAAAAAGCAATTCTGGTGAAAGATGAAGTTTCTGACATCGTTTGCATCAATTCAAAAATCGAATCAAAGTCCCGAGGTGAATTAAAAATTTCAAATTGATGGATTTCAACGATCTCCTGTGAGACCAACGAAAGAGTTGAATATCATTTTTAAAAAAAATGCACAATTGTCGAATATCATTTAATGATGAATGATATTCGGTCGCGAAAATTCGCTTAATGGGTTGTTCCTGTGAATATTGTTTTCAAATTAAGAAGTATCAAAAATGTGCAGCATGATATATCTTAAGGAAATTAAGAGGATTTGAGTCAGATTTCCAAAGCAGAGAATTTTAAATACACTGAAAAAAAGTATGCTCATCTACCATTCTGGATATAAAAAGTGTGCGACAACTCACAATCTGCATTTGGGAATGCAGATATGTATAATGAATGCGATCGATATAAACGTTGAATATTAAGTCAGCATCCTCTTTTTTGGTGTAGGTATCCTCTTCAATTTTCATGTGTACAGGATTTTCATGCAACGCAGTCCTTGCAGCATAAATATGTCCATTTGAAGTACGTAATACTCGAGAATCATGGCTTTGCTGACTCGGCGCATGCACGAAATGTAACGGAAGTCCACAATAGGAAAACTCATTTTTCAAGTGCAAGCAATCTCTGGTTGTTTCCAATAATGAATGAGCATGACGAGAGTATCTTCATGTTGGAATTGCAGTTGATAATTAATCCCCGATTTACTGATTTAATCCGCGGATGTTGTTGACAAGACGCATTATCCTCTTGTGTGCTTCTTTCTCCTGACACGATATCCAAACAATAGACTTTATTAATGGCGCTGTCATTCTAGGGCTTAGATAAGAGAATCGAAACTTGTCTCATACTAACTGTAATTTTAGCTTATTAGCAGTATGGCAAGCCATATTGCGATCTATATATATACGCTGAACACTTTATAGATAGTTTAAAAAACCAAACAGAGCAGGGTCCAGAAAGCCATTGACAGCTCTATGTTAGGCCTTGTCTTCAAATTGCGATGTATCGATTCTTATGCCATTTAAACCTATGGTAAAGAATCGATTATTAAGGTGTTCGCTGCGAACACCCTGTTTATCGATCCTTTTTCATAGGTTTAAATGGCATAACAATCGATATATCGCAATTCACGTCACGCGTCACTTTCTTCACGGGACGTCTCACGGGATTTTTCCCAAGTTCGAGTCGCAGGAATGAAAGTTCTGAGTTTTTATCCCGTTAAAGAACACAACAAAATTTCTTCCTCTTCTTTTAAGTCCTTCCTGGGACTCCACAAGGACTCTTAGTTAGCAATGTGACGCCAAGCCAAAATCGTGTTCGAACTGAAGAATGAGATCGTTAACACGAGGCTAGGACTTGATAGGCAAATAAAGGGTCTTGCTGGTGGTATAATGCGTAGAGTATCGAGAAAAGATGAGGGCGCTCCGGGTCGATATCGTGATTTTAAAGTCTTTCGCCGGTGAAAGTTTCAGTGTATCTTCGAGAGTAAGACAAACAAAATTCTACGATTTTTTTAAAACATATCACCGAGGCAACTATGAAAAAATAAATAAAATAAAAGTAACTTAGAGTACGACTTCGAGTAAAACTGACCTCAACTTTTTCCTGTGATTTAACTCATGTATACGTGTTCAAAAGTTCATATCTGCGGGAATATTTTTACAGAGCCTGACAACCGTGCTAAAGAGTGAGCTCCTAATGATAAAACCGTATTATCACACACGTTTCAGATTATGAAGCCTGTGCAACCCTCACCCCCTCTCTCCTTACAATCCCCGTTCAAATAAATCAATTACGGTAAGCACCAATACCCCGGACTCATCCCCCCAACAGCCCCCCTCCCCCTCGAGCAGCCATCTGCACACTCCCATCCTTGCTTAATTCAACAGTAAAATTTTAATTAGTAATTTTACTCCGGTTATTAATACCGAGCACTCAAAGTTGTCACGTTTTGGCGAAAATGGGAACATTTTGTGAGATATTGGCAAATAGAAGAGTATGGAGTGGAGTACCTTTAGAAGAAAAGTCGAGAACTGAGTCTCATGTATGCTGCCTGGAGCCCTAAAATGGCGGCGAATTTGGATGAAAGTGAGGTTGTTGTCTCTTTATTAGTTTTCATCAGCTGCACTTGTTGTCAACTACGTCACGAAAAAGATCCACGAAGGAAGGAAGTGTTTTATTTGAACGCTAAAACAATTTAAAATAAACCAAACACGTTTTATTACACTACACAGGTACAGAAAAATTCGCAGAGAGTACCTAGAGAAGCGCCACGTGATTTTATACGCTGAGAAAAATTTACTAGCAGGGCCGAATTAAGGGGGTGGCCACATTGGCCGCGGCCCACGGCGGCAAATTTTGCAATTTTTTTAAATGCAGGTACAAAAAAATCGGATTTAGAAAATAATTACAAACAAGAAAAGGTGGCAAAATCTCTCATTTCTTTAGAGTTCATTAATTTCTAATTTTGTCGTATTTCGGTGATGCAAAAGACTGCGCACCTTTAATTAGTTGAGTTAAGAGAGAAACCAAACA
Source organism: Bemisia tabaci (assembly GCF_918797505.1). NCBI lineage: Eukaryota > Metazoa > Arthropoda > Insecta > Hemiptera > Aleyrodidae > Bemisia > Bemisia tabaci. The sequence goes on from NC_092795.1 coordinate 32,875,053, forward strand.
CGTAAGGCCTAGAGCGGCGCGGCGCAAAGAGAAATGATGACGAGGACTTGAGATGAAAAGGAGAAGCCCTTGACGCGGCGGTCGACATGAAACACATATTAGCGCCTACGAGACCGCATGAATACTTCACGCATCGCGTCAAACACAGTACGGTCAACAGCGGTCGGCGCGGCGTGAAACGCACAGTGCCTACAAGACTACATGAATACTTCACGCATTGCGCCAAACACAGTGTGGTCAGCGCGGGACGGCGGCGGAAGTTAAAATAATTAAACCACATTTATGTTTATTCTTTCAAAATTTTTTCATTCTTCTCTTGTAAATGAAAGGCCTCGTCCACACAGAGATAGGTTCACGGAACTTAATTTTTGCGCAAAGTTCCGTGAACTTTTGCTAGTAGTGTTGACAGGGCATCGGCAAAAAATGTGTCCAACACGAGTGAATGCGTCTTATGCACCCTTCTCCCTCCGGCACGTCCACTTGATGGTTTTTGTTGATGTTTCAAAATGAATGAGACGAGGGCGGCAAAATACAGGCGGCCCATGGGCGGCAAGTAGGTAAATCCGGCCATGTTTACCAGTTCACTATTTCCGGACAAAAGTTTGAAACCCTCGGACATTAGGTTTACACAAGTGACTGCCTTCGTAATATAAACATATTTTCGCTCCTCAATTAATGAGAAAGCTCACTTTGGTGGCAAATTCAAACATTTTTTTTGCTCCTCACAGTGGACAGGATCCCCATTCACATTAAATTGTGGAACGAGGAGAATATACGGATTTTAATATTTACTCCAATCTGTAAGTTTCAACTATCAAAATTCGATTCTACGATTATGCAACTGACCTATTTTTCTGGTCATTGAAACGAAATCACTGTCTGCTTCTTTTACTCGGATTGCTAACACGGAGTCTCGGAGACTCGGTCCCCGCACGGCAGTTAGCGAGAACAAGCGATTTGGCGGGGAGCGATGAATCCTCGTCGTAACGTCATCGAGCACGGTCCTTTGGCAGGAGAATCCGAACAACGCAACCATAGCATCGAATGTCAGATCGCACCGCTCAAAATTCACCCGGAGCCACGTCGACCACAGAACCTCACAAGTCAAACGAAACACCCAATACGGGTACGCGGTTTTTCTCCAACGCAATATCAGTTAAAGAGGAACATGCCGATTTTGAGATGAGCTGCATATAGATAGTATTCTTTTGCGTTTTCGGATCCATACTGCCGTGCTAAGGAAGAACGCCGTATGTACATTCGAGAGTTGCCAAATTTCCTTCGCTAAAATATTTATTTTTAAAGAGAGTTATGCATATTTTTCGTTGACATTTTCAGGAACTTTAGGTGAAATTGCGAACAAAACTATCTGAAAAATTAAAGGAAAAATATTAATAATTTTACCAAGAAACTCGTGCTTTACCAAAGGAAATTTGACAACGCCTGATGGCTCATACGGCGTTCTTCCTCAGCACGGGAGCATGGGGGTTCACCAGTTGTACGGAGAGGAGGAATTGGGGGGCGACGTGGCACTGGCGTGCTCCTCGGAGGCACTTTGCCCGCTCGTCAGAATGAATCAAGTTAATTGGGGGCGGAGATCGGAGAGGAGAGCGGGACATTTGGCTAATCGCGGCGATAAAACATCTTTTTATGCGGCCGAAACGGCCACGCGATGGTCGCTGCACCGACGACGCCGGGAGTCCCGAGTCGGGAAAATTGCAGCCGGATCCGGGATAGCGCTTCTTACTGCTCCATTCACCATCGATCTGAGCGGGGTTTCCGTCTAGCGCCCGTCTCCCGAGTTCGGTGCTCACCAGACAACGGGTGCGGAGTGTATATCCTGGTTGAGGATTCGTAAAAGCGGATTTCATTTGAAGTTCCGAACCTCTTTCGGAAGTTCTGCCCGATTTTGTCTCATCAACCATCAACATTAATGGACACTGTTGCCAACGGATTTGACCAATCAGACCCGTCGATTTTCGATAGATCAAAAGCCCTGGATAGACGATCAAATTCCCGAACCAATTCCGATCAAAGTAGCACCAAAGTATGTCGGGAGTCATCAGTCTTAAACTCATTAATTTGCTTCATTTTAAAATGAAAACTTGGCAGAAATGTTTCCTGTGGCAGGAAATGATGAATGGTGGCACTCCATTCTGATCTTACTTCGAACAAATAAGTGCGGCCCGTCAAAATTTGATGGTAGATCAGTCATCAGCATGTCTACTTTGATCAGAATTGGTTCGAAATTTGATCTCATTCCAGGGCTTTAGATCAAACCTTTTTTAAGACCACCTCGCGAGGAACACCACAGTTTGCGGTTCAGATAACCGAAGTCTCTAGTCGTAATTCTTCAAAACTTCAATTCAGATAACTAAAGTTTTCAGTTAAGATTATGAGCATGACTGAAGAAAACTTTGGTTACTTCAACCGAAGTTCAATTAGGAATGATCGATAACTTCGGTCGGTTTTTCGGCGTTCCATGTGAACAGAAATATTGTTCTCCGTGTACAAACTGGTAAGTACAGGAGGCGCTCCTCTGTTCAGAGGACTGAACCTGCGGTCATGCAAGTCAATCTCCCCGGTTGACAGAACCGAATTTCGGTTTGGGAAACATAGAACATTTGGTTCAACGAACCAAAATCCAGGGACTTCTCATTCACGAATCCGCAGCTAAGTGGGTAGTGTTGAGCAAGCCAGTCGTATCTACAAAAACCCTGTTTACGCTATAAAGCGGGCCTTTGAAAACTGACAGAAATGGACTGCTCATGACATCATTTTCGGTGTGAATTGACGAATATGTTGATAGTGTGATAATGTCTATTGAGAGTTCTGAAAGAAAAACTATTTTGGAGTGGTGTAAAACCGGTAACATACGTTTGGCAAGGATGCATTTAATTTGGTTTGCGCGGAGAGCGTGAGCACGGGCTGCAAACATACGAAACCATCTAAAGCTCCTATCAACTCCATTGTCACATAGGTGATTAATTATCCTTTGTATAACCTATTTGCCTGATACATTCCTCGGCTTTTGATAAGGGGCACGTGATAACTATTCAAACACCGCTGTCAACGGATTGCATACTTGAGATTTTGAAGGCGATTTCAGCGCATTTCGTAGGAAGTAGTAAGCACTTGCTTTCCTCGACGCCAATTCTAAAGGCGCATTTTGATGAGGGGCAGGGCATGCCCATTCAGCGCTTACTCGAAATTCGGAGGGCAATTTTTGCGTATGCAAAAGTGTTAAGCCCATGCTTACGTCGTCACCAACACTGCCGTGCTAAGGAAGGACGCCGAATGAACATTTGAATGTTGCCAAATTTCCTATCAGAAAAGATTTACTTTTGGAGAAAATTACGAATTTTGTCCTCACACGTTTTAGACATTTTAAATCGAATCACGAACAAAATCCTCTGTAAAATTGGAAGAGAAATATTCACAAATTTTCCCGAAAATTAATGATTTGTCGAGGGAGATTTGGCAACGCCTGGAGGCTCATAAGGCGTTTTTCCTCAGCACGGCAGAACACTACACTTGCCTTTTGATAAGGACGTGCGCTAACTATTCAAGAACTGGCTGTCGTGGTATCGCATACTTGAAATTTTGAAGGCGGTCTTTGCGCACAGAGAAGAAAGTATTAGGTACACTCCAGCTTTCTTGGCAACCACGACGGCAGGTTTAAAGGTATGGGTAGTAGTAGTGTCCTTTTCCTTTCCCGGGAGGAGACAGAGACGCGAGCAGAGGGAGCAGACGGATGAAAAGCACTTTAGCGTCGCGGAGAAATCAATCTGTACTCTGGCTCAATGCTCATAGCCTCTAACAAGCCAGCACTAAAACGGACACTGTGACCGTGCCGTGGGAGGGGGGGGGGAAGGGCGAACGGCACACACTGTGGTATTTTGAGTAAAAAGTCAGCCAAACGTATATTCAAAAACTGACATTGCTTAATGAACCACTAGACCGGGTATATAATTGAACGCGCGGCACATCTACCGTGATAACGAAGAAAGCCGTAACTCTCAAATTTTCGAAATCGAGTTTCGTTCAAAATTCGTCTTATCTCTTTAAGATGAATGACTGAAAGAGCTGAAGGAGCGCAATTCGTTTTGATCGTCTGAAAACGAGTCATGTGAAACAGCCGTAATGCGCAAAAATTGACAATGTTTCAGAAAAAACAGCCGTAAGGAGCACTATTCCGCCAGAGAGTATCTTGGTTTCACTATCCGTCCAGCGCCAGTATGACCATTCGAATGTGATCGGATCGTATACTATTCCTATCTTTGACCACGAAAGCAAAATTGTTAGGAAAGCGATTTCTGCGAAGTTTTGTTGGCATTAGTCGAATGATCGGATTTTTAGTTTCCGATGGGAAACTCTCTCCAATGCAATGTTCGACGGAGCATGTTGCTGGTAACTTTTTTTCCATTTGTATTTGTAAAATGAGGGCGAAGCACTGAACTTAAAAGATCAAGAGATTTAAAAAAAAAGCGGAAACTTCAAATCATCATGTCACCGGTAAGGTTCGACATGTTTAAGCGTCTTTGCCCAAACATATTCCTAGAACTCTTCTCTACACTTTGGTATGAATAACATATATAAGTTTTGTGGATCGAGTTCCTTTCCCGTCGACCGTGACGGATTCGAGTTTCGGCCAGTTTCCGGGGCTCACCGCCCCAGTGTGCGGGCTAGGGTATCGCATCGTCAGATTGAAGTTAGGAGGATGTAGTTGGGAATCGCGAGAAAAAGATTGCGCTCAATTTGGAGCTTCGAGGAGGAGGGGGGGGGCTACTCCACCGCGCGAAAGAGACAGATGTGCAAGGCAACCCTAGAGTGGAGAGAGAAGGAGAATCGTGGAGAGAGACGGACACTTGAGGAGAGCCGAAACAACGCGCAAGAAAATTTTTCGGAGGGGCGCCGTAAGACGGAGGAGCCCGAGCGAGGGGGCGCTGCGAGGGAGGAAATTGGAAATCAGAATGAAAAAGCGGGGTAGCGAGAGCGCGGGGGAGGGGGGGGGCAAGGGCACGAGCGCACTAGGATATTGAAAAATGCAATCTATATTACAGATCTCAATTTTTATATCTGCCCGAAACCGACCCCGCCGGGCTCTTCGAGAGGGGGGTGGGGAGGGAGGGGGAGGGGAGGGGAGTTGGGTTCTGTCGGCGAATTGCACCGAGGTGGATTTTGATTACTAGCTGACACCGCGCGTCGTTTTGGTGGGCGGGAGGAGCGGGGGGGGGGGGAGCGTCGGAGGAGCCCCTCCGAAAGCACCTATTCAATTTCTTACATTTATGGACACTTGCAGTTATTTTATTGATATGCCAATATAGAGCGCGTCGCCAACTGCTCCCCGGTCGAGGATCTGCGATTGCCTCGCCGAGGTCCGGCAGACCGATGGGAGCCGATGACCCGATCCTTCTCGCGGCTCCTTCTCTTGAGTACCTATACACTGCCGTGCTAAGGAAAAACGCCGTATGAGCATTCGAGAGTTGCCAAAAGTCCGCAAATGAAACATGTATTTTTGAAGAAAGTCATGCGTATTTTTCCTTCAAATTTTTCGATATTTTAGATTAAATAGGATACACAATCGTCTAAAAAATTGGAAGAAAAATATTTAGAATTTTCCCAGTAAATTTGTTGGTTATTAAAGGAAATATGGCAACGCCTGAAAGCTCATACGGCGTTCTTCCTTAGCACGGCAGTATACGGGAGAATATTGCCATCTCTGTGCCGCTCTCTGGTTAGTTCATCATTTTTAGGCTATCATGGAGCTCCAAAGTTGGCTCAATGTAGGTAAACAAACCTGACCCATAGGAACACGTACTTGTACTATCGGCTGAGAAATGAATGATAATCATCCTCGAAGGTTAATTTTCGACAAAAATATCCATTAAAGGTCGATCCGAACTCAATTCAGAAGTTGATTATAAAAGAAAATTCCAAACACACTCAAAATCACGTGTAGTCCTTTGTAGGACTTTGTCGTCATCGTGTTTGTCTACATTGGGTCGAACTAGGGGCGGAGCGGCTAGGGTTTGTTTACACTGGGCCAACTTTGGGGCTCCATGATAGCCGACCAATCGGAGAGCGGCATACTTTTTCTGTAGTAAAAGGATGATTGCAATACTATCCCGTGAACAGGTGCTCTATATCCTTCTCGACTCAAATCAAAGGTGGGAATACCGATTCGTTTCCTGGCTTCTTAATAAAAAGAGAGGAGTCATCAGGCATTTCGTCGGTGAGCGCCTGAGTATTATTGGTTGCTAAATCCGGAAGTAACCCTGGTTCAAACCAATATATACTCTTGCACCATGCACTAGTTGTCGGACAACCGAACTTTCCCGGAAACCCCCGTTTTTGGGAGGCTACGATTTTCTTTGAAAACCCCTTAACTTTGAAGGAAAGTTCGGGTTTTCGGATAATCCTGACGAGATAGGATTTTTATGCGATTTTTCATCGTAATTAGTGCTAAAAACAAAAATAGGAATTGGTAAAATTAGCATTGTATTTTTTTCGCCCTCATTTCAGCTACTTGACCGTGGCATCCTCGACATTTCAAAATATAGTGCTGGACACAAAAGCTGACTTGCGTGCATCATGTTTTTTTCACTAGGGTTATTAAAAATGTTATCAATTTCAAAACATTAATCAATTAATATGACTCCCTAAACAATAGAAATTTCAATTTCAAGAAACCCTGAGGAGCACTTTATCACCATACAGAGCCGGATTAAGGGGGTGGCCACATGGGCCGCGGCCCATGGCGGCAAATCCAGTGGCGTAACGGGCGCCCCCGCAGACCCTGCTATGCAGGGGGGCCCAAGCGCCTAGGGGGCCCTCGGCCGCCGGAATTTTTTTTCTCTCTCTCTCTTTGATGCTTAGCTTTGGTTTCAAACTTTGGGCCTTTACTTACCAAGATGGGGCTTTTTCCGCTGATTTTTAATGTTAGCTCAGGGTTATTCCTACTTCTTTTGGACTGTTCCTAACTTTTTTTTTTGCTGGAGGGCTCCTGCCTTCCAATGTCCACTCAGTGATTACTAAAAATTTTCTCCTTTTTGTCACTTTTCGTAGGTATTTCGGGCTTTGGGTGACCCATGAATCTAAAGGGCCCACAAGGCCCTTGGGGGTCCTTCGATTCTTGGGCCTGGGCTGGGCCCTCGCCACCCTTTAGATCCTTCATCCTCTAGGGGCCCCATTTAATCGGGTACGGGATCCGGGACGGTGAGGGGAGGGGCATTCCAAGTCCAAGTCCGTGATTTAAAATGTCTCGGGCCAAAAAACGGGAAGGGGTGAGGGAAGTAGAGGGGTGGGAGGGGGATGATTTTTGAATTTTATCGACATGGGGGCCCCAGAAAAAATTTTGCAGGGGGGCCCAGCGGAGGTCCATTACGCCACTGGGCAAATTTAAGGGGCGGCAAAAATTTAAAATTTTTTTAAGTGTAGGTACAAAAAAAATCGGATTTATAAAAAGAAAATTACAAACGAGAATAGGCGACAAAATCTCTCATTTCCTGAGAGTGTAGTAATTTCTAATTTTGTCGTCTCTTAGTGATACAAGAGACAGTACCATTCAACAAGTCGAGTTAAGAGAGAGACCAAACACGCAATTTGGCCTGGAACGGCGCGACTTAGAGAGAAATGATAACGAGGACTTGAGATGAAAAGGAGACAAGACTGCACGAATACTTCACGCATTGCATCAAACACAGTGCGGCCATTGCGGTCAGCGTGAAACGCGTAGCGCCTACAAGATTGCGTGAATACTTTACGGGGTGCGTCCAACACAGTGCGGTCGGCGCGAAACGCATAGCGCCTACAAGACTGTCGGAATACTTCACGCATTGTGCCAAACACGGTGCGATCTGTGCGGCGCGGCGGCGGAAGTTAAAACCATTGATCCACATTTATGTTTGTTCTTTCATAATTTTTTCGTTCATTTCTTATGCATGGAAGGCCTTGTCCACACAGAGGTAGGTTTACGGAACTTAACTTTCGCGCAAAGTAGCTGAATCCGGCCATGTCACCATAGCGCGAACACACAACGAAAACTGTGTGTTTGATTACAAAGGGACCTTCAAACTGTGATATGAATGTATGGCTTGGCTATTAAATCAGTCTATTTGCCACCATCGTTTTTCCCACCCTCTAAGAGGAGTTTCCCTGAAAGTTCGACTCGACGAGATAGCGCCGAGAAACTCGACATCAAGGCCTGAAAAACATTGTCGATTAATTTCTCTCTGGCCCTGCAACTGGAACCAACATGACGTCTAATTAACTGGATATTTTTACGCAATCGCCTATTTTGATGACAGAGCTTGGCCTAATCATTCTCGCACCTAATTAGCCGCCGGTGTGGCCGCACCGATGCGATCCGGCCAATCAACTCAATTCAAGCGACTCAACGTTCCGTTCAACAATTAATTAGTCGCTTTCCACAAATTACTGCGTCAGGTATCAAACCTTTGCGCTCCAATCTGCATCCAGTTCCACGAGCCGAGCTTTGCCAAAGGGAGCTTCGACGTTAATTCCAGTCCCATCCCTCGGGAGAACATTCCCGACCAAGGGATCAAATAGGGCTCTCTTGTCCTGGAAATGTGACTGGACCTGAGAAATGAGGCCTCCTCATCTTCGAAAATAAAATTTTTCTTAAAATTTTGCAAAAGTGTAGAGGAGGATAATCTGGAAATTTTGGCAAAAGTTCGACCCGAAATGCTCAAAAATTGAAGGATTTGAGTTTTGAAGTTCGAAGAAAAAAAATTCTTAAGTCTTGGTAAAACATGGTTCAAGTATTTGAAAAAAAGTTCTCGAAAATTTTCTCTTGGGAAATGAGCTCCCTTTTCACAGGTCCAGTCACAGTCGGCTCTTCTACAATATGTCAATGGCCAAAGTGCGAAACCAAGTATCTCCATTGCTGTCTTCCAAAAGGCTCAGCTTTTATTTTACAGTTTCGAAAAGAAGGGAGCTAACCTTATGGTTTGGACTTTATGCAGAATATTCTGCCAACGGAGATGGAAAAGCAAGGTAATTTTCCATAAATTACTTTTGACTGTATTTTTATATTTTGGAAGATGATGTTTGGAAAAAAAGTCCTCAATGATATATTTCTAAGGACTCAAATTTATTTCGAAAATAATCCATCGAATAGTTATAATTTGAAAACATGGATCCTAATGAGAGTCCATTGTGCCAGAGTAGTGAATTTATTCGGAACCCTGGTTATTGTCTGACAAGGGTTAGTTGTGAGGAGTAATAAAGGTCGTTCTCTCTCCTCAAAAATGAATATTAAATGGAAATTAGGAAACGTTCCGAGCCTAGCATTTTGGGCACGATTGCGAAGCAATGCGGTGCCTTCTTGATCTTGACGTTAATAAAACCCGCATTACATCGAAGCAACGGGGTTGACAGGCTAACCCAGATAATTCCTTATTTAAATGCAAATATCCGCAATTAAAACCGCGTGTTCGATTCTTACCGAGATTAAAGAGAAACCCTTCCGTCATTCCCCTTCCAACGAGCCTCTTGTCAACTTGTAATTGTTTTTAATTTAACCCTCCCCTTCTCACCCTTTCTTCCTTGTGCCAACCCTCGTACAATTGGCATTTCTTGAGATAGGGAAGGAAAAGTGTGAAAAAATCACACCATAACGAGCGATTATTAATTTTTTTTTATATGAACCCTTTAATTCTATTTTTATTTTATATAAGGCTTACACAATGTCCCTCAATTTTCGTTGAGTCGACCGGTAATCTCTTTCAAGTGGCAGGATGATCTTTAAATTAAAAAGAATATCGTTTGAAAAAAATGAATTTTCCCATTGGCTCAATGATAATTCTCATCCGGAAATTTTTTTTTGGATCCTTTGATCTAACAGAAAATGTTTCTCCGTGTACTGTGCAAAGCCTATCAGTACTGTTTTGGTAGCACAAAAACTCATTTAAAGTAATTTTGTTTAACTTCGTGTTAATATGGCCATTAGCGGCTCTACAGTATTGTCGATTAAATTTTTATCACTAATTGATCGTACATTGACTTCAACCTTGCAAGATAAACAGCATAGAACATGAAATAGCGGCAACATGGCTATAGGGATGTTCATCAGCTGGTATTCATCTGCCCTCCGAAAGCGGCAAAGGGTTAGGTAGTGTTGCCAACCCAACGAGCTTTATCCATGGCACCCTTCCAACGGAGAGTGATTCTAATGACGGAAAATTCACGAAAAGCTTTTCCAAAGTATCTTCCGGCAGAAATTCGGAATACTGAGGTGGATTGAAAGTCAGTTTTTCTGATCTGTGGTTTTTGACCGATTATAAATTTTATATTTAAACGGAAAGAAAATTCAAATCCTTTTGAAAATGTTTGGATACTTGTGATTATTCTCAAACCAAAATTGATTGTACTAGAACGGGAAACCGACGGGAGGAAGGTTTGAAATGTGTGCTAGATGCTACAGGACTTTACTAAGGAGAAGAGTAGGGTGGCAAAATTTTATGAAAAATAAATCGTGGAAGATTTCATGAAATTTCTGAAATATAGGATAGATATTGAAAGGTAAATTTTAAATCGACGATTATCAGCTCAGGCTAATTAATTATTAAAACGTTGCCAAATTTGTTTTGAGGAGTTGTTTTACCCGTGATACTCATGTCTTTGATACTAGAAAAATAATTAAATATCCAGAGTTATCTAGATGAAAAATTAAGGATTTTTTGTATTATTTGTTTTTCTTTAGTATCCCACCCTCTGAAATGAATAGTTGGAGATTTTCTAAATCTCACAACCACGTAAACTTTCCTGAAATCTTTCACGGAATTTTCCTATCTTTTATAGGTTTCTTTTGTGCCATACCACTTCAGGCAACAAATCACCAGTATTCTTGTCTGAAAAACATGTCGACGGAGAAACTACAAAACGACGTATCTCGGTTTGCGACGTTGCAGATTGCCTATCATACTCTACATTTTTAAAGAAAAAACTATTAAAAGTCATTTTTTTTAAACGTCTGTGATTTTCCTTCCATGTAAGAAGAAAATTCTTTAAAAACTTTATAGAAGGACGTTGATTTGTTCTCCTGAAATGGGTCGGAGATTTTGAAACACGATAAACGAGATACGTGGTTTGGGAGTTTCATTGTCGATGTGTCACCGCGTACATTCTAAAGACCTTTCTTTCTAAAAGCGAACGAATTTTTTTAGAATTACATCAAATACAAATTGGCGTATCCTAGCCAACTGAGGTCTGACAAATATCACAATGAGCCAACACTTTTCAGAAAAGTTTCAGATTTCTTCTGACTTTTAGGTTAAAAACCAATCTAATCTAACTAAGGCCTAGGAAAACTTACTTTTTGATCCATCTGACTGGAAACAAAATATGGTAGATTTTATCATACTCTGACACTGTGATATGAGTATGGCAGTGAACACCAGACTCTATGGTAGCATTTACCATATTTTGGCAAGTATCAGCTGAGTTCTGGTAAATACTATATATGATTCTGGTTATTTTCACTAAATAGCACCACTGTGTAAAAAATCAAGTAGACTTATAGTAGATGTTACCGTACTTTTTTCCAGTGTATATGGAGAGGAGGACTTTCATCCAACGAGTTTTTTTTTACTTTGCATGGGCTGGGGTTCGTTTCTGTAGAGTTGAATTGGCAGCAGCGCTAAATCCACTACAAAGCTCTGCCACTGATGAAAGGGCTTCATCAATGGCTGAGCCGGTGAAAAGGGGAGGGGCGGGGGAGATTCACACTTCGCAGCCGAGTTCATTAGGCCAATTTTTATTATCACCGTCTCTCATCCGTTTCCTGGCGCCTTCGTGCACGTCATTGCTGGTCCTCGGTGACAAAATACAGAATCTGAAACTTCTGATTCGCATCCTCCATCTCACTGAGAAGGGCCACTGGGTTTCCTTTGTGGGGTACCATTAAGGACCGTGGTGATGGAGTAGTAGAGCTCCTATATAAGGACTGGGGAGAGTATTGCAATCTCAATCATTTTACTGATGAAACAGTAACCCGCTCTCTGATAATTCGACACCGGAAACTGTAAATCTGCAGATTTGACCACAAATCGTTCGGTTATCTGAATAACTTGAGTTTCCATTTTAGTGGGTCCTATGTGTGACTCCAAAGTAAAATACACATGGAGCTTGAGAATTGAGAATTTTTCGTACATCGGGTTCGTTTTTAAAAAAAGTGACATGCGGAAATAAGAATATCGATCATATCAATCGACTTTCGATTAATGGATAAATTCTGATTTGTCGTGGAATTAGAATTTAGTTGTATTTGAGTTGTTTGGACTTAGAATTTTTTCCTTTTTCCCCTTATTTATTTGGATTCCTCACTTTCTTTTCCATTTGAGGTTTCTCTAAAAATTTAATGAAATTTTCCACCTCGTGACAGAGTTGGATCGGAATAGGCTGACGATGGTTGCGTTACGGGACCGATTAAGTTTGGCAACAACGGATGAGGGAGCACAGAGTCTGTCTTAATTAAAGAGCCGTAATTTTCCCGAAGTTTTCGTCACGTTATTTCGGATATTTTCTCCGAAATCGGAAATTAATGACTGCCGCTGCGAACGGAGGCGATACCGCAGCCGCAGCCAGCCGAGTGATTAGTGACAGACCAATTCCATCCTTAATTGGAAGATCGTCGCGTAATTTCCCAGAAACTTTCGTCATATTCAATATTAATATAACCGATCATATTTAATTGAAAGCGGGTCAAGGTCTGTCCCGGGCTTCATTTCAGAGCTCCGATGCATTGGATAGAAAACAGCCGGCCAATTATTGAAGTGGATGGACAAAGCTGTAGACAAAGAAGACAAAAGAGATATAGAGGGATCCTATTGGTGGAAGCGGGTGGTTGCAATGGACGAAGGAGGTAGGTAATATAGACTAACTAACGGCAACCCACAAGAGATCGGATAATGAGTCCATCATTTTCTCCCTTAGTCTAGAGGACTCACTCATTTCAACCAATAGGATAGCTCCAAACTCCCTTTGTCTTCTTTGTCTATTGCTTTGTTTATCAAGCTCAATAGTCAGCCCGCAGTGACTCAAACGTATTGCCGCGCGGTAGAATTTCTGCTTCCGAATGGCTGTTTTTCACCACGCGACCCTCCCCCTAAAACCAATTTTATGCATGGGCAAAAATATGAATTATTTGATGGGGGGCACAGGATGTTACTGTAATAAGGGGAGGAGGTCGAGGAGTGCAAAAAGACATATCACCAAGGGGGTTCAATGGGACCCCAGCTCCATGAGCGGGGCCGGATTTAGGGGGTGGCCACATGGGCCGCGGCCCATGGCGGCAAATTTTGTAATGTTTTTAAATGTAGGTATAAAAAAAATCGGATTTAGAAAAAAAAGAAAATTACAAACGAGAAAAGACGACAAAATCTCTCATTTCCTGAGAGTATAGTAATTTCTAATTTTGTCGTCTCTCAGTAATACAAGAGACAGCACCTTTAATTAGTCGAGTTAAGAGAGAAACCAAACACGCAATTTGGCCTAGAACGGCGCGGCTTAGGAAGGAATGATGACGAGGACTTGAGAATAAAAGCAGAAGCCCTCGGCACGGCGCGGCAGTCGGCATGTAACACATATTAGCGCCTACAAGACTGCATGAATACTTCACGCATTGCATCAAACACAGTGCGGTCACTGCGGTCAGCGTGAAACGCATAGCGCCTACAAGCCTGCGTGAATACTTCACGCATTGCGTCAAACACACTGCGTTCAGCAGCGGTCGGCGTGAAACGCACAGCGCCTACAACACTGTAGGAATACTTCACGCATTGCGCCGAACACAGTGTGGTCTGCGCGGCGCGGTGGTGAAAGTTCAAATCATTTAGATGCATTTTGGATCACTTTAAAAAACTTAGATCACTTTAGATGCATTTTAGGGCTACCTCGACGCAAATTCGCATCACAAATTTTACAGACTTGGTGATTTTAATAGACGGTCTCTTCTTTTCTTCTTATTTGGTTAGTAAAGCAAAGCAATTTAGGGATGTCAAATTCTAGGGGGGCAAGGGCCCTCAGCCCCTAATAGCTACACCGATGTCAACTCGCGAGAATCGGCACCGGACCCGATTCGCGAGGGCGCTCTCTGTTGGCGGGTCCACCGACAGGAGGCGAGCAAGCCGTGCCCGGGAAACGGCTATACGTGGCGGAAATGGCGCGTATTTTTTTTTAATTACAGCCGATAAATCAAAAGGCGCGGGAGAAAAAGGACTGGTTGTTTTCTTTGGAGGATTTCTTGTGGCCCGCGGCGACGGAGGGCTCCTCGAATGCAGTTTCCTCGAGTCCAGGGCACGCACAGACACAGACACAGGAGTGGCAACTTAATTAAACAGAATAACACCACCTCTGCTAATTACGTTCGAGCTTCCAGCGCCCGCCGCCTGCCGCGCCACTGCAACCGCTCCGCGCCGCATCATCAGACGCCAACCTCGTTGCCGCCGCGACTCGAGCAATTTTTCCACAGCTGAATTGTCTTGTAAGGAAGAGTTCTATATAAAACCTCAGACGTTGCCAAATTTTCTATCACAGATTAAAACATTTCAGGAAAATATGGAATTTTGTTCCAATAATATTCCAGAAAATTGTATTCGCAATTTGCCCTGAAGTATCTAAAACTTTGAAGGAAAATCTTCATAATTTTCCAATTGATAATATACTTCATTGAGAGAAATTTAGCAACGTTCAAATGCTCATAAGTCGTTTTCCTTTTAAGCAACAGAGGGTTGATTGTTGAAATTGAGGGGTAAAGCGATAGACAAAGAAAACAACGGGTAAATGAAGCGATCATATTGGTGGATGCGGGTGGGTGCTATGGATACAGGACGTAAGTAATGGGCGAACTTACGGCAACATACGAGAGATCCGTCATTGCCCGCCTCGATCCATACCAATGGATCGTATTCGATAGTGGTTCTACGTGTCGCTTGGTTCAACATAGAAACATAGCCTCGAAAATCAATCAAGTAATCCGTGGGAATGGTTTTCGTGATTAATATTTCATTCTTATGAGTATTACTATTATGGCAATAAAAAGTAGCATTTTTGGAATTTCCAATTTTTCAGCTTTTCTGACCTAGATCCTAAAATTTTTGTTTGAGGGTATGCGGTATTGTCTTGTACCAATCGTATCCATAGTATCCCAGCGATAGTACACCTGTTCGATGTATCGAATACGACCCATAGCTTCTTTGTCTATAGCTTTCAATAATCAGCCGGGAGTACTCTCTTGGAGAGAGTATGGACACTGACAGTGAAACCAGGGCCGGATTTACCCACATGCCGCCCATGGGCCGCCTGTATTTTTTCGCCCCCTTCTCATTTGTTTTGAAACATCAATAGATCGTATTCGACAGTGGTTCGATGTATCGTTTGGTTCAAAACAATAGAACATAACCTCAAACAAAAATTTTAGAATTTAATTTGGAAAAGCTGAAAATGAGTACATTCCTAAAAATTCCACTTTTCATTGCCATTTGGTACTCGAGAGAATAAAAATTCGATCATATAAGACCCGTTACCTCAGATTTCTAAATTGACTTTTGAGGCTTTGGTTACATATTGAACCAATCGATATCAATATAATCTCACCTGTGTGATCCGTCGAATACGATCTATAAAAACCATCAAGTGAACGTGCTAGTGGGGCAGGGGTATATAAGACGCGCTTACTCGTATTGGGAACATTTTTTGTAAAAGTCCTGTCAACACTAACAAAGGTTCAGTTCCGTAAACCCATCCCTGTTTGGACAAGGCCTTCCATTTATAAAAAAGAACGAAAAAATTATGAAAGAACAAACATAAATGTGGTTAAAAATTTTAACTTCCACCGCCGCGCCGACCGCACTGTGTTGGCGCAATGCGTGAAGTATTCATGCAGTATTGCAGGCGCTATGCGTTTCACGCCGATTGCTGCTGACCACATTGTTTGGCGCAATGCGTGAGGTATTCTTGTAGTCTTGTAGGATCTTCACGCCGCTTTTAATCGATTTTATGGTAAGAAAATCTCAAAATTACTCCTAATAAGACGTCTCAGTTCCAAGGGTTCCCCTGGAGAGCCCGTGTGCCTCATTTCCTCAGGACTGTGATAGTGCCCCTAGACCTCTCTGGTCTGATGTCATTCTGCGCCCCTAGTTTTTCTAGATTTCGATTGTATCTAATTTGTACGAGGAAGGACTTTTATGTATTTATTACTTCTGCAAAACTTGAAATACATATAGTAAAGTGAAAACTTTGTGAAGGAACTCCCTTCAAGGAAGCCGAGGGCCCATTTACCTCTCACGAGATCCACTGGTACCGAACAACTACACATGATCACAACTTCTCTGGGGGTCATAATCATAACCAGCCCCCAAGGAGGAAGGACCCCCCCCCCATCATACCCAATGCCCCCACCAAGAAGTTCTACGCTACCCTTGGCCGTGAATCGATGAATATTTTGCGATTTTCAATATCGAAATGCATGCGTGTTACTTCAGCTGCAAATATACAGTATCAGATCACAATATCGATAGTGAAACAGCAGAATCGCGTATCTCGTTCGCAGTTGTTAAAAAATCTTTGCTTTCATTTTTTTTTTTAAATATAGGTGGACCAACATCATTGTTTGAAATTTTCACTGAATATTCTTCACACAGAGAGAGAAAATTATGGACATTTTTGAGGTTCGATGTTGAGTATTTTGATTTTTAAAAAATGAATGGCAGGAAAACTGCAGCGTCAGAAACGCGAAAAAGACTGCAAGAACTGCAAAAGCTGCAAGAACGCGTATCCCGATTCACGTTCTTGCTGTCTTACCGTCGCTACCTATATCACCTGACGTGATCTCCAAATTTGCGGGAAAAACATTTCATTTCCAGCGATTAGGAAGGCACAATCCGGTGATTAGTCTCGACTTCCGGCAACGGCGAAAGAGCGCCGGCCGAAGCTCAGGCAGGGCTTCCCAACGCGCAACATTAATTACTCGCCACCAACTCCCGACAGCCCGAAAATAGATTATTTTAATTATTAATTAAATTTAACATTAAATTCCGTTAATTAACACGCCGTTCCGTTTCGCGCGGCATTAATCAAACGGAATGCAAAAACCGAGTTGCAGCGACTGATATGCCGGCGAAGCGACCCGGCCGGGGGATGGTGGGGCGGAGGGGGGAGAATAATTGACTCCCTCGCAACCCCTGTTACGCTGTTTGATCAGTGCTTCGAGTGTTTAAGGGCGAATTTATTCCCTTTTTGTTTGCTCCGAGCCAGCTGAATCCGATAGTGAGCATATTTTGATTTCATTACGCACGTTGCCTACCCTGGTTTGTATTTGTTTTAATTAGCGTTCGCCCCTCCTCCAGCTCCCCACCTCTCGGATGCTTTGCTTCCAAACCAATGGGGATTTTAAATCCACGCGTGAGGGTGAGTTTTTAATTTTTGCGTGGAGTGTCATTTTCGCCTCGGCGCGAGATAAAATTCCTAGATCCAGATTGCAATTGGGATAAGCATTTTTGACACGTTGTGACTCCTGCATGGTTTTTTCGGGGTAAGGAAGAAAGCAAAAGAAATAAACAAGTATAGAAACATATCAAAGAAAAAATTGAGACATTCTAACTCACTTAGCCCGGTCCTAAGAAAGGCAAGCAACATGTAATTTCAGAGTGTTATTTTGATTTTTAGAGTTTATGGATAAGCGAAATTAATGTACGTTTATCGAATAGGTTATCCGTTCGCGCTCCCAGATGGGCACGTTGCCTCTACGAAAAATTGAAGGCGAACTTAAGATGGGCGATAACCACCTATATGTTAACATCCCAACTATTGTACCAACTCCCATAGCAATCGATGAAGATTCACAATTGATTTTTCAAACAAAATTGGTTAAAAAAAAAATCAACTTCCGTATTTTACACGGTGTTTTTCCTCAGTACGGCAGTACATTGTAGTTTTGCACTTGATTTTTCAAAGAGGCTACTTTCCTCCTCTATCCACTTTCTTTGTCTTTTTCTTCTTTTCAAACGCAGAAGGGGAGGGGGGGGGGAGCGACGACCGGCCGCAAGATAGACTGTCCACTTTAAAAGCACCACTGTCCCTGCAAGAGAGTCCACGAACTCTCCCGAAAAAACCGCACCGTGCATGGAACGAAAGCCACACATAGCGAAACCTCACTCCCCAAAGCCGGCCATATTAAATTTTAATGGAGCCTTGCGAGGGCAAGCAGGGGGAGGAGAATTAAAAAGAGATTAAAAGAAAACGGGGAAAAGTAGAGTTAAAAAAAGAGGGGGGAGGGCGAATATTCAGAGGGAGATTGGCCGGGCGAAGATGAATGAGCAGCTCACGAACGTCGAGTCTCCCGGTTCAATTAAGAATGAACGGTTCCTCCGAGGGTTAAGAACCAATTTATTCTAGTGCAAGTTAATAAATAAAAAGCTTTTACCCCCTCCCCCCGCCGGCGGGCGGGGGTAGCTGGCCCTTGCCCCCCGGCCCCCCTCCCGCCCGGAGTTGCACTTTTGCCGATACCGTCATTGAGTGGACTACCCCCTCCTCCTCCCCCGCCGCCTAGTTTGTCACGAGCTTTCCACTTTCTAATTTCTTCCCGGGCATTTCTCTGCGTTGTCTGCGTCTCGGCCAAGTGGACGGCCTCGCCGAGGAAAAACGCCGTCCGAGCCTTGGGAAGTTGCCAAATTTTAGGGGATAAAATTTAGATTTGCTGGGAAACGTGTGAATATTTTTAACCAAATTTTTCAGAAAATTTCGTCAAAAATTCGATCTGAGGTATCTGTATTTTCCACGGAAAAATAATCATGACTTTCTTGAACAATAAATATTTTATCGGGGGAAATTCGGCAATGTCCGGACGTTCATGCGTCGTTTTTTTCTCAGCGCAATAGTGCTGCCTTTTCATCTTCCGTCTTGAGGGCGGCGACCCCCCCCCCCCCCCATCGATGCATGCCGACTACCCCCATCCCCCCTTTTTCCCTAGAACTCATCAGCCATGCACTAACGTTAGCCCGGTCGCCGCTGCCGTCAAAAAGAACGCGGGGTGAACTCGGTCATCATCGAAGAAAGGACGTAACTCTATTCCAAGGTTGCAAAATTGACTCAAACAATTCGATTTTTTTATAGGAGTATGATCATACAATTACTGCCAAAAAGGATCGCGGTGTTGGCGTTTATTAGAGGAAATAATTTGTGAAGTTCCTAGTTTGTTTCCTACGATTCTCTGATAAACATACAATTTGAAAGTGAACTTTTTGCAATGTTGATTATGAAGTTACGTTCTTTCACTGGGAAACAGCGAATTTTCGTCAGAGGACATCATGATCCGTTGAATCAAGGACAGTGGTCCAACGTTAGCGCGCGGTCCGCCCCAGAGCACGCAACATTTTGAGCTTCGGAAAATAATCCCACACTCTTCTCTCCCGCTTTTATCTCGGCGGCCAAGGAAACCTCGGTCAATAAAACAATTGTAAGCCCGGTAAGTTTTCCCTCCACGAGGCGCGGCGATGGGAAATCCATTCAGAAGAGGAGAACGAATTTGTCCGGGTAGTCCGGGGCCCATAAAAGGGCGCTCCCAGTCCTCGCCAGATAGCGGCGGCATCCCTCCCAGTCCGAAAAGTTAATTTTAATTTTAATTGTTTCCAGACTATTTATACGCATCTTAGCAAGCCGAGTTCCATTACGCTCGCGGACTTCGGGGAAAATTATCTCAAGGTCCGGTCGGCCCGGAGCGGAGCGAGGGAAACCTACCATTCGACACAAAATTAAGGTTAGTTTTTTTTCTCTCCGTCTCTCTCTCGCCGCACCCCTCTTTTCCATTCCGTTTCCTCCCGACCCCCTCCCCACGGTGGAGGTTTTCCGCGGCGATGGAGGGGGCTAGACGCAATCGCGGAGACCCCAAAGTTGTTGGCGATCTAATTAAGATTGGACCAAGTTCTTCTCGGATATTGCTTTCCACGTCATTATAATCCCTGCCGCTACACAATCGGGGTTCTCCGCCTTCCCCCTACCCCCCGCGCTACCCCGAGGCCGGCCGCGAGGTAACACGCACAATCAACCACCCCTCGGCCGTGGCCGCGGACAGCACCGCGAGGGGCGGTTTCCACTGTCAATACTAATCTATTTTTCATAACTTCTTTAATTTGATAACGCTATTTTCTCGGCTCGGGCCCGGAAATGGTAAACGATCGAGGGTTGCGCTCGGCGATGGGAAGGAGGGCAGGTTATGGAGAGAGGGGTGGAGGGGGTGCGGGACGTGAAGGGTGAGGTGTCGGCGGATCTTTTTATGGGGGTGTGTTGCACTGGCCGCGGCGTAATTTAACGCCTTTTCCATTCAGTCTGGATGAAAACACTCCTTATTGCTTGCTACGTTGGAAGGGAACACCAATATCCAACACCTTACAGCTGATAGGAAGCTGAAGGCTTTCTCTGCTGAAAAGAAGAGCGCAGTGCGAGTATGGAATAGGCTTTCAGTAAAAAGCGACTATTGCCTTGGCTCAGTTACTCAGTTCGCACTATGTGTGCTCTCCCAGGTCAAAATTCGTATACATAGAAAGAATATTTACAAAAAAATGTAACAAAATTGATGTCGGTGCCGATCTTTACAGATTGGTTCAACAGTCTAAGGCCATACTGGGCCTTTTGGGGCCTAATGCCACGAAACTCGATCCGGAGAAATTAGCATTTTCGAGAGAGAAGTAAATGATGCCTGCAAAAAAAAGGGAATTTCCGGCAAAAATATTTGGAAAGTTTGAAATGAAAAAAAAATTCATACCACGTTCAAGACTCGGCCGCCATCTTGATTGTAGAGAGTCACCAAAATCCGACTTGAGAAACGGTCAGTTGCCTTGATATTACCCGCACAAAGTGAGTATTCCGATGAAAGGCGAAAATCGGGAAGGGCCGGATAGTTTTCACCCTACATGAACTGATTGCGGTGAACGCACGGGTCGTAAGACGGAGTTTTTTAGCCATCGTGCGTTAAAAGTTCAGCTTAAAGCTGATATCTCATTACAGAGGGAAAAAGCTCACACACAAGCACAATTTTCCCTCAAAGAGATACGCTGTTTGGAGCAGCACTAGTTACGTCCATTCAGGGAGGCAACATGCAGACGCGTTTCGGCCTTGTTGGGCCAATCCTCAGTGCAGTGCAGCCTCCTGAATTTCCTGCTACCAAGCTCGAGAGGTCGTGAAGACCAGCCCGAGACTTGAGTTTTCACCCTGTCTGGTAATCTATTCCGTTGATTTCATCAAAACAAAGGCACGCATATTCCTTCAATTTGGCACTGTTGCAATTTGGTGTGGATTTTTGCAAAAGCTCGGGGGAGGTGGTGCGAGGGGGGGACGGGAAGGGGGGAAATTGGTTCAATTTTCAGAGAAGCAGCCATGGGGGCCCCATCCGATCCGATGCGGAGCTCGGATTTGAATGCGTCGTGCCGCTTATTATTTCAAGCATTGGCAAGCCAATGCCGAAGGGACGGAGGGCAGGGGTGCGCCGCGCCACGCCGGGAGCGTGTGCCGGTGTTAGCATCTAATTGGCGTTGTTGGATGTTGGCGCTCTGATTTAATTGCACTTTCTAATCGGAATAATCCACCCGTTACTCACCCATCATTTCAAGTGGGCTTTTGCCCCCCCCCCCCACCCTCTTCCGACCTGTCTTCGATTCTAATACTAATATTGGAAATAACCACTTTACGTGTCGCCTGCCGTCTTGAAACTTCTGCCTGCCTCTATCTGTTTCTGCCTGTTTCCTCTGCATGCTTCTATTGGCTTCTGTCTGCTTTTGCTTGCCTCTGTCAGTTTCTGCCTGCTATCTCTAGTATAGATAGTTCTCCAGCTCTGGATTTCCAGGGGTGCATATACAACCAGAAATCTGGTAACCACTATCATTCTTTTTTTCTCTGTGCGCCAACAATTTATTTCAGAAGTTAAATATGGGGCTATTTTATCATTGTATCATATATAGTTAAAATTCCAGAGGCAACAGCGAATAAAACCGTGTTTTCAGTCATTTTTCAATTACTGCTTAGAATGTCTGACGTTCTTTGGATAACATGAAGTGTAGCTCATGACTTGCTAGAATGGGAAACGTAACGGGGCGAATCAGGAATGGATTCCGCAGTGTCGACACTCTCCCTAAAGACACTATTAGTCGAAACATCAACATAGGGATCTCCATTATATCGGATTGGATCCGAAAAATGATAGTGATATAGCATCCCTCAATGCTACCGTTGAGTTTAAATCGATAAATATCGCTTCACTGTGACGTACCACTCAAACACGGAGAAAAAAACTTCGTGCGTGGGACCCGGAGTTTAGGTCATATGGATCTCTGAAGTTTTCGGATTGAGCATCCGAACACTTAAGGTCCAGCTGCTGAGGTTTGGATCACACATCTGAAACTTCAGTTCTTACATCTGAAGTACTTCGGTTTTCACATCCGAAAAACTTCGGTTCTCACATCTGAAGTACTTTAGATGTGAGAACTGAAATTTCAGATGTGTGATCCGAACCTCGACAGCTAGACCTAAAGTGTTCAGATGCTCAATCTGAAAACTTCAGAGATCCATATGACCTAAACTTCGGGTCCCACGTACGAAGTTTTTTTCTCCGTGTAGCGTTTATTTATTTACTCTACTTTGAACCATCTCAATCCCTGGGAAGACCCGCTATCCCCGGGAAACCCGGCCCCCTCTTTTTCGGCGTGGCAGCGTTGTTTAAGTCAGTTGGCGGATTAATAAAACCAACTCAAAACTGCGCTTGTTAGGGAAAGGCGAAATACTAGCAGAAACAGACTTCAGATTATAATTGCTCCCGCCCCCCCTGGCTCCCCCCGACCCCCCTCCGACACTCCTTAGTGTTAGCAATAATTAGCGAAACTCACCCGTCGCCTCCCGCCCCCCTCCTCCCGTCGGAACCGAATCCGCAGCGCTATCATGAATAATGGCTGGAGCAATTTAAACTGCTTCCTATGACAAGCAGTGGTTTCATTAAAATACGAGAGGGTTGCGGGCCGAGTGGGGGCAGGGGACAGGGCGGGGGGCGGGAGTGCGGCAGGCTCAGGGGTTCTCATTAATGAGAGAACTTATTGTCATCCGCACCTTTTATTAGTTCTCCGCCCCCCTCTCAACCCCCCCCCCCCTTACCCCAGCGTGGAGCGGTCGGAATGCCAAGGTGGAGCATCAACGCTGGAATTACGTCAGCGCTAACGGCTTTGCTGCCGAATTTTGAACCAAATGTGTGCACTGTGCACTTGCATCATTCCTACATTTTGTGTCCTTTTACAAAAAAAAGACGTAAAACCTACATTTTGGAAAAATTGATTTGAAAGTTTAAAACACCTTAAACATGGTCAAAAAACATGGAGGGCCGAGGGAGCTTGCAACGCCTTCCCCAGAAATCTAGTTGACCCAGCGCCCAAGAGATATTAGGGATTTTATTGAGGAAATGAGAAACGTACCTCTCGTCTTTGGAACTGTATTTCGATCAATTTTTTGGCGGGAGCAGCTAAAAATTCCCTCTGGAACGACTCTTTTTTAAGAAATCTTCCCAGAGAGCCCTTCAGATCTCTCTTTGGAATTAGGGGAATCCCTCAAACCAATGTTTGGAACTAGGGAAATCCCACAGATACCATATGATGGGGTTTCTTTTGGCGCCTCCCCCCCCCCTTGAAGTGTTCCTGTGCCCGCCCCCTTCGAAATTTTCTAGCTTCGTCTATACTTCAAAGCATAAGCTTTCGAATTGTTTGTACTAAAGTTACTAAAGACCAAGTTAAAAACTTCGGTTTTGATTTAGCAACTCTCAATTTTCAAGTAAGCAAGCAATTTAAAGAGAAATGGCAAATTTTCAATGCGGAACATACACCCTTTTCCGCAAAACACTGCTCCCACAGAATGTACTTGCCACTTGCTTCTTATCTTTCTCTTAAGTATTTTACTCTCGACCATATACAAGACTGCACATCTTTGGATAGGTAACATCAGAAAGATTTAGAATACGCGTTCTCCTAAAAAAAGACCAAAAAATCCGATTTCCTTCTTCTTACTAAAACCCCCTCAAGAATATTGTCAACTTTTTCACAAGCTCCAAAAAAGTATTTTAGGCGAACGAAAAGGAAAGAGAAAAAGCCACGCGAGGACCGAACGGAGAGAGGGTCATGAAACGAAAGTGGGAAGAAACGAGATACGGAGAAGCGAAAAAGAGTGCGAAGAAGGGCGGTTCGATTTCGGAGGCGAAGTTAATGAAAAAATTATCGAAGTGAAAATTTCTCATTAAATGAATTCAGAGTCGGATCCGGATCAAAATAAGGGGTGTGGGAGCCCTCTTTCCGCTCTTGGGGCCCGTCGGAGAGATGCGATCTGCGAAGGGCGCGGGGGCGCATCGGTAGTGAGCGACGTTCACGTATGTCCCTGCTCTGTCATGAACCGTGCATGCCGTGTCCCTGCCGTCTCAACGCAATCCTCCAAACGCCGCAACGCTTCGCACCCTGAGCTATGAGAAGGGTGGCAAGGCGTATGTGTGATAATTACTGAACTTGAGCCGCCTTGACTGGATGTATTTGTGCTGGAAGGGTCTATGGTTAGACTAACTAAATCAAAAGTAGCCACACTGGAAAAAAAACACAATGGATCTAGAGTCCAGACTCTTGAAAACATTGACAAGAAAAAGGACTCTTGATTCAATCAGATTTAAGCTTAAACCAAAAGGAAATCCGCTCAAAATAAGGGGCTCGGTTCTTGATTTAAGCTTAAATCTGATTGAATCAAGAGCATTTTTTCTTGTCGATGTTTTTAATTAGAGTCTGGACTCTAGATCCAACGTGTTTTTTTCCAGTGTAGCTTACGTAGAATTTGCAAGCTCCTAGCTTTAGGGTGGCTCTTATTTTTGAAATTTTCGAAATGTTGACCTCCCATTCTTTTAAAACATGAGGTTGGTGGTAAAAATGTATACGGTTTTATTTTTAAAAAAAAATTTAGGGGTTGCGCAAGTGGCCTAAAGGGCGTATGTCAAATTTATGGTCTTGGAGCAATATGATATTTGAATTCTTATGGAAAAAGCGAAGTTGGAGCCCTTAAGACCGAAAATTTGGTTGGTTTTGCCGTTCCGTGGAGCGTTCAACCAGAAATTGCTAATTTCAAAGCGCGAAATTGCTAGTCCTTCTTTTGATTCAATGCATTTATGCGTGCTCCGTTCATCAAATATACTTCCGACTGGTGCATGCCTCTTCAGATGCTAACGTTTCAGAAAAAAAGTAGATTTAAGAGTAGGGAAACATTGCGAACCGTGGATTTTGCGTAACGGCTAACGGCACGATGGCCCTGAAGCACCCATGCAAGGTGTCCGAAAGGTCCCCTCTCCTCTTTTTTTTAAACGCCTGCACATATGCACAAATCAGAATGCTATTTTGGGACTCTAATCAATGAGAAATACTTCTTGATCTTCGAGAGCGCCCTCCACTTTTTTAGATATGCCTAAGTGTAGCTCTTATTGACTTAATGTTAGAGACACCCCTCAAGCGTTTTTATATGTTCATGTGTTCCACAGGTAAAGAGAAAAGGGGGTTGAGGACATTTAAGACTGCCATTATAGAGACACTTCGGGCTTTTGTCTATTGTTTATACAGCAAATTCGTGCTCTTTCCTGCCTGGTCTACGAGTGTTAGTCTTTCATGGAATTTTCACGCGATCCTAAGTAAACAAACGCTCTCACAGGTCTATAGACTTGCCAACCCTCTCACAAAATTTTACCATAGTAAACCTCCTACAGTAAAAAATCAAAATCAATCGATGTTAACTATCGTCTGGAAAATCTGCGCGTGGTTTGTGCATTTCAGTTTATCAAAAGGTGGCTGCTGGGCTCATGAATGGAAAAAAGGGTGAAATAAGCAGGAAGCAACACATCTTTTCAGAACTAAAATGTTTAGGTCTGATGTTGCTAGTCCGGACCTGTTTACGCTTTTGGTCAGAATAATTCATCTTGCCAAAAAAAGTAATAATTTATGCAATTTTCTGAAAGGGGGTAGTGACTTTCTGCCCTTTTGATTCTACATGCTTCAGTTGAGAGGGGGATGGCAACAGGGTGTGCTCGGGGCGCGAGGCTCGAGTGCGTCTGCTGAGCGTCGATTGAAAATTAGCCCGGATTTGATGGGAGGGGGTGGTGGTGGCGTCGGGGGGGGGGGGAGGGAGGATAGCGGCAAGCAAAAAGCGATTCGCACTGACATAAATGACGCAAATGACCGCGATTAGCGGTTTCCTTTGGCTCCTCGTTCGAGGGCGCGCCACCATCACCCCCCCCCCCCCCCATCATCCGTAGCGCCCCGTGCCTTGATATGGGTGAGTAGGCCACCCTCAAAGCACTCGTTTCGCCGCTCATGCTAACGAGAGGAAGCTTTGATTTCATTACCTAGTCCGTCCACGTGTTGGAACACCATTGGCATGTCTACATATACCGCCCTGTGATTGGTTCACCAGTTTCGGACCTCCAATAGAGCGCCTTCATGATGAGCACATGGTCACATTCTAAGGTCATAAAATTGACTAAAATGATAAACAAATTTCATAAGCTTATGACTGCATGATTTTTTTCAACATTTTTTTCTGAATTTTCTGCGAAATTAGAAGAAAATTACTCGCGAATCGAAAAGTAAGTCCCGAGCAACGCCCATAACGTCAATTCGCATGGACCTGCGCGTACATAAATTAACGACTCCTCCACTCTTTGGCGAGGGCTGCAAGATACGGCGAGGATAGATGGAGGGGGGGGGGGGGCAGTGGCGTTACTACCATATCTGTCGCCAGCACTGGGCGGGGAAGGGGGGGGGCGCAAAATTTTGGGAAAAGGAAACGGGAAAGAGAAGGAGAAAAAGAAGAAAAAAGAAAGAAAAGAAGGAAGGAAGAGAGGGAGAGAGAGAGAGGCAGAAAAGATGAAGAAAGAGGAAAGTAAGGAGAACAAGTACTTAACACTCCCACGGGTGACTAAGTGTAATTTGCGACTTGATCTCTGACATGTCAACTGATATTGATAAAAATTTTGATTATGCAAACATTTCATGTAAGTTTCACATTTTTACATACTTTTTTGGGACTCGAATTTCCTCTTCACTTTTCTTTCTATTCTCATAGCGATACATGGATTTTTCCCATTTATTCAGATCTGAATGACCAGACGGACAGGGGGAGGGGCGGGGGTGCGCAGCTCAAAACTCTGATATGAAAGGGCGCAGTCTCAGATCGGCGAGGGCGCGCGCAGATTTCTAGTTACGCCACTGGGGGAGGGGGGGGGGGGAGGTAAATCCGAGCGTTTATTAAATCATGGGTATGTGGAGTCCGTTCCTCCGACGCGCGCCTCGCCGCGCCGGCATGGCAAAACTGCGGGCAGGAGACGAAATAAAATTGAAATTATAATAAACGGATATTTTTTCGAAATGAAATATGTCCAGGAGAAATGTAATAAGTTGGGAGGTCGACGGTCGGCCACGGAGGGAGGGGGAGGGGGGAGCGCACGGAGGTGGACAAGCCTCAAGTTATTATGAACTTCGGCCGGACGAAAGTTGAAATGAAAAGCTCTCCCGACGTCGTCGACGACGACGACGACGACGCGTCGCGACGCTAGAGGGGGAGGGGTCGGACTCTGGAGGGGAAGAAAGCTACGCGTGGACCTTGGAAGGTCGCGAGGGGATGCGAGGGGCGGGAGGCACGCCAGGTTATTTAAAAAATGTATTATTCTTCTCGGATTATTAAAACTTTATTCGACCAGTTTTCGCGTTTCACTTTTATTATTCGTCCCTTTCCGCGCCTCCGTCGTCCGTCGTCGTCGCGATCCCTGCCAATGCCGTCGTCCCTGAAGGGTGTCGCTCCTACCTCATCCCTCTCGTCCCGGCGTCGACATCGATGGCCCCTCTCTCTCCTGCCCCCTTCAGTGCGGAGTCGTTCCTTCCTTCGCGTATTTTTCGTCCACCTGCGGACAAGTTCCATTCGTCGGAGAGCTCATCTCTAAAATCTGATGATTTTCAGGGAAATTGGCTCTCTTCAGGGAAATTGGCTCTCTTTCTCACAGAAACCAAGAATAAAGTTATGGATACTGCATTGTAGGGGAGTGCTCTGCGAACATTTTAGACGAAAAAGTTAACCAATATCACCAAAAACGCGGTTATCGTCGATTCCCTCTCGAAACAACATAACTAAATTTCAATGTTGCCTTTCTCAAAATCATTTTGACATGGAGGATTTTGGGTATTTCAAATTAAAAATTTCACTGAGTTTTTTCCGACCTCTTGCGAAAACCAGACATTTTTTTGACAAAAATTGCACAGGTATAATCTTGTAAAAAATTGAATTATTTGAGTTAATTTCGCAATCTTGGAATTGAATTAAGTTCCTTCGTCCGGAAGACGACGTTATGACGGTTTGAACACACAGCACTCTCCTCAACCCTTTCGCTCTTAACATCTATAGCATCACGTGTTCTATGAACGGCTCCTATGCTGCCGTGCTAAGGAAGAACGCCGTATGAGCCCTCAGGTGTTGCCAAATTATCTTTGATAAAGCACGAATTTCTTGGCAGTACTATGAATATTTTCCTTCTGATGGACCATTAGATAAGGTACGAATTTCAGCATTCTGATACACGTTTCTTAACCAAAATTTTACGTAAAACACGATGCACACAACGAAAATTACCGAAATTAACTCCTTACGAAGATATTTAATGATTCTTGATGCGTGAATTCAAACCACCCGCTCATGAAAACTCAATGCTCTACGTGATTCACATCGCGCGCTAAACGTTATCATGACAGTCTCTGCGATATAAAAATCTGGCAACCTCAATCTTGAGGCTTTGGCTCAGTTATAGCAAATTGCTAATAGTTTGAACAACACATGGTGGGAAATGAACATTGCTCGATTGAGAAGCTTGCTGAAACCGTTCTAGTGGGCGATTTGACTTATGTAGAGCTTTGAGTTTCTTGTGAGCGGGCAGTTCAAATTCCTCGTAACCAATGTGAAATAAAAACGTTAATATCTCCGTTAGGAGTTGGTTTCAGTAATTTTCGTTGTGTGAATCGTTTTCTATGTGCAATTCTGGTTAAGAAACATGTATCAGATCGCTTAAATTCGTACCTTGTCTAGTGGTCCATTTTTCAGATAATTTTGTTCGCAATTTCACCTAAAGTTCCTGAAAATGTCGACGAAAAATATGCATGACTCCCTTTAAAAATAAATATTTTAGCGAAGGAAATTTGGCAACTCTCAAATGTTCATACGGCGCTCTTCCTCAGCACGGCAGTATGTATGTTCGATACTCGGTCGATGAGGAGTTATCAGTCGATTCGTGGAACCTTTAACACACATCCCCACTATTAGGGATGCTTTTGAGCGCAGCGCAGCGCATCGCGGATAAGATAAACAATTAAGGGTAGGGTTATAAGACGTGAAATTGGACCGGGGGGGGGGGGGGGGGGGAGGCGAAACAGATGGACGCGCGATGCAACGCAACGCACAACCCGCCCGGCACCTTCTCGTTTCTGGGAAACGCCGCGCCAGTGGCGTGGCGTGCTTTGCGATAATCGATTGTAATGTCATTGAAACCTATGGAAAAGGATCGATAAACAGGGTGTTCGCAGCGAACACCTTAATAATCGATTCTTTACCGTGGGTTTAAATGGCATAAAAATCGATATATCGCAATTCACGCCACGCCACTGACGCCACGCGGGATTTGGGGTTCCTGGTTTGTTTAGGCGCGCCTTGAAATAATTAGTTGTTGTGAGCCAGGATGAGTGATGGCTCTGTCTCAAGTTCAGCCGATTGTTTTGGTTGCATCCCTCGTCGGGGCGTTTACTGAATGAAACATTTGGAGGAGGCAGGACTGAAAACAGACGCGGAAGGGGTGCGGAGGTTTCGTGCTTGGCTATTTCGCCTTCAATTTTTGAGGTAGGCCAGAAAATATCCTCGAGGCAGTAATAGATGTCTGTTCGAGGATTCGTGCGCATTTGGAGTTGTCTGCACATCTTGCCTCGCAGTTGATTATGTTAACCCTTACCAGACGATTTGTAGGCTTGCCCATCCTATACAAGTTTTGAGTATCAATAACTTTCACAATTTCATAAAAAGCCGCCATTGGCTGTTCTTTTAACAATTTAAAAATTGTACACGAAAAATGTTTGCCGAGTGTTGTTTAGATTTTAGTTTTATTGTCGAATAAAAACATCCATTGTTCAGAGCCACTAGGAACTCTTAATTTTCCCTAGACCATAGCTGCATTCGTGCATGGGGCTATAAGTCGACGTTTAGCAAATATTGCATTTGTCCATTCACATTTATTTTTTGGACTAAGTAGCGCCCTTTTTGAATATTTCAGCAAATTAATTGAAGTGACGATTTTACTCCCATAATAAAGAAAAGCGGTTTTCGATAGCATAGTTTAAGTTCGGCATATCTTGGATAACATTAAATAACGGGGCCTCGTGCAGCCTTTTTCATTTTTAAAAAAACCTCTTTTTTATAAGCGGGCATTGCCCGAGACAATATGTCCTGCAAACTTCGCACCTATAATTTAGAAGTAAAAACTAACATTACATTGTATTTGATAGAGACGGATGATTTCACATAATTTCGATGGTCGTAACATCCAAGATGTCGATTTCACGATCGCTTGTAGTGGCAGAGCCCGAAAATTAACCTTCGTAAACTGCATGATAAGAGAGTAGGTGCATTGTTCCTGTCTTCGACAGCCCGCGGTTGGTCCTGCCTCCTGCGTCTGGCATCAGCGTAAGTTTCAATACTGTCTGGTCTGGTGTATGTTTAGCGGCGCACTGTTTACCGAAATTCATTTAAAACTCGAGTAAATATTTATTTACCACCCTAAATCTCGGACCCCTACGAGAAACATCGCGTCGCGGGTTCTTTTCGGTCCCATTAGCACCTCCGCCCCTTCCGGTAATGAGAAAACAAATCTGACAAGGGAGGAAATCATCGCTGCCTATTCTAATGACTAATCTCAAGGAACATCCCTTGGTCGTTTCCTTTTACCTATGTTTCCGCCTGTCTTCAATTAAGGCTGTATGGGTAAGTTGATATCGTCTGTAGGAGGTGATTTTCGATCTTTGTGTCACAGGAATCGCTATCTATGTAAAATTTAGAAAGGAAACAAAAAAGTATACAACATAATGCTTTAACCGTCCTAAATGGACCAAAATTTTACGGTTCGTTGAATTAACCCTTTGGATCGTGGAATTGCGATCAAACTTTTCAGAACTGCTCTCAGTCAATCTGAAGAGGTCGGCTCGCGCTATGAAGGACGCAGTGCCAAAAAGCGACTAAACTTATTGGTTACCGGTCAGGTTGACCTAGTGGTCAGTGCGTCTAACTCTAGGTCAACAGGTCCTGGGTTCCAATCCCGGTAGTGGCGTCGAATTTCCACGGAACTGACGAGTGGATCTGCAGTAACAGAGTCGATTCGGTCTTACTCCTTGAAAATTTGAAAGCCTAGAGCATGGTTTTACTAATCCCGCGATAATGTTCACCAACAATAGAATCGCAACATAAGAAAAACAAATCAGGAAAAAAAAAAGAAAAAACTTATCGGTTAAGTATAATTGAGAGGCTCGGAGGACAAGGCGTCCAAGTGCAGTTTTTGCTACCCCGAGAAATAAAACTCTGAAGTTTCGAAATTACATGGATCCCTAAGGCGGAAAAAAGTTCAAACTGACTCGTTGATGATTAAACATTGGAATTTAGGAGCGAATTTTTCACAGAATAAACATTAAGACCAGTTTTATTCGAAATCATTAATATCTCAATTTTTTCAAAAACTGCACTTGTGCGCCTTGTCCTCTAAGCCCCTCAATTGAGAATTTTTCCTACTCCTACATACCTAACCACTTTTTACGAGGTTTAAGCAGGACTCACATACGCGCTCTAGCGTGTCGAGTCGGCAACAGAGCGAATAGAACGCAATCTTGGAGGTTTGTGAGCCGTGCCCTTTCTCGGAAAGGCTCTCGAGGGGCAGTGATTGTAGAGCCAATATTGGTACAGCTTCAGCGTGGCCTGACAATAAGGCAAACGATACCCACTTGAGTCAGTTGAGTCGCAGATAGGATAGGGATGCTACCCGGGATAGTGCCGAGTCCCGAGTTTTAATGGCTTCCACTGTCCGCCCCGACTCCTTACGCTTCGGCCGCCGAGGAAACTGACCTCCGACACGAATTTAATCTGTATCCAACGGCACCGTCTCGGGCAACACCCGATTCCGTCTCGAATTGCCCCGAAAACTCGACTTTTTGCCGGTACATCCAAATGCCCTATTCAAAGCCGAGAGTGTATCTTTTTCAGAGTATGTGCCCGTTTGATACAGTGAAACAGCCGCTTTCTGATTCTGCTTCGAATTCCAACAATGCTGCTTCCATATAGAGACGGAGATGTTGACATATGCGTCATAGCTATTCTCCCGTGCTGAGAAAAAACGCCGTAAGTACATTCAAAAGTTGCCAAGTTTCTTCGGATGCAACATGTACATCGTGTGTATTATTGAGGAAAGTCATACATTTTTTTAATTTTTTTTTAATTTTTTCTTTTTAGGTTTGTTCTTAATTTGATCTAAAAATTCTTAAAATTTCAAGGGAAAATACTCATAACTTTCTTCAAAAATAAATACTTTCTAAAAGAAAATTTGGCAACTCTCGAATGTTAATACGCCGTTTTTCCATTACTCTGTCCATTGCAACCACCCGCTTCCACAAATTATAAGCAGGGTCGGATTTACCTACTACTTGCCGCCCATGGGCCGCCTGTATTTTGCCGCCCCTTCTCATTCGTTTCGAAACATTGATACGAACCATCATGTGAACGTGCCGGAGGAGGAGGGGTGCATAAGACGCGTTTACTCGTGTTGGGCACATTTTGTGTGAGAACCCTGTCAACACTAGCAAAAGTTCACGGAAATTTACGCAAAAATTAATTTCCGTGAACCTATCTCTGTGTGAACGAGGCCTTTCATTCATAAGAGAAGAACGAAAAAATTATGAGAGAATAAACATGAATGTTGTTTAATGATTTTAATTTCCGCCATCGCCATCGCGCCAACCGCACTGTGTTTGGCGCTATGCGTGAAGTATTCCTACAGTTTTTGTAAGCGCTATGGCTATGCTTTTCACGCCGACCGCTGCTGACCGCACTGTTTTTGACGCAATGCGTGAAGTATTCATGCACTCTTGTAGGCGCTACGCGTTTCACGCCGCCCGCTGTTGACCGCACTTCGTTTGACGCAATGCGTGAAGTATTCATGGAGTCTTGTAGGCGCTAAATGTGTCTCATGCTGACCGGCGCGCCGAGGGATCCTCCTTTTCATCTCTAGTCCTCGTCAACATTGCTCTCGGCACCGTGCCGCACCAGGCCAAATTGCCTGGTTGGTTTCTCTCTCGACTAGACTAATGAAAGGCGCTGTCTTTGCATCACCGGAAGACGAACAAATTGAAAATTACCATACTTTAACTCTCAGGAAATGGGAGATTTTTTCGCCTTTTCTCGTCTGTAATTTTTTTTCTGAATCAGATTTTTTCTTGATACCTACTTTTGATAAAATTACAACATTTGCCTCTTCCTTAATTTGCCGCCATGGGCCTTAGCCCATGTGGCCACCCCCTAAATCCGGCCCTGATTTTAAGATCGCTCCGTTTTCCCCGAGTCTCCTTCATCTATCGGTTTGCCTATCAGAGTCGATAATTACCCTGATGGTTTGTTTTAACGCTATTATTGATGATTCTGCGTGGCCGAGCTACCGTGTGCAAGCGTGCAATCGGAAGCTATCCATGAAGTGCAATGCAACGGTGACCGATCGGATTGGTAGTTAGAGCGTAGCATCGTCTGTTTTCCGCTCCGCTTCGGCTGGTGTCGCTGGTTTTTTCGTATACCAACTCCTCGATTCCGGCCAATAACACGGCCAGGCCAACGGTCATTGCCTGCTTGATTGTTTACTTACGGTGAGTATACGCTAATTCATGCTTTTACCTATTACTACCCGACCTCAGCCTGAGTTGCCACTCGGGGAAAATATTTCATAGACCGCGCGCTGTATTCTGCCGTGCTAAGGAAGAACGCCTTACGAAAATTCGAGATTTGCCAAATTACCCCAAATAAAACATGTATCTTTTAGGAAAGTTGTGTATATTACTTCTCGAAATTTTCAGATATTTTAGATTAACTCGTGAACACAACTGATTGAAAAATGTGAGGAAAAATATTCAAAATTTTCTCAGTAAATTCGGTTTTTCTTGAAGGAAATATGGCAACGCCTCATGCGGCGTTCTTTCTTAGCATGGCAGTATTGCCGTAATGGGGAAGAACACTGTATGACCCATCGGATACTCCCAAACCTGATATAAAACACGAATCTCCATAGAAACTTTGGGATATTTTTCATCTAATTTCTCGCGCAGGTTTTATTCACAATTTAGTGGTATCTGAAAATTTCAAGGCAAAATATTCAAAAATAAATTCAATGCGTCAAGTTTAATCCCCTATGCCCTAATATTGAAAAATTAGCTTTTTTTGTGCCCGACTTATTTGCTCCTGTGAGTGCGGCAACGCTTCGGCCTTATTATTCTAGAGGGCGAGCCACTCAAAGTGGCGGATTTAAGCACTAAAAAACAACGGATGACGCATGATGCGATGCTAATTATCGGTGCATTGCCCAAAGAAACCCCTCCCCTCCTTCCGCCCTTCCTTTCTTTCTTCAGCCACGGTTCCACGGGCAGAGTGCTACGCCAAGTTAGCCGCGCAAAGTCAACCACGCCGCAGATTTGCACCGATAGTCTTGTCCGTCACTCATTTGGGTTTTACAAAAAAGACTCTTCAGTAATGCTGCTAACATGCGGTCTCTATGTGTAATGGGTCCAGTTTTTTGTCAAAAACTTGAGAAGGGACCAGTAATTTAATAACATTTATTTAATATCTCGATGTTCGTACTGAGAAAAAAAGTTCGATCATATGCTGCCGAGATAGCGAGGAAGGTAGTAAAAGCAAAAATGAAGTTTTGAGAAAACGGGCTCAGAAACTTCTGATATCGGAAAATTTTATTGAAAGAAGCTTCTGCCCTTTGTCAAATTGCCACTAATCGTCCGAAAGACTCCAAAAAACCGTTCGGATGATTGAATATAGACTGAATTGCCTAAAATTACGTCATTTTTTGCGCACTCGGTTTTATACAAATAAGAGAATTTTGCTGTCTATTATGTCTATTTCAGCGATTTCATCTAAAAGAGATTGGACGAATTTTGAAGGAAACTTGATTTCAAACATTTGACACTTACTGCCGTCTTCGCAATCACGGCAGTATGAATCGTAGATACCGTGTTCAACATCGGCCGTATACTGTTTGGTTCATGTGACCGCTCTCACAATTCCAGGAGAGGAACCAAATGGTTCATGCAACCGAGCTTCCCAGTGAAACCTTACATTAGGGAAGGCTAACGTTAGGAAACGGAAAGGTTTGTTAAAATCCTTGTACGCGCGAGTCTGCCGCCCGATTGACTTGATGGCGCGGTCGGTCAGCTTTGCGTCCCGCACTGCCTGTGAAAGAGGGGCTTTAAAGACGCCACTCGGCCCGGCGCTCATAGGACGGTGTGGCGTGTAATCTCGTTTTCGCGGCTACTCTAGCATTACGCTAAGCGATTACTTGCCAACGGCTCTGTTGCTCCATGCTCGATGTTGAATTAATATTAACCCGCGATGCCCTCGCAACGGAATACGAGTCAGGCGGAGCGAAACGCCTGACGCTCCGCTTCCAAAATCAATCGGTTCACGTCCAAAACCTAACATGTTCAAGAGGACAAAATTTTACTGAAGCAAAGAAAACTTCTAAAGTTGGCTGCAGGTGCTTGACACAAAGCCTTTAAACAACAGGAAAAAAAAAGAAAAATTTTCATTAGTGTATGAAGTATCAAATAAATGCCGAAAAAATCGTTTGGACGTATTAATCAAAAGGAATTCGCGGAGAAAATAACAAACGTTGAAGGTCCGACTTACTACTCAAGTCGCAGTTAAAATATTACTCATGCGGTAACACAGTAAAACTAGAAAAGTAAGCGGGCATGAAATCTACTATGAGCATTGCAAGAGAAATAAATTGACAGAAATTGGCTGTGTAATATTATTTTGGAACATATCCCGTATAGCTATAGGCTATATAGGCTGGGATAATGTAAGACATCCTGTAGCCAGGCTCTACGGGCTATGAGAAATCCTACAGCTGGGCCATGTTCCAAAATACTACTGTGAGGCCAATTTTTACCAGGAACGCATGAAGATTACGTACATGGCTGCTTTGCTTTCAATTTTCTAGATATGCCACGCACATCTCTCGTGTACCAACACTTATCGGGAATTCCAGATGAACGGTGAACCTCGGGAAAATCGGTATCTGAATGTCTTCCTCCGTAAACTGCTCAGCTCGGGCCTTCAAAACTCCAGTATTTGGAATTGCTCATATTTTTAAAAGCAAACCGTCTGAAATGTTTCCATTTACCTGTAAGCCTCTCTTTGGTGGCAGATGAACAGAACAGGCTCCAAAAGATGCTTTCATGTTTCAACATCGACTGAACTCATATTTCTCTGTTTCGTGAACATTTTTTAATCTCCGAGTTCAGCGATTGTCGATACGAGCAATTTAATTTGACTGATTTTTTTCTTCTCTCTCCCTCTCCCCCCCTCTCTCTTAGTAAACGCTGAATCACCCTGTACTCCTCGGTTTTTTTATCCTTTTTTTTAAATCTAAAGTAGTATTTACTCCTCATTCCTGGTGAGAGTCAGAAGCTACTAATGCATGAGATTATTGATGAGGACTAATTCATAGCTCCTTTGAATTCTTCGCGAGAGGAGGAAACGTAGAAAACTGACCATTTGGGCATTCAGCCGAGTAGGCTCAACGAACCTAACAGTTAATGCGAGTTAATGGCGGATCGAAAGCGGGGTAAGCAGTGGCAGTAATTGTAAAGTTGTAAGTTTTATGCGTCGCGCCGCCGGTCGACGGTCGGAGAGCCCCGATTAAAATTGGCTGCGAAATTATTCAGATTCGAGTCCCCGAGCCATGCTCCCGTGCTAAGGAAAAACGCCGTATGAACATTCCAGGGTTGCCAAATTTCCGCGTATGGAACATGTATTTTTGAGGAGGGTTATGAATATTTTCTCCTGAAATATTCGGATAATTTAGATCCAATTACAAAGAAAATTCTCTAAAAAAATTGAATTGCAAATGTTCACGAGTTTTCCGGAAAATGTATTAATCAATTTTAATCAAAGTAAATTTGGCAACTGACGATGGTTCATACGGCGTCCTTTCTTAGCAAGGCAGCATGCGCCGTGCGCTGGCTAATTGTAAGGATACAGTAGCTGCGATGCCCTGTTCCAACTCGGCTAAATGATGGGGATACGGAAGCAGCCATGCAGGCGAGGATGCCATCGTCTCAACATATACAAGTAAAAACGAACTATTTCTATTGTGGCGTGGACCCCACCATGCATGTGGTCATATGTGTCTCAGGGCATATGCCACGACGGAGATACTTCCTTTCGGTTTACATACGTCCATTTGACCGTAGTCTAACCGACTTGGGGCTTGTAGAGATGTAGACCCGAGGCTTGCTATATAATTGGATGGAATTAAAAAGAGGGTCGTGCCTTCTTGAATAGTTTGGTGAAAAACACATATGAACCGATTATTTTCCAAATCACGTATGCGCTGAAATTGCGAATGCGAGAAAAACAAGAGAAATCGTTTTATTCGCTTTGTCGACAATCTCCGAATTCCAAAAATGTATGTTCTTTTAAAAGGCTGTTTTGAAATTAGACATGATTAATTATACCAGAGAAAACAAAGAAAAAGCAACACCTCTACCACCAAAATAGAGATAGGCGCTTATGTGATTTGAAAAATAATCGGTTCATAATATAAGCAAGTGCAAAAGACTCGTAACACTTGTCAAATGGGGATGCGCCAGTCTCTAGTTGACGAGTGTTTAGAAAATATGAATCGGGACGTGCGAAAACCGCTTATGTCCATTTTTCCAGTTTTCAGTTTTTTGGAGTTGAAATTACTTTTAAAGATTTGATACAACCATTAAAGGGATGAAAGGACTCGTTTTGGGATTGAGGTAACCCGGAGACGAGTAAACGCCACCATCGTGGTTGTATCTAGCTCCGCAAAGTATCATCAACTCAAAAAAACCGAAGACTTGAGAAATGGAAATTGGCGGTTTTCGCACATCCCGAATCATATTTAGTCTCGAAGTCCATGAAATTAAGGTTAAAATATTTAATTGTCTCATTTTTAGTTTCGAAGTTCACCGGAACGGCCGACTCGAAGATTTCGGAGATGAAGGGATCGGATCCCTAGGCCCTTTGGATTCGGAGTAAGAACGCCTCTTGAGAAAAGTCTTCGCGGCGTGGGTTCTATTTTGGCTCGTGCCAATTTAATTGGCTCCACTAATTTGGGCACTCCGCTCTTCTCCGCGTCCTCCACGGCCGAGTTTTACGCTTTTACGTTTTTACGACTCAGGCTCGGGGATAAAGACACGCCATCAATGATGGAGTAATTACCTTAATTGGCTCCAACTCCTTCACCACCCCCACCCTCCCCCTCCCGTCGAACTCGGTTCCCGGCCCGAGCAGCAGAAACCACCCAGTCGCTATATCTTCAAATCAGTACTAACTTCACTTACTTTACTTACTTCAGTATCAGTACTTTTTCTTTTCTTTTTATGTATTTTGAATCATTCGTCCCCTGTACATTGAAATTAGAATATTTACAATATGATTAATCCTCGACCTAAGAATATGACTTAACTAAGACCTGAACCTAAGACTATTAGGATACAATGTTGTCCTCAGGATAGGGGGCTAAGGGGAGAAATATATACAATGTGACAGAGTACACTGGGGAAAAAAACACATTGGATCTAGAGTCCAGACTCTTAAAAACATCGACAAGAAAAAGTACTCTTGATTCAATCAGAATCTACCTTAAATAAAAAACCAAGCCTATTCATTTAAGCGGATTTCGTTTTGATTCAAGCAAAAATCCGATTGAATCAAGAGTATTTTTTCTTGTCAATGTTTTCAAGAATCTGCAGGACTCTAGATTCAATGTGGTTTTTTCCAGTGTATATACATGGTGTTACAATAAAATGATAAGTTATACCCATCTTTCAAATTCTTTGTATAAAGACGTTAATAGCCTAGGATGCTGAATGTCTATAAATAAAATAACTAACTAACTATATACTTTGTAAAATAATTTTGTCTTTTATTATGATACCATCAGTAGTAGGGTAGTAGAATGTTGCTGGGACGCTTGGGTTCACTCTATTCTAAAAATGTGATTTTTAGTGTGAACTCTCCTTCTGTGAATTCTAGAAAATTCAGTCAGTATGTGACTTTTTTCGTCCGAAAGAAACAAACGTGGCTCTTGTAATTTACTAAAATGAAAATTTTGAAGCTAAAAAGTTTTTTTTACGAGAAGTGCGATAGAGATTCTATGGCATATAGGCGCCTTGTTTGCCCAAAAACTTGGTTCCTCTCTACCAACCTCTGTTTATTTTAGGCTTGACCCGTATTTTTCATCTGAGTTCAATCACAATTTTACTTTGGTGGTGCAAATTACTTCGCTCCAAAAAACGCAGTATCATGAAATAAAAAACTTGTTTGTTCCTGAAATCAGGCGTGAGGAACGCCAAAGCTTCTGTAACTTTTCTTGCGCGATTTTGGGTCCCTCAAAAGTAGGAGCTTAATTAAAACCTAGCTGCATCGAATAAAAAGAAATGATAATAGAATATAATACTAAATAACAGAATAAAATATCGCAAAAAAAGCAAAAAAATCTCTCGTAACTGTGCCCATAAGTACCATCGAAATGGCTGAGTAGCAAGATTCATTCAACCTAACTCGAGGTTATTTCCTTCGCGGTAAGTATAAAAAAATTTGAAAAGTGGGCACTAACAAAGTAAAACGTGCGCCTGTCAACTGGCGTCTTTTTTGTCCCTTAATTAAAATTAATTAACCCTTTTCTCCTCTCAATTTAAAAGGCCGTGAAATCAGGTCTTGCGCGCGTTTCCATCGCTAAAAGTATCCTCCTGTCATACTGAAGAAGAACGCCGTAAGAGCAAATTGACGTTGCCAAAGTGCTCCCGAGTAAAGTTTACATTTTGGCAATTAAATTTGAATATCTTTTCTTGATATTCGCAGGTACCGTGGATTGAATTTCGAGTAAAAGTCTCCGGAAATTTTGAGGACAAATATTCACAGGTTCCTCCGGAAATTCCAGTTTTTAAATGAAAAATTTGTCAACGTTCGAATGTCGATATGACGTCTCCCCATAGCACGGTATTATTGCGCAACAACATGAGCCCATCCCGAGGGGAATAATGCGGTGAGGAGGGTGAAGGGAGTAAGGGACCTTTTTTTTAAAAAGGCAACCGGGCTGTTGACCGTCTTATTTTAATCCGATTAAATGTTATTCATCCAAGGCTTGAGACTCCACACTCCACAACGAATTTTCTTCCGAACGGGGCGAACAGGCATAGTGGGAAGAAACGCGGGACTTGCCATTATTTTATTCTGCACTTACGCTTTTCTTCCTGGCGACGCGACGCTCAAAACCCCGGGCCTGCTTCGCAACCCTTCACTTCTATTGATTGTGAAAATTTTACATTGAATATTTTTATTCCTAATTCCCACGTCCGCACCTGCGCATCTCGTTAGTTCCGCATTCTACGATCAGAGTTTCGGCCGAGGTTCGATCCGTGACCTGGAAAAATTGCACGCGAAGAAAGGTCAAAAAAACATCGATGGATATGAAGTGTTTAAAAGCTTGTCTTACTTTTTTTTTGCTGTTTTTGATACGACGAAAGCTTAAAGTTTTTATTATAATACGGACTATAATGCAAGGATATGTCTATATCCTGAGGATATATATCCATCTATGCTCTTGTCTCTTCAAATTTTCAGAGATTAGTGCGGAAGAAAATTTGTTTCAGCGGACCCACTTGGTAGTTGCGTGGAAAGTTGTTGTCGAACTCGAGACCTTTTGAGCCAGAGTGGACACGCTGACCACGAAACCTGCTCCCTGAGCGGTACTATGAATTTTTAGTAAAGGGCATGGGAAAACTGCGGAGGGAGGGGGGCAGAACTGCCGTGCTAAGAAAAAACGCCGTATGAGCCTTCAGGCGTTGCCAAATTTCCTCTGGCGAATCACTAATTTTCAGGAACATTTTTGAATATTTTTCTGCCAATTTCTCGGATAATTTTGTCTGTAGTTTGATTTAAAGTGTCTGAAAATTTTGAGGAAATATGTTCATAGATTTCCTCATATATGAACATTTTATCGAAGGAAATTTGGCAACTCTCGAATGTTCATACGGAGTTCTTCCCTAGCACGACAGAGAAAGGAGCCCTATACTAACAGGGCACTGAAAGTTTCCCCCCATTTCGAAGGAA
Source organism: Bemisia tabaci (assembly GCF_918797505.1). Lineage (NCBI taxonomy): Eukaryota > Metazoa > Arthropoda > Insecta > Hemiptera > Aleyrodidae > Bemisia > Bemisia tabaci. Next base: position 32,916,549 of record NC_092795.1, read on the forward strand.
AAGGGAGGTCTGGGGGGCCTCCCGGGCCCGCCAGACAATTTTTTGAAAAATGAAATGGCTCAGTGAGCATTTTTAAGCTGTTCTTGATGAAACAATTATTAAATTAAAATACTGGAAATGACAGAAATGTTATGCAGTTATTTCAAAAAATTCGTCGCGTGTTCTGCAAGGAATCGTGCTCCCCCGACCACATAAAATCTGCACACATTCCTCAATTTATTGTCGGCTTTGTCTTTTTGTCACCAAGTCAGTCTGCCGTAAATAAAACATTTAGAGTAGAGATAAAGAACATTTAAACAAATTGAGAGCATGTCGGAACTTCTCCCTGCATTCTTTTGGGCTCTTTGTCGCAAACGACACGGCGTCAAATGAGAAAATAACTTGGGCAATAAAATGTTTCTAGTTAAAATTTCACCCCTTCATATTGTAAGTTCCCAGACTCTGACGGATGTTAGAGTGTGAGGTAGGTACATTTCAAGTTTGCAGTAATTTTAGTTAGCCACTCACAAAAGAAAAAATAGTCGAAAATGGCCAAACACGCCTCAAAAGATGCGACTATTTTTTGCGTGAGGGGCTTGCTATAAAAAGTACTAAACTAAATTAGAACACAGCGTTGTTTAACGCGAAGTTTTTTTCTGCGTCGAGAATTATTTAAATGATGACGGTGCCCGCGGTTAATTCAGTGTTATATTCTTCAGAGGGCGCTGGGGTCGAGAGGGGAAAAAAGTCGCTAATTTGCAATGCGCAACATTTCAAACTCACCTCAGCGAAAATTTGAGGCACAAACCACTAGAGCAGATTGTCAGTTTGTATAAGGCGGCTTTGACTTTTTACCGAACGAAAATTATGGGTGCAAAAGTAATTACTGAGCCCTACTAAAAGACAGGTTTGTAAATCTTTGTATTTTCTTTTTCTCCCCAAAAATGAGATTTTGCTCTTAAGTTTTACCTTCCTAGGTAAACATGTGAAAAAAGAAAGGCGGTGTGTGCAGTTACGAACGGAAGGAAAGACAGGAGTTCATATATTTTCTTTTAACACATGCCAGAGATCAATTTTGATGAAATAAAAACTCATTATTTTTGAATTACCGTAAATTTTATAATTTGTGATTTCAATATGCTCCTGAACACAGAATATCGCTCTTTTTAGAATATTCAGCCTTTGTTCAGGATCATCCATGGCCTTTGTTTTCCATTTGTAACGCTCTTGCTGGGCACCGAGGATCCCGCTCTTCTCTATTACCAGCAATTATGTATTAATGACCCTTTGTATATTCTCTTAATGTCATGTTAATAAGTTGAAATGCAATCGATGACCTAAGGTTGCACCACTGGCTGGAGCACCGTACAGAGCGAATAAGGGCATTGGGTCCCCTGCCAATCGTGTAATATTAAGTCAAGTTTGCAAGTTCTTTTCCTTAATGAATTGCAAAATAATTGGTATTTGATTTTTGCCTTTAATTCGCAAACAAGTCAGTGAAATATTGTAAATCAGGAACTTTTAAGAGGCACCCGGTAAAAACACAATTTGGAATTTAGCAAAAATTCATTGAAGTTACGTTTTTTTTCTTAGAAATTGAAAAATAACAGATCAAACCGTCGACAATGTTCAAAGCAAAAATTTATCAGGTACCTACTTTCGGAAATCTGAATACTTTTCTAGCGAATTTCTTCAATATCGAAGCATCGTTACGGTGTTTTTCCTGTAAACGGCGCGAAGGTCCAAGTCGAGGAATTTTGGCGGCGTAAAGGGAGCTTTTGGGCGCGCGCCCCGAAACCCGACAAGGGAATAGGGGCCGCGTGGCGGCGGTAAAGGCAGGAAAGGGTGATCGGCCGTGGCGGAGCGGGGTGGGGAGGCTGGCTTCGGGTTCAAGTGTATTATGCCGGTAAAGTGATGGTTCAAGCCACCCCCGCCCCCTCCCCCGCAGCGACCCCCAGACAAGCACATCATTGTTAAGCTAACCAATTACTCCCTCCAATCTGTGTTCAAGTTAATTTACTGATCTACTTTCCCCTCCCCCCGCCGGCCCCTCCCCCGCCCCCTCCGAGTCGAGGTTCATCCCCACCACGGCCGCTCTCGCCCCTCGCGGGGTGGCTCGTGAGGGGCGGGGATTCGCTCCGCGGCCGGACTCGTTCGCGAGAATCGTTCCTCTCACGAACTGGCTTCGTCAATGCTGTGCTGAGGAAAAACGACGTATGGACGTTTGAACGTTACCAGATTTTCTTGGATGAAAAGTCAGTTTTCAAAAAAAAAATTGGGAATATTTCTTTTTGAGATTTTCAGAGAATTTTCTTCGCAAGTTAATCTTGTGCCTGTGAAAATTTGAGGGATAAACATCCATAACCATTCTAAAAAAGGACCGCGTTAGGCGGAAAGGAACCAAGCCACATCAGCTATTGCCAAATCTAATTGATCAATTTAATTTTTTTCATGAAAACGGTTGTGCGGATTTTTGTACTTTCGGTGAATTTTCTGCATGGTGTAAAGCAAATTCCTTAACATTTTCAAAGGAATCCGCATAAACGTTCTCTTGTAAAAAATTAAATTGCCCGGTTAAAGTTGGCAATAGCTGATGTGGCTTGGTTCTTTTCTGCTAAACGTGGTCCAAATATAACTATGTTATATGTGGAAATTTAACAACATTCAAAAATTTACTTGATGCCCTGAAAATGCACCGTATCGTCAAATTTTTAGACCCGGTTCATCAGGTGTGTGCCCGAACATTGGCAAAATTGTCATAAACTTAGATCGACGCAGTTCTAAAAAATAATTCCACCAAACAAGATACAACAGAAAGTTCGACTGGATGAGTTCGGTATTATCACGGAAAGAAGTGTTGGGGGTTACCCCCTAAAATTGTAGCACTACCCTAATTTGTTGAATGATAAGCACAATTCCAATTAATTTTGGTAGTACTGCAACATTTGGGTTGAAGACCTAATTTATTGGATACCACAATTAATTGGAAATGTCCAAATGAGACTTCACCGCTAACTCGTTGTTTCCTGGATCCAAATTAAATCTTATTCGCCTGACTAGTTTTGCAAAGTTCGACCCGTGTTCAAGCGTTTAGACCGAGCCTTAAGGTGAATCTACTGTAGGTAGGGCTAGTCCACATATAGGGTGGGAAGGGGCTACCTGGACCCGTGGGCCGGGCCCCTCATGACCCTCAAAAGCCCATAAAGGCAGGGCTGAACCGGTGGAAAAGGCCCAGATGGCATGCACATTGAGGGGCGCGGGCCCCACCCCGGGGGTTGAGGGGCATGAGGGGCTGGGAGTTAGAATGTTCCCAGGAAGACCGAGTCAAATGGTCCTCCAGACTAATTTTTAAAAATCTTCAACCGTTAGACGAACAATTTGATGAGAAACACCGCGGCATCTAGACACCTATAAAATGGATAATTGCCGGGTAATTTTTTTAGTATTAAGGAAAACCTTGAAAAACTTTGTAGACCGGACTTTACCCCTTTGTCAGTTTACCCTTATTTTTCAGTGTAGGGAACACGAGTTCCCACGTGGCCGAATAATAAAATGACTACGGTACCAATCTCTGACACGATTGCTCTAGGAAGAAAACAGAAATAATTCACATAGTGTGGCGTGTAAAGCGGTGACTACCGCAGTGTCAGTTCGCCTTCAGTTTTTAATGTAGGCAACCCGAGCGCTTACGTGGCCGAATAGTGGTATCACTCTGAGATGTCACGATTACTCCAGGAAGGAAGCAGAAATAATTTGATAAAATTGGTAGAGAATCCTCGTCGCACACTGTAGCGAAAATACTGTAATAAGTTAGTATTATATGTTAATATACTTCGAATTTCTTCACCATGCAATTCTTTACTTTTACATCATTTGGTCAATAAATGGCATTTTGAAAATCAATAAAATCAGCTCCACGTGTGTTTTGATACCAACGGTGATACTCCCACTCTACGTAACTCGGTTTGCGACGTTGCAAACTTACTGCTTAACTTAAATTTTCAAGAGGAAAACTACTAAAAGCCAATTCTTTTAAACTTCAGTGGTTTTCTTTCGGTTAGTTAGGAAGATTCTTTGAAAACTTCAACGAATGACCTTGTTTTGTTCCCCTTCAAAGAGAGAAAAAAAACACTGAGAAAAAAAATTTCCGGTTAATAAATTCCCGAGCAAGAATGAAGATGTTGCATGTGTGAGGAATTTGCGATTTGACTGTTGATTTTTGTGTAAAAGTTCGCGAGAAACACGATGGTGCCACTGGTTTTCTCTGAAATCAACTCCCAAGCTCAAAAAAAGCTCTCAAGTTGAGGCCAAAATGGAGGGGATATCCCCCGCTATCCTGTCCACCTCTACATCAAGACGAACTCTCTATGCAAAGATAGGGAGCAAATACATGGACAGGGCTGCCACTTTATTTGGGGGCTCAAAAACTGAAAACACGGCATCCTTGCCAATGCGTTTGCGCCCTATTTTTGCATGGAGAGTTCGTCTTGATGTAGAGCTCAGGATAGCGCGGGATAGCGGGGATAGCCCCTCTATTAAAGCCTCAACTTTGAGAGCTTGAGCTTGGAAGTTGATTTCAGAGGAAACCAGTGGCACCATCGTGTTTCTCGCGAACTTTTACATGCGAATCAGTAGTCAAATTGCAAATTCCTCACACATGCAAGATCTCCATTCTTAGCAACTTGCGCTACTTAGAATGCAGGAAAAAGTCCGGAAACTTGGGGGTAAAAGCTGGGCTGAACGGGTGAGCCGCGGCAAACGCAAACGGTAGCGGACTCGTTCATTTCGAGAGTCGTTCGTCTGGAGCCGTGAGCGGCGAGCGAGCGGGGCAACGCGAAAAGCGAGGGGCGGGCAGCCAGCGTGGTGCGTGGTGGTTGAACTCGTTCCCGTTCCCCGCGCAGCGCAGTGCAGTGCGGTGTGTTGCAGCTAGTGGACGTGTCGTTCCGTCTCGCGCTGTCTCGAGAAATTCTCCTTCGCGAAGTTTTCACTATCGACACTCGGCCGCAAAGCTTGCCGAATCTCGCGGTTCATTCCTCCTACAAGTGCTTTAAACTCAGGATTTTCCGAATTTTGAACACAGGATTCCCGGTTTGTCTTGCTGAGCTTTGAAAGTTCGTGCGATACCCATTTTTGGAGACCCACGTGACTCTGGATTCGTTTGTTCGTTTCACGTTTCAAGTTCTGTGTTTACGTACGATCTAAGTCGTCTGGTTTTGTTTGTGTTCTTGTTGCTGTTGTGCATTTTACGATCGAGGAATATATTTTGTGTGTTTCGAGTTTCATGGTTGCGTTGGATTATTCTGCTCTCTTCGGTTCCTCGGGATAATACAGGTGAGTTGCCGACACAGTCGAAACTATTTTCATTACAACATCACAACATCAACTAGCAGTGTTTCAAATTATCCGTATTCTTTCCTATTTTATTGTTCAACATGGTATTCAGAGGCATTTCTGCGAAAAATTTTGGAAATATACATCTGCTAGGGCTAGGGAAATCACACAAAGTACTTATACAAACGTTGAGGTACCTCGAGTGAGGGTGAACAAACTTTGACAAGTTAGGAATAATCCGAAAGTTGTAAACAGATTCGTGGTGGTAGAATAATGAAAGTAAGTATAAATTCTATTATGATAATGGGATGACTTGATTATGCCAGCCTCGCGGGAAGAGGGATGCCTCAAAATGTTCTGAGAATGCAGTTCGGGGATCGCACGCAGTGAGACCTCTTCTGGTTGAGCTCTCGAGATCTTTATATCGCCGATTTCACATCAATAGCAATAGGTAATCCCTGAAACACTTGTCGTGCCTCTTTAATAATTGAAGAAAACCAACCCTTGTACATACTGACACCCAGTCATGTTACGACTGGGAAAGTTACCGCAATGATTTCTGCCGCGGGTACGGCACCTACAACTTTTCTTAAAATGCTTTACATTTTTTATTTTTTTACACCATTCTACGACCACCGAAGCTTTAAAGTATTATACTTACCTACTCTTAACCCATTTTTCCCCAAAACGGCTTGACCCAGCTTTGCTCAGTTCGCGCAGAAAAATCATCCATCGAGCCCAAACAGAATTCCGGCCACAGTTTTCTTTTCCCACTAACGAGCAAACCAATTCGCGCCGCGTTTGGTACTAATGGCCCAAAATTGCATTCTCACTCATTTCGATGGCCTCTCATTTGGTGTTAACTAAGATTTAAAAATGGTCCACCACGTTCATTCTTTCTTATAAGCACTCTTTACAGAGGTCTGTCTTATTGGACGGCGCGAAGTTCTTTCTTTTGCTTTTTGGGCTTCCACTTGAAAATCATGGAACCTTCAACCTTCAAATCCCTTTTAATAACGCCACCGCATTAAATAGAGAAAGCCGTATATTTTTTAGAAAATTATCTCTGAATTCACTTCATGCGAAGCCCAAAGTTTTTGGGAAATTTGATTGGCTCTCTGGTCCTCTTCCCCCATTTTTTCGAGGGAATGATATTCGCAATTCAATCTAAGGTGCTTGAAAATTTTAAGGGAAAAACATCGTAACTTTTCTGGAAAATGAATATTTTATGGGGGGATTTTAGCAACTTTCAAACGACGATATGGCGTTTTCCTGAGCACATCAAAAAAAGCAGTGCCCGTTGAAAATAATTTTTATTGGAAAATTTATTTACTCGGAAACCTTTTTCGGTATTTTCAAAATTATAGACGTAAAAGTAGTTTTAAGAAGGTCGGAGTGCATTCTGAGGCAATTATGCACCATTTTCCCAGTATTTTGATGAGTTGAAATAACTACAATATATATACTTGTCAAAAGCTTGTTAAGACTTTTTTTACGTAATTTTCCCTTCCGAAAGTTTTCCAGAAACGTTCCTTCCTCGTGAATTTAACCGGTTTTTTTTCCTACCGAAAATTTTTTGCATCAGTGCGCAGGCTTTTTGCCAGGTGGGTATGAGTGTGCCAGTCTAAAAGCCGACTAGCCAGGGTGTCTATACAAGTCTGGAATTTCCGGAAAGTCCGGAAATAGTACTGATATTTTAAGGGCGGTCCGGAAATACTGAAAAAGTGCGGAAATTCCGCTAGAAGGTCCGGAATTTTTCTAATTTTTGTCTCAATGTGAGCGAAATTCAAATGTTTTAAATTTCGTCAATAATTGGAAGTACTGAAAAAGTACTGTAAAAGTACTGATTTTTTGTTAGCCTAGGCACGGGAAAAACGATATAGTGCTGAGCACTAGCTGTCTAGATCAAATGGAGCCAGCTAGTACGGCAGTAACGCTGAGCCCTAAAACTTTAGGGTCTAGCCCTACAGACTTTAGGTCTCAGCGCCACTGCCATACTAGCTGGCTCCATTTGATTTAAACAGTTAGTGCTCAGCACTATATCGTTCTTTCTGTGTGTTTTAGTAGACACCCTGCAAGCAAAAACTCGAAATCGACGTGGATATTTCCCTATCCAAGTCCGTTCGATATTAATGTGGCGGCCACATTTTTACCCGATCCAATTTAGGGGAGCGTGCACGGTGCATCCTGAGGAGCAGGAATACAACCCTCTTTTCAATTTCCCCGGTTTGTTATCATCGGGAGGGACCACGCCCGGCACACGATAATTGAACATGGTGCAAATATTTGATCGTTTGTCAGTTTTTTATTACATCGATATCGAGGCCGGCTTTAATTAAATTTAAATTTTTTACCAGCCACGCGGGTTGGAGCGTTCCCAAACCGCGCTGCCGGCTTCATGACAATAACGCACGTATTTCTCGTCCATCTCTGATTGAGTAATTGAGTATATCACTTCGCTAAGGTAAAACGCCGTATCAACCTCCGCGTGATGCCGAATTTCCCCTGTTATGATGTTAAGTTTTGTTTGCAGACACGATACATTCAAGTGTGAATAAAATTTTGTGGAAAATTGGATTGCATTTTGCAAAAAGGAACCAAAAGCATTGCAATGATGTTAAGATTGTGTAACTTTATCCTTTGCAATAAAATTACGGAAGTCTCGAAAAAGTATGAAATTCAATTGGTAATTTTTGTCTTTAATTTACAGTATTTAGCGAGTAAAATAGAAACTACTAATGGATATTCAGGTTTTTCCTCCAAGACGAAAGAAGTTGCACAATCTTAGCAACATTGCAAAGATCGTGGTTCCTTTTTGCAAAGCGCAATCTAATTAGCCTATAAAAACATTTAGTTTTCCGAAGAATTTGAATTTTATCGAAGAAAAGGCAACATTCTAAAGCTCATACAACATTCTTCCTTAGCGGAGTAGTAATCAGTATAATGTGAAAGGAAAACGCCATGTGGACATCCGGACGTTGCAAAATTTATTCCGCTAAACTACGCTTATTCTGGGAAACTTCTGAATTTTTTTTTTTACAGTTTTTCAGCTGATGTTGTTAGCAACTCAATCTAAAATTTCCAGGAGAAATTTTCATAACTCTTTTTAAAAAATGATCTATAAAACGAAATTTGGCGACAGTCACACCCGCATACGTCATTCTCCCTGAGTACGACGGTGTTTTCAATTAGAGCATTGTCATGAGGCCGGAATCGCGGTTTGTACCTCCTGTTCCCTCGTGCACAGTTAAGAAAGCTACCTATATCGGAGAAGAAACTGCAATATTACACTGAAGAAATATTTCTAGGTATTTGAATGAAAGAAAGCTTTCATCGAACATTTACCGCGTAGGATTTTCACTCGGTATCGAAAAAAATCCAGTCGAAGGGGCAGCGTTACTCCTGCCAAATTTGGGGGGAGGAGGGCATATCTTCTTAGGTTAAGGCACTGGTTGCTGAATAAAGGGGGGGTTAAACTTCATAAAATGTCCTCTTGAAATGCATTTTAAATTTGGTACAAATTCATGTGTCATGTTGGTTGTTTATACCATAGAAAACTGATGTCCTTTTGCAGATTGGCATTTATAACAGAAGGGAGTCGAGATAGAGGGGTCAAAATTTCCTAGAAATTTTTCTACCTATTTCACGAGGCTCTAAACTTTATGGGAAACCTTAAGAAGAAGAAACCAGCCAATGTTCCCCACAAAAACAAAAAACAAAACAAAAACATATTAATTTTTTAAAAAAATGTCCGCCCCTTTTTGTTTACTTGCACTTAGGCACGTATTTACTTATAAAGTACTTGAGATAAGTTACAAAAGCTAGAATGTGGCCCTGCCCTCGCGCTCATAACTGAATATAACTAAAAATGTAGCTGAGAAATCAAGTTCGCCTTCAACTAGATGAATGCAATTTGAGCGGCTCAGGAGTTGAAATAGTTGTATCAGGAATTTTAGTTCAGCATGATGATCGAAGGGAGAGTGACTTTCGTCGTAATCTTCGTGTTTTGACCATCGATGTAAAACTTCCAGTAACTTTGACTGGATTTCCTCGATTGAAAAATATTTTGATGTTCACATCGGGATAAGTTGCTTAAGTTAGAATGTAGCCCTGCCCCCGTGCTCATATCTAACTGAATAACTGAAACTGACTAACTGAGAACGGGACTGAAAAATTAAGTTCGCCTTCATCTTGATGACCATGATCATGACATTAATGAAATAACTATTTTCTAAAATTCAACCGTGAACACGAGAGCAAAGCAGATGAATCTACGCAGAAAATCTCTCCAGCGTGCCTACGTGGGAGCCGTCAAAAATATCACGGAAAGAAACCAAAGCGACTCGGTTCGAAGCTAGTTAAAAATGTAAAGAGAGCAACTTTTTAATCAGGATTGTAAATTTTCAAACCAGAGGCGCTCGTGAATAAAATTGCAGGGAATAACTTGAAGATTAAGTTGGCCAAGTTTGGTCGGGAAATTAAGCGCTAATGACTCCGTTTAATTTTTCGCAACTTTAAATGTCCCCCGTTGCTGCGCGCGAAGCGAAGTTCATCTGGTCCTCTCTTTTTATTGGGCGAACTTTCGCATTTCTTGTTCCGTTCACTATTTACCGGTCCTCACGTAAGACCCTCCCACGACTTTTTACTAATTATTTTCCGTGCTAATTTTTACCGATTTCATCCATAGACGTTGCCGTACTTAAACAGGAGCGATTTATCTTTCCCTAATAAAAGCACCGAAAAAAATGTTACAGATTCATATGGAACTCCGAAGCTTTTTCTCCGGATAGCCGTAGTTAATTATGTGTAATAGGAGATCCAAATCTCGATCACGATTTCTGTAACCATAGCTTGCACTCGGAGGACTTGCGGATTCCTCACGAAACACTTTGGTTATATGAACGGAGGTTCAGGTTATTTGACAGAAAAATGGTTGGTCACTCGGACCAAAAATTTTGGCAAAAGCTGATTGGAAAAAAATCCATGTCCCACACGTCTTATTTGGACCAAGAGAATCATCTTCTGAAACACAAAAAATCGTATTTCGAAAGAACCCTATTAAGAATTCAGGTAGCAACTTCGAAAACGTCATTAATATTGTGCTCGTGTTTTTGCAGTGTTGTGTTTCACCATTTATTTGGCCTTATCCAAAATACCCAATTCAGATAGACATAATTATTTTTCGTCAATCAAATTGGCAGAATGAAATTTCATTAAATTTATTGTGAAATAATGTTTCATTTCGCTGATTAGCGAAATTTCAACGATTTTTTAGGGGCTGTGTATGCAATCCCAGGGTGTCTACAAGTCCGAAGTTTCCGGAAATAGTACTGATTTGTTAAGGGCGGTCCGGCAGTATTGAAAAAGTGCGGAAATTTCCGCAAGGAGGTCCGGAATTTTTGTCGCAATTTGAGCGAGAAATTCAAATTTCTGAAATTTTTCGAATTTCGTCAAATGAAGGTACTGAAAAAGTACTGAATTTTTCTATTGAAGAGTTACTGAATTTCTTGGGAATGCACTGAAAAAGCACCGTAAAAGTACTGATTTTTGGCCAGCCTGTTTTAGTAGACACCCTGAATCCACAACAATGATCGATCGAAAATTCGATAGGAAACTTCGAAATTCGACGCCAGATATTTTTTCTAAAAGAAAATTCAAAATTCAAGATTTTACCGTTTCTATGCGTTTCAGTGCATATAGCGTCTACGGTAGAATTTTTCAAAAATTTCATCATGAAACTTTTTTATCATCAAGTTTCTAGAAAAGTTACACACATATCTGGTTTTAAATACATAGGTCTCGTTTTACTGAACCCTGAATAACCCCGTACGTCCCTGTATCCCATTCTAATTTCGCGTCTCCCTTGGGCATGGCCGGCCGCCGTCTAGTGGTCTGGAGTTTTTCGCCAAAACCGCGTATCCTTACATGGTTACGATTGTGGAGTTAGGAGATTTGGCCCAGCACGGCTGAATGGCGACACGAGACACGAGACGGGGCCGGGGCGCAAGCGCAACCAGTAGTTTACTCAAGGCATTCATGTCGGAGTGCTCACTTTACTCCAATTACGGGGGCTATTGTTGCTCGTCAAATGCCCCTCCTCATCTCGCCCTCCCCCCTCCCCCTTCCATGTCCCGGCTCTCCGCGCCTCGCACAGGAATAATTGATGGATCTCATCAACGGTCGTTGTAGACATCACTTTTTGATTTTCCAGCGAGGCGCTGTCACCAAACTTCCGTGCAGTCGTCTGTGCGATGTTGAATGCAGCAGTGCGTGAGGGAAGCGATTGAAAACTGGCAATTCGACGTTACTAACCAGTAGGGAATTATCTGCATTAGATTGGGCCTTTTCGGGATGAACGTGCCTATTTTGAGGACGGATTTAACTCCGGTTCCGTCGTATGGAGGCTGAGTTTGGGGTATAACGCTGCACAGGCAGGGTGCCCCAGGTTTAACCAGCGAAATTTCGGGGTGCGGCGATTTTTCAGCTTTAAACAAGACTTTTGCTGATGAATAATTCGGAAAAATCACACTTTAGGACAAGTAAAATTGAAATAGACTCTGGGGAAATGTCTCTTGGATCCGGAGTCCAGACCCCTTGAAAAAAAGTATAAGAAGATGTACTCATGATTCAATCGGATTTTTGCTTGAATCGAGAGCCAAGCCTCCTGATCTATCGGATTTCCTTTTGATTAAAGCAAAAATCCGATTGAATGAAGAGTATTTTTCCTGATCATACTTTTTAAGAGTCTTGGACTCCCAGAGACTTTTTTCCAGTGAAGTTGTAAAAACAATAAACCAGGAAAATCATCAGTCTAGTTGCATTTCACGTCGCCTAATTTTCTCTCATGTTCCATTTGTCAATAGAGAACTAAATAAATGTATTCTGATCCGAAGGGTTCGATCAGTTTGTGGCACGTACCTTGTATACGTAATCTAATGAATCTAAGGGCCCATATCTTTATGTAAATCGTTCCTATCTCTAAATACATCCAATCAATATGACGCTTAGGAACTTTTTGTGAATATTCCCTCAACGATCAAGTATAAACTAACAAACTGTCTAGTTAGGTAGGATAAAACTTACTTTCCCGTCCAAAGAAATTAAAAAGCAAGGAAAAGTAAGGTGACGTCTGTAGGCTGCTCATCGAAATTAACAGACGAAGCGATAAGCAAATGACACAAAGTCAAAGTAGAACGATCCTATTGATGGAAGCGGGTGGTTGCAATGGACAAAGCGGGCACGTAATAAACCATGTAATATCTAACGGAAACCCACGAGAGACCCTGCAGTTAGTCCATCATCTTTCCGCTTGTCGTTAGTTCGTAAGAACCACCCGTTCAGCCAATAGGATCGTTCCATTTTGACTTTGTCTCTCATGTTTATAGCTTTGTCTGTCAATCCGTTTGCCCTTTGACTTTTTGTCTATCCTGTTCAATGATCAGCCTTCCTGTGTAGTAAGGCTGATTCTGGTCGAATCCGTCCAAATAAAATAAAATAACAAGAATAAATTTGGCGACGACGTGGTGGCGAATAATCCGGTGGCTCCGCTGAACGAGTTGCAATCGAGTCGCAAACTGCTCGTTAATTTGATCGACGGTGGGGGTGGTCGGTGGGGAGGGGGTGGATTAGCGCCTACCCTCATGTCCTCCCCCCGTTCCCCCCCTATATCCTGTCACGGGCTTCCTCTCCTAGTGGCCTCGTCGCGATTTAGCCCAAAAATTAATATCATCGCGATGATGAGAGGGGAGTGGGAGGGGGCTTTTGATTCGGTTCACTCAGGCTTCGTTCGCAATCGGCTTTTGGACTTTTGTCACCTCGAATGAAAGCTCTGTTCGACAATGAGTCTGATAGCGCGCCTGTGTCTGTTGGAAGAGGGAACTTCCGTTCCTTTGCTGTCAATTGGACGTCATTAAGGGACGAATCTATCTTTAACGCGGATTTAAAAAAAGAGAGAAAAAAACCAAGAAAAGCAACGACGCATACAGTCCATTATTTTTCCATGTTTCATACGTGTTTTTTTTTTTTCTTTCTTTTTTCTTTTTTTTCAAAGTTATCCTTTGCAGATAGATCCGTTCTGCTTGCGAAAAGTCACTGAGAATGATAAATGTAGAATGTATCTACCAAAAAGATTTAAAAAAGACGTATATTGATTATAGTATATTGGTTTCATACGTGTTTATTCGAACCTCTCTTTGTAGATAGATGCGCTCTGCTCGGTGCACATGCATATTTGCTGGAAGTCACTAAGCAGGGTGAATGTAGGCAGTATCCTCGAAGGGGAATTAAACAAGGACTTATCGTCCTATTAAGTTGATTCATAAGTGTTTTTTCAAAGATACTAATGTAGATAGATTCGTTCTGCCTAATAGATTTCTGCCCAGAGTAAAAATGAGGAGGACGAGTGTATCTATTAGAGGGTCTTAAATACCGAAAAGAATTTGTTCGTGCGTGAGTGAAGTCACTAGTTTTTACGACAAATCATCCCGGTGCCGAAGTTATGTTAATTCTGAATTAGGTTCAGTCTACACTGGAAAAAAAAAACACATTGGATCTAGAGTCCATACTCTTGAAAACATTGACAAGAAAAAATACTCTTGATTCAATGAGATTTTTGCTTAAATCAACGGGAAATCCGCTCAAATTAAGAAGCTTGGTTCTTGATTGAAGCAAATATCCGATTGAATCAAGAGTATTTTTTCTTGTCGATGTTTTTCAGAGTCTGGATTCTAGATCCAATGTGTTTTTTTCCGGTGTAGAACATTTCCAAGTCACTCAGAGCCAAAATAATTTTTTAACAGTGTGCACCGGTGCCCATACGGTGATCCTTAGAGCGAATATTGGCAAATTTTGTTCGTCGAAAAATTCTCTACATGACGAGATTCGGCAAAACGAGGGCTCTTACTCGGTTTTTCCTGAAGTGGACGGTGCGAACGATACCGTGCCAAGTCACGGTGTAGCGCTGCACGTCGGGCGACGTAGCGGAGCTATCAATTTCAGTTACTTCCTTACAATGTTGAGTCGTGTGTATCCGACGACACCATCGCCGCTTAGACCCGCAGTTTTATGATCCCCTCCTCATCACTTTCGTGGGATTTGCGCCGACTGCGACTTCCAGAGCTGAGGTTTCAGCGGAAATTTATATCACGGAGCAGAGATTTTTCCTCACTCTTCAGCCACGCTTGTACAGGCAGTGCGCGATGCCAAAGCAAAGGTGACCGCGCTAAATCGATCTCGCTTGTTGCATTACATTCTGTCATGAGAAACTACCATTTCTAACTAAGACAATGAACCCATTAGTTTCCCTTTGCAAATAGGCTAGTTTGAAGGACGAGCCAGAAGGCTCTTCAATTGACAAACGTGTGATCCAATTGTTAGTCAACTGCGCAGCTCGGCCGTGAGACCGAGATTAGATCATTCGATCTTTTTACGCATTTAACATTTTCCCCAAGTTAAAATTTAGGTTTAAATAAGGCCTCTTCGGGCATTTTTTCTTATTGTAACTGTGAAAGGGCGCGGGAAAATGCCGGACTTAAGTCCACTATTGTTGAGCTCGAAAGGGCAATCAGTTATCAAAATTTCCACGGAAAAAGTAAGTGAGTTTTAATTTAAAGAGTTCCTATCGGTATTCCTACGGGCCGTTCACATACCTTAAAAATTAGTGTCCCAGAAAAAGAATAAAGAATCAAGGAGATTATTTCGAACCGAGGCCGGCCGGGGTTGCCCTTTTGGTAGCGATATTGACTATGCTCGTCGTAAGAGGCTACCGGTTGCGAGGATTCTTGACCCCGCACACTGTAAGCTGATTTACGGTCGGCTGGCTTAAACATAACGAATTTTTACGAGCTTCATACGGAACGCGGCTGGCGCGGCACGCTGTGTGCGATAATACCTGCTGTTATTAATTACTCCGACCAGGATTTGAGCTCCCACCCTGCCAGATCGCACCACCGACGGGAACGCGCTGTGCTAAGGAAGAACGCAGTATGAACCTTCAGGCGTTGCAAATTTCCTTTGATAAAACACGAATTTTCCGGTAAACTTACGAATATTTTCCTTCCAATTTTTCAAAAAATTTTGTTCGTAATTTCACCTAAAGATTCTGAAAATTTAAAGGAAAAATATTCATAACTTTCCTCAAAAATGAACATTTTATCGAAGGAAATTTGGCAACTCTCGAATGTTCTTACGGCGTTTTTCCTTAGCACGGCAGAACGCAACGGGTTATAGTAAATTTGATCTCAGTTTGTTTTAATCTGCCCAAATTTTAGCACATAGTTTGGGTTAGATCAGGTGAAGTTACGCGGGAAAAAGCAGGATGGTTTCACCTTTATTTTTTCCGGACGTCAGACGCAGATCCACTAATCTAGTGTTCAACTACAACTAGTTATGGTAGCACTTAGCCCGTTGTATGCAGCAGCTATTTCAGTACTTTGGCACCTAGCCTCTCTTCAATGATGCTTCTTTAAATATGGTTGAATCAACCATGCCTGCAGCACTGTAAAATGTAAGTTCATAACTGGTGGAATTAGTAGTCATCGCCAGAGCGCAAGGAGGCAACACCCGATCCCACGAGGGTGTCGGGCGTCAAGAGCTCAAGAGCGGACGCGGAGTTCAGATGAACTATGACTGTAATTTTCGCACAGGAGTCAAGTTTCTCTCCAGAATCGATGCCACTCCGCATGGAGGTTAGGTTAGGGGTCAGCGCACAACTCCAACCAAGTATCCGACGACTTGTAATGCGCGCCCTTTACATTTTTCCACCCGAGTGTATTTACTCGAATATCAGCCACCTGCACTAGCCTGCTAAAGAAAAACGCTGTATGAGCCTCCAAGCGTTGCCAAATTTCCTTTGATAAAACACGAATTTCGTATAGTAAAATTGCGAATATTTTCCCCCAAAATTTTCAGGCAATTTTGTACGCAATTCATTCTAAAATGTCTGAAAATTTCGAAGTAAAATGTGCATGAAAGTCGTCAAAAATACATGTTTTATCTAGGGAAATTTTGCAACTCTCGAATGTTCATACGGCGTTCTTCCTTAGCATGGTAGTTCAAGAGGCTAGCGCTAGGGTGGTATCCATAGTCATTCCTCAAACAACTCCTTTCCGTACAGCTGTGATAGCGAAGAAAGCAGTGAAAGTCAAATTTTCGAAATCGAGTTTCCTTCAAAGTTCGTCCAATCTCTTTTAAATGAAATCATTGAAGTAGCCAAAACAGCAAAATTCATCCTGATTATGTGAAAACCAAGACAAATGAGAAAGCCACAAGTGCTCAAAAAATGACGCGGTTTCAGGCCAAACAGCCGCCAATGACATCGTTCCTCCATAGAGCCAATGAAAACAGCGCTTCCAATTAAAGTGCCGCCTTCCTCCGCCAATTTCTAACCTGAAAATGTGTTTGTTGTGTGTCCAAAACGCAAGCACGAAATCATGCAGAAGATAGCACTTACGGTTGTCTTGCCTCGCAACTCTTATTCACTGTTGATTTCAAGACGTACAGTTCTCGCAATAAAAAGAAAGAGCACTGGAAAAAAAAAAACACACATTGGAGCTAGAGTCCAGACTCTTAAAAACGTCGACAAGAAAAAGTACTCTTGATTCGATCAGAATCTAGCTTAAATCAAGAACCAAGCCTCTTAATTTAAGCGGATTTCGTTTTGATTCAAGCAAAAATCAGATTGAATCAAGAGTATTTTTTCTTTTCAGTGTTTTCAAGAGTCTGGACTCTAGATCCAATGTGTTTTTTTCCAGTGAGGGGAAAGAAGAGAATCCAACCCATGTGTGTTCAACAGTTCCCCAGAGAAAAATTCAGGGTCAGAAAAGGCAGTACGTCCAAATGCGATCACAGCCGTACGGCTTAATATAGGTCGGGTAGGTCACGAGAATAATTGCTTGCCTATGCACCCGGGTTCTTTCGTCGTGGCGATATGCATACGAAGCTTCATGAAAGTGACGAATCGTCGATTAAAGTACCGAACACATCCGTTGTTTCTGCATACCCACTTTTAAACGGCGGCACCATGACCAGCTGCGGCGCAGTTGGCGCATCCTCTCTGGTCGGCGTATAATAAGCTTGTTCGATTCGGACGGCTCGTCCGTCGCCAAGCCCGGAGACCGGAGTTCGCGCCCCTTGACCCGCGGATGCCATGTCCCAGGCTACTCAGGGGCCGCAGGAGCACCTTCTATCAAATTTCCGCCACGCCCAGTGACGCGGAAAAGGCGACAAGAAATGGACACCTCATCGCCGTTTCTGCTGTGCCAAGGAAACACGTCGTAAGAGCATTCAGGCGTTGCCTTTCTCTTGAACAGGGACACATTTCTTGGAAAGCTCGTAGTTACTTTCCTCTCAATTTTTCAGAAAATTTTTTTCGCAATAAAATTCAAAAGAATCTGAAAATTTCAAGAGAAAATATTCATAACTTCTCTCAAAAATAAATGTTTTATTGGAAAACATTAGGCATAATGCCGATGTTTATACGCGTTTTTCCTTAGAACGGCAGAGTTTTTTCATCGCCAGGGTGGCAAGATGAATTAGAGTGCTCCGGGAAAGTTTCAGGAAGCCTTCCTACGTGCTAGAGCAGAGTGGCAAGTTATTGAGAAATTGGGAAAACCCGAAAAATTCAGAATATTTTGCCCAATCTAGGAAAATTAGGTCAAAGTCAGGCAATTTTTCTGTACAACCTTGAACATTTTTTCCCCTTCTATAAAAACAGTACATTTTTCAAAATTTTGCTGGAGAGTTTGCGCTAAAAATTGCCCGTGAAAATTTTTTTATCGAGAACTTACGCTATTGAAAAGTTGGGAAATTGTATGTTCTAAAACCTTGAAAATTTAAATAATTTGAGTATCTAAGAAGACTCGTCACCGTGGTGAGCGATTGTATGAGTGTGCTTTTCTATCAATGGTTGTGGGATTTGAAAATTTTGATCGGAAATTTCAGGGACCTTCAACAAGAAAGTTTTCCTACAAACGCTACCATAACACCATCCGGTTGCTAAAATGAGTTAGAAATGGAGATGCCTCATTGAAAAATGTAAAGACAGAAACTTTTTTTGTTTAAATCTATAAAAGTCTCCGAAAAAAAATCATGATTCCAGTGTTGTCAAACAATGGAGGCCCCAAGGAATTTAAGTGAGCCGCTTTGAAAAAGTGAATTGGATGGGAACCGGAGAGTGCCGTATCGTGATTTGTTATTTAAATGGATGTTTAGGAGCCGACAAGCAACAACCAACAAGCGCAACAACCATCTAGCGCAACAACCTGTTTCCGCCGTTCCGAGCCCCCAGCACCGAGTGTCGAACACCGAACGCACACCGAGCACCAGCCACAAAGCATCGGCGCGAGAATAAATGTTAATTACAATTACCATAATGTTATTAATCTATGCAACCGGTTCGCCCCACCGAGCAGTCTGCCAGGCTCGAACCCCGTAGAAAAGGACTCCTCGCTGCACCCCCCTCCCTCCTCTGGAACATAATGTAACATCACCTTTTTACCCCGGGTTGCGTCATGACAAGTGTGGGACAAACAACGAGCTCAATACAAGCCCCGAGTCTAGTCATCGACAAGGAATAGAATCGTTGCGCTTGTTTTTTCTAATTTTTTTTCATTTATTTTTTATCTTGTACCCTAAAAAGGATGGTTCCGTTTTGCGCTGTGCGTTTCACATGGTGGCAGTTCTGTGGTGAGGTGCTCTAATCGTAAGGATGTCAGGGTTGCCACAGTCAGGGGATACCGGGAAATGTCAGGGAAGATGACGAAACTGTCAGGGGAAAATCGTTAAGTCACCTATATTTGCTTTCTCGAATGGGTTTTTGAACAACAAGTTGCCTGAAAACTATTTTAAATTATGTCTTTTTAACAATCTGGCATTTGTTCAATTGTCAGGGAATTTCATCAAAATGAGTCAGGGAATTCAGGAAAATGTCAGGGAATTTAATGTCTACAGGGTGTCTGCGAGTCCGGAAAGTCCGGAAGTACTACTGATTTCTTAAGAGCGGTCCGGAAGCACTAAAAAAGTGCGGAAATTCTGTAAGATGGTCCGGAACCTTTTCATGTGTTGCCATTTTTGTCGCATTTTGAGCGAGAAATTCAAATTTTTCGAATTTTATGAATTATCGAATTTCGTCAATTGGAGGTACTGAAAAAGTACCTAATTTTTCTATTGAGGAGGTACTGAATTTCTGTGGAATGTACTGAAAAAATACTGCGATTTTTGGTCAGCCTGTTATAGTGGACACCCTGACACCATACGGAGCCTCCAAAGGGACGGCTCCCTTTGAGGAACGACTCGACTCTGAATACGCCCGTTTTATCCTCTGAACCGAAAAGTGCCTTATTAACTATTTGGTTCGCAAAACCGGGGTTTTGGTTTTCTACGTGCACATGGAAACCCGGGAAATTTTAACCGCGGAAACTGAGAAATTCCCGATGGTGCGAGCGACTGAGGAGCTCTGGCTCAGAGCGCGGTTATTATCACGAAGCGTACCTACAGCGTCGTCGCAGGACTGAAACATGAGAAAGTTGGAAACGTGGAAAGCCCCCCCCCCCTCTCGCGGGTCGCTGATCGGGGTATTTATTTACTGTCATATTTTAAGTATTTTCTTACATGCACGCAAGCACTCCCCTTCCTACCCTCCGCCCCGCTGGCTCGTCTAAGCGACCTCAAATAACCTGCATTTGTCTCTCTCGCTGCTCACTTATGACTTCTCACGATTCCCGCCGCGGCCGGCCGGCTCCTTCCTTGCAGAACTACTCGACTCCGACGACACCTCTTCAGTCTCGCCACTATCCGTCCGTTTCAGAGACGTTCACGGAGAAAAAAACTTCGCGCGTTGGCCCCGAAGTTGAGGTCATATGGATCTCTGAAGTTTTCGGATCACGTATCTTAAAACTGGAGGACGAGCTGCCGAAGTTCGGGACGTTCGATTTATACCGAAGGGTTCTGGTAACACAACACATCTGAAGTACTCCGGTACACACCGAAGTGCCTCGATGTTTGACCCGAACTTCGGCAGCTGGACCTCAGGTTTTCGGATGCGTGATCAGAAAACTTCAGAGATCCATATGACCTCAACTTCGGGTCCCATGCACGAAGCTTTTTTCTCCGTGTAGCGTGATTTTCGATGAATCAATTGATCTGCCATTTAAACCTATAGGAAAGCATCGATTATGAGGGTATACCGGAATAATCGATTCCTTACCATAACTTCAAATGGAAGAATACCGAAAACTGATGATTTACGGCTTACCACCACTTCATAATGCTGACTCGCGCCGAGATGGGCGCTTCATTTTGAACCGATCATTTCGGAACTCGCCTCTCCTCGTCCCTCTGACGTAAGCACCAGTGGCAATTTTGCAAGTTGGCCAAACTGTTTCTCGTCCATTTAAATCCATTGAAAGTATCGATTTTAGGCGAGGCAAGCCTCCTCTGCAAGAATCGTTTTCGAACACTTCTGCTTTTCAGTTCTTCAGATTCGAAATTTAACGCCATCAACTGAAGAGGTTACTCGGACGATCAAGATAAGTGTTTACTAAACTTATTGGTTCCTTTAACCGAGGTTTCCGTCTTTTTCTCCCTCTGCGATCCCATACATACTCAGTGCGGACGGATATATCGTCTGTAGCCGTTCTTCCGTTCGTGGTTCTGATCATCTCCGAGGGCCCATGACGGATTGATCCCCTTCCGATTGCGGATGAACGGAGGGAGAACCTTAGCCAGTGGCGTGGCGTGCTTTGCGATATATCGATTGATATGCCATTTAAACCTATGGGAAAAAATCGATAAACGGGGTGTTCGCAGCGAACACCTTAATAATCGATCCTTAACCATAGGTTTAAATGGCAGAACAATCGATATATCGCAATTCACGCAACGCCACTGTCCTTAGCCTTCCTCTCTGCGACTCTTTGACCGACCACTGACTTCTCACGCCTTTGATCTACTTATCCGCCCTGTTGCCATTTCGGGTCTATAGTTCGTTTATTCCATCTTCGCGGCAACGGAAGAGGGTCCAACGAGAGGTTCGGCAATCTCTGAACGGAGCCGAATATTGGGTGGCGGATAAACTGAGAATGACCGTGTTACGCGGATGTGGGGCCAGGCGCGGGTTTCATACCCGTAATCCGATTATCATTTTTTCACTAATGGCGCGACCACTCACACCTGCGTTGCCAGACGCAACCCCCCCCCCCCCCCCGCCATCTCGGCACGCCCCCCACGATGGTATCTACTTTTCACCCCTTCTTTGCGCTCGCCTAGATTGGAATGGAATGAATCCCAAATCTACGGGGTGATTCCGTTCCGGCGACGTCTGGGAGAGGAAGAACTTGCGTCTGACAAAGTCGCGGCGCACAGAGGATCGAGTCAATGGGAGAGGTCGGACAAAATTTGGTAACTTGAAAGCTTATAACCCCGATTAAACACAACTTTGAAATTTTAAAAGGGTTTGATTGGTTTCCTCGTGAAAATTTCTATCAGGAGCACCCCTTACCTTTTAAAATGTGACGAATTGAACATCAAAATTTGTAGTTTTAGTTAAAAATTTCATGCCCGATCTCTCTGATTGACTCGGTCCACTGTGCGGCGCACTGCAAATTTTACTCATTCCCCGTACACCACGAAAAAGACCTCGGTTATTTACAAGGCGATACACTGGAGAAAAAAACCGCATTGGATCTAGAGTCCAGACTTTTGAAAACTTTGACAAGAAAAAGCTTGATTGACCTTGATTCGATCAGATTTAAGCTTAAATCAAAAGGAAATCCGCTCAAATCAAGAGGCTTGGTTCTTGATTTAAGCTTAAATCTGATCGAATCAAGAGTATATTTTCTTGTCGATGTTTTTAAGAGTCTGGACTCAAGATCCAATGTGTTTTTTTTTTTTTTTTTTCCAGTGTAAGTTATAATAGGTTTTTTCCGATATTTGATGTTGTGTCCAAGCGGTGGCGATGCAGGGCGAGCTCCCAAGGAGGGGATGATTTTAAGGGTGGAGGCTGTTGGAGGCTTCTTTCAGCGAATGGAGCAGTCCGGAAGCCGTCTCTTGAAAAAATTTGACATTTGGCACCCACGAGACGCGATTTAAGACAATTTTAAGGTCAAAATTCTGCAATAATCAGTAAATCACGCAATTTGGCAACACTGAGATCTGCTCCTCAATGCTTGTCAAACAATCGATGTTTATCGAAGCAGGCTGTCTCACCCGAAATCGATTATTTACTATTGATCGAAATGGAGCGTGGTCCAAAATCATCCTGTATTTTACGAGGGGACTTTCCTATCTCACCCCGTCGACCAGTGTAATCTCATTCGTTGCGTCGCTTACGAATTCTACACTCGGGGCTTTAACCGTCGAATTAAGACGGACGTTGCTGCGCTGGCCTTAATGTCGTCGTTTCGCCCGACACGAACGCATTACTCCACCACGAGGTGAACCCTGGGAAGCATCGTATCCAACGAAGAACAGGGTTCATCTTCATGTGTATTCATACGTCTTTTTTATCCGCAGACGGACGATGCGCGCTCTGTGCGCCGTCTGTCTTCGGCTCAAGTCGGATGAACGAGTATTAAGTGGGGGGGGGGGGGGGTAGGGGTGTCAAAATCCTCATCGAGGAATATCTGGACGAGAAATTCATCGGCTTTATGTCAGGATGACGAGAGGGGCATGAACAGTCGCTCGGGTGTGAAAATAAATCAGGGCTGGCTTTAGTCAGCGGAGCCCACCCCTCCCCTCTCCCTGGAAGGGCGCGCCACGCATCGGTATTCCAATAAGTCATTGCACCGTTTTCCGATGACTGATACTGATAATGCGGATGGTTTTTTTTTTCATGGCATGTTTATTCTCCAAAGTAGACTGATTTAGTGGTCGTCATTCGATATAATATCGAACCCTTGGTTCAAATGTAAACAAGCACAGAATCGTATTTCTGATTCGCGCCCTTTCCGCCATGGCCCTAAAGCGTCCAAGTGTTTCTTACAATCGAAAGTTTTCGTGTTTAATGAGTCTGTAATTGATTTATGACTGGTCAATGACTAAATTTTAATAAAGGAACACAATTAACTCATGAGGAATTCGTTCATGAGGCTGTGTTACTTCGTTTTGGTTTGAACCAAGATTTCCATATTATATCGAATGACATAGTCAGTAAATCAGCCTGTTGGTGGGTTTCGGAATAGAAATCGGAAAACATCGAACTGTATACCAGCAGAAAAGAACCAATGTAAGTCTCCTTGAGCTGAAACAAATACGGTTTATGCATTCATAAACTGGATTATATTGTAAAATTTTACAGAAAACTTAAAACAACTCTCTGAATTCTCTACATGTTACGTGTTCATTGCCCGTGAATGTACAATGTACCTTGTGATTTTGTCTGACATAGTTTGTTTTCTGTTACAGGTAAGACTTGCGCAGATATTTTTGTCACTGAAAGGGGACCATAGATGACGTCAAAATTCACAGGTAGCATCATGTTTTATCTTTTTTCCTCCCTCCTAATTTTTCTCTACCTAATTCAATCCAAATACGGTGAATCAACCAGAATTCGGACAAGATTGGCTAGATTATTGGCCAAGAATATGCTTCAATGGATCTCGCTTTTTTTCTCCGTGTATACTGATAGCAGACCTTGTCCAGAGGGAGCATGTAATAATTTTTTCTCCCATGTATGAGGCGGCTAAACCGCCAGATGAGCAAAAAAAGAACCCCGAAACACAACCCTCTCGGAAATAATCGTCCGTGATTCCTCGCCAACTTTTTACGTCCGGTGGCCAACTTTGACGCGTATATTCTGCCGTGTTGAGGAAGAACACTCTTCGAAGAGCATTTAAGTATTGCCAAATTTCCGTCTGTAATTTCTGTATTTTTGAGGAAAGATATGAATATTTTTCATTACAATGTTCAAGCCTTTTAGGTTGAATCCCGAACAAAATTCGTCGAAAAATTAAAAAGTAAATATTTGTAAGTTTAAATTTTTTTGAAATACATTTAAAACATTGAATTAACTCACTTGCGACGAAATTCTTGGTATCGGCAGTTGCGTTTCGAGCTACGGCTCATCATCGGTGCGACTCAAAAACCGAATCGTGTGACCGTGTGTCGCCTGTTCAGGGTGTCTAAAAGTCCGGAATTTCTGGAAAGTCCGGAAATAGTCCTGATTTGTTACGGGCGGTCCGGAAGTTCTGAAACAAATGCGGAAATTCCGCAAAAAAGTCCGGAATGTTCTTAATTTTTTGTCATTTTCGTCTCAATTTGAGCGAGATATTCAAATGTTTGAATTTTTTCAAATTTTGTCAATTGGAAGCACTGAAAAAGTACTGAATTTTTCCGTTAAGGAGATACGAAATTTCTTGGGATCGTACTGAAAAAGTTCGTAAAAGTACTGATTTTTGCCCAGCCTGTTTTAGTAGTCACCCTGCCGGTGTTGTACCGATGATGAGCCGTAGCTGGAAACGCGTCTGCCGGTACCAAAGAATTTCGTCGCAAGTGAGTTAATGTTTTAAATTTTATTTTAAAAGTTTTTAATTACGTGACGCTTGTGCGGAAAAGCTCCCTCATTTTATAATCATAAGTTTCCCCGTAAAATCGTATTTAATCCATCGTAATTTTGCAACGTCTCAAGGCTCTAACGACGTTTTTTTCTGAAGACGGGTATTATGAAGCTTACACCGCACCTGGGTGACCCGCGGTAGCGGAGCCTAATTTAATTTCATCTTTTTATCATGTGACCGCACGCGAAATCCGAAACGACCGTCCTCAACCGCCGCCGCCGGTTAAATGGGCCGGAATAATCGGGTGGCTCGACCGGGTTGTTTTTGCGCTTCTGTCGATCGCCGCTCACTTGTTATGCAAAAACCCATCGCAGTTGCAACTCGACGATGTCAAACATCGCGGATTCGGATGAAATTTCCTCGAGAGTTTGCGCGGTTTCTCATCGACGATGTGGAACGGTTCCCTCAAGTTTTCAAAGGGTTTTGATTTAATTAGTCGCTCAGGCGAGTCGAATGGCCGCGGGTTCGAGAAAGGTCGATGCGGTGGAAATAAAAAAAAAAACGGTGAATGAAACGGTAAAATATAAGGTTAGTGCGGTTATGGGGCTATATCACAACGTGTTGTATACTATTACAACAGACTAAGTTGATATCATATCTACACGTCCTCGAGATCGTTCCAGATGTTTATGGCCTTCTTCAGAATCAGTTTGTATTGTATAATGAAATTATTGAATCGGAAGCAGTCTAACCACATTTCGCGTTGGCCCAGTATTCTTATCATTCTGTTGTATTCACTTTAATTAATTTGTAATTTTAAATGTAAAATCAGGTTGTTAATATAAATGAAAGATTGGGTGTAAAATTAACTGCAGAGGCAGTCGATCCATCATCCAGGGATTACCAGACACATTTTGGACATCCAGGATAATTTCCTATCATTTTTCTTTTACCGGCGTGGACAATATTTTACTACCACATTTTATATCAGAATGTGGCTTAGATTTCGGTAGACAAAATAGGAACAACGGTAATTCTTTGACAGGAGATATTCAACAGAAGTTTCCCTCGATTCAAGAGGAAATTTTCCTCACTACTTGTCTCAATAATTGCATGACGTTGATTCTGTTTGCGGTTTTCGGGTTTTTCTTGCTTCCGCAAGGTCTCCCGCAGGCTGATGATTGAACTGCTAGACAAAGAAGAAAGAGGGAAAATGGAGCTATCCTATAGGTGGAAGCTGGTGATTGCACTCGACAGAAGAGGTAGACTAACTAATAGCAGCCTACGAGAGACCCTTTACTTATACTACTAATAAGTCGCTCTTATAGCGCTTCTATGCGCTCTGCGACACCCAACCGCCACTGATATTACCCCTTAACTCTTTAACCGTATTAAGCCTTTACTTATTCAATTATATTCTTCCTTAGTCTATAACAACCATCCATTTTGACCGTATGATTGCTCTATTTTCCTTCTGGTTTCTTTGTCTATTGCTTCGTCTATTAATTTCAATAATCAGCCCGCTGCTTACAATCATGTTGGTTCCTCTCGTGATTTTCCCGGGAATTTTAGCGAGGTTTTAAGAATGTGACGGACGAGGACAACGAAGATAGAAGTGGGAGCACAAGGGGGTAGTGCAGGAGGGTCCACGACACCCTTCAAGGGGAGGATGAGGAATGAAGGCAAGGGGATGAAGTCTGTAATTAACCGAGGCTTTATCGTATAGTTGACGAGTCGGCCGCACCTAGTCAACACCGTTGACACGATCGTCCAAGCAGCCGGCGCCTTTCCATTACATCTGTGCCAGCGGCGGCAGAGCGGCCATTTTAATTACCATAGTAATTTATTATAAATTGTGACCGTTCACGGGAGGAGGGATTTTTCCCTGAGACAAATTCTTGCATTCTAGAGTCTTTCCGGGTCACGAAGTTAAACACAAATTAAGTTTCACCGTCCATAAGTAATAGAGATCAAGAAAGCTTGAGAATTGATCAGTGGATTGGGTAAGAATATGAACACAGCAACACATGTCGTCCCTTATCAAAATTTAGCATTGAACACGGTTCCTACGTAGAATTTCTTCGAGTGGAATAGAAATTTTTATTTAATTTCCCTCAATTGAAAATCTTCACTCGTCAAAAACCAGGGTCGACACTCCTCTAATAAGTCACTGAACTAGTTAACCTCAGTTTCTCTCAGCGTTGAATATAATTCTCTTAGTGTATGCTCAAATTTTTTCGACAAGTCTTTATCCGAGTAGGATAAATTTTCGTGAAACCCCAATTAAGTTACTTTTCGAATTATGAACTGTAATTGTTTTTTTTTTCATTTTGGTTCATTCCATATTCGTTGATTTGAGCATTTTCGTTAGCGGGAAGATGAAACGACCTATCCGTCGAATGAAGACTCATATAAACCTTGCATCGCATTTCGATGTCATGTCGTTCTGACGCAGTTCTCCCATTCCATGTCCTTCAAAAGCTCCGGGACTCGGAACTTTTTTGGTCCAATTTCTCCCATTGCATGACCTCCAAAAGTTATGGGATTCCTTTTTGATTTTTTCAAAAGCTCTCAGAAAGTTCCGGAACCTTTCGGGAATTTCAAAAGTTCCGGGAAAAATTCAGGAAAATCTCAAAAGTTCCGGAATTCGGAACTAGTTCCGGGAAATGGGAGCACTGTTCCGACATAAAATCCCAACGATCGGCTCGCAATGGTCCAATCCGATGCCGAGCTAGCGATGACGTCAATTGCGAAACCGGCGAACCCTTTTTCCAGGGGCGACCGGGCAACAAAGGGCGGAAGGTAAGACGTCGGTCGGAGCGAGCTTTAATGAAGGAGAGAATTGGAAATTGGATTGTCGGGGAAGAAAAGTGGGAAAGGGGTGGCTGGCAGGGCGGAGGGGGGGGGGTGAAAAAGCCCCGGCGAGGAGGAAGACACCCGCGAGAGGAGCCGCGGAGGAAGCGGCTAACAAGCAGCGCGACAGAGGGGGCGGGGCGCGGGGGGGGGACCCCGGTAAAAAGGTAGAGGTTTATATTATATGCCTAATTAGTTCATCTCTGTTGCCAATGCGATGTTTAACGAGGCCGCGGCCCGAGCAGCCCCTAACGAGCCTTTTCGCCGCGACCCTTCAAGACGCGACACTACGCCACGCTGCCGCGTCGTCCCCGCGCGGCGCCGAGGAAAAACCTCGTATGTGCCCTCCAACGTTGCCCAATTTCCTCCACTAAAAGGAAACTTGCCTCCGGGTATCTTGCGAATATGTGGATTGCATTTAACAAACGGGAACCAGCGTGATTACACTGTTTACTGTTTTCAAAACTAACAATCTCCTTTCTTCTTTTAGAAATACTTAATATAACAGGGTGTCTACAAGTCCGGAATTTCCTGAAAGTACGGAAAAAGTACTGATTTTTTAAGGGCGGTCCGGAAATACTGAAAAAGTGCGGAAATTCCGCAAGAAGGTCCGGAATTTTTTCATTATTTTGGCATTTTTGTCGCAATTTAAGCGAGAAATTCAAAATTTTGAAATTTTTCGAATTTCGGAAATTGAAGGTACTGAAGAAGTACTGAATATTTAATGTGAAGGAGACACTGAATTTCTTGGGGGTGTACTGAAAAAGTACTGTAAAAGTACTGATTCTTGGCCAGCCTGTTTTAGTAGACACCCTGTATAAGTACAATTTTGTCACATTCAGATACTGACGAAGAGCTAAATTTTTCTGTTGAGGAGGTACGGTCGACAAAGTGTCATTTCAACCAAAATGATGGAAAAAATCCCCCAAAGGATTGCTTCCATTTTTGGTAGTGTTAATTCGATGCTAGACATGAATTGGAACTATCCGGTTGCATTTTTGGACACTCCGTCATCATACTGCCCCTGTCAGCGCTGCTGCTATTTCATTCGAAGTTTGCCAAATTATCCCGATGAAAAATATATTTTTGAGGATAGTTTGAATGTTATTCCTTGATATTTCCAGAAACTTTAGGTTAAATTCCGAAGACAGTTTTCTGAAATACATTCATAAGTTTACCAGAAAATCCATGTTTTATCAAAAGAACTTTAGCAACGTTTGAAGGCTCTTACAGAATTTTTCCACCGTAAGCGTTCACACCATGCCGTGGGTCTGGTCAACATTTTTTAATGTATGTCAACAAATCGTCTTTCGAAATTCTATCGGTTGGAGATTTGTCGTCCATTCGGCTCCGGTGAACCCACAAAACTAGAGGCATTCCCTTGAACCGGACTAAAAAGAGGGCACTGTCCAGCCCTCAAATCTTCCGCCATGGAAAGCGTTGCGCCCCCGCTTGGGAGGAATATAAAAATAGGGGCAAATGCCCCGCGGAGCACATTTTCGATTGGGGCAATTATTTCGAGGGGCTTTAATGCAATTTATCCGTCGAGATTGCGAGCCGTTGGCCTCTCCCGCCCCCCCCCCCCTTTCTTCGTCCGCGACCCGCCCCACTCAAATTTCCCAACTTTTCCGTCCCCCCTCCCTCCCCGCCTGCCGCCTCCGCCTGGGAGCCCATCATTAGGAGGGAAAACAGTTTAAGAATATACACTCTAAATATTCACTACATATTCTTTTGTAGAATCCTCGTTAGAGGCTCCAATTAGGAGGTCTTCTTCGAGGGACCGACCGACTCGTTAGTTCGGCCCGAGAAACGCTTGCCGGATCGTCTCGGAATCGTTCCGTTTTCATGAAGGGAAATGGGGGGTTTCAAGGGGTTTACGACCCATCGGGTAACAACGAGAAAGGGATGTAAGAAAGAGAGGGATCAGGGATGCCAAGCTAGGCGCTAAACATCTGGATATAGACGAAATAGTATGTGCCTTTTCTCTGTGCCTCCGTGATATCTTCTCGGAAATGAATCCGAAAGCTTTTGCGCAAAGATTCTATCACTATTACTTCAAATTTCGACATTCATGAGGATTGTTTTGGAGAAATCGAAATGTTGCTCTCCAGAATAGAGTTGTAAGTGGGAACTTTTCCACTCTCGGGTAAGTTCTCAAGAATTCTCGGCTAAAATCCACTTTCCCAAGAAACGTTCACAAATTATGAGAGGAACACACACGGTTGCACTTAAAAACGATAATCGCTCACAGCTCACACTTTGAAGAGCGATCGGGAGTGTTCCCGGAATTTCCCATTCCAGGCCTGGCACTAGCGTTTCCCGGGAAACTAATAGAATATTAATTTTTCAGAACAGAAAGGCTGTAATCTCATAAATCCCGTTTCGTGATAACGCGACACATTACCTGGTCGCCCCATTCCCGCCTATTTTATTCAGAACAAGCAACGCGCAAAGCAACACCATATGGATCTGTGCATACTTATCAAATGGTCCTGCATGTGAAGCCTCTTCAGAAGACCAGAGACTCGATTTTAATGTTAGGTCCAGTGGCGTGGCGTGATTTTTAATCTATCGATTGATCTGTCATTTAAACCTACGGAAAAGTATCGATAGACAGGGTGTTTGCAACGAACACCTTAATAATCGATCCTATACCACAGGGAGATATCGATAATCGATCATTCATGCCTCGCCACTGGTTGGTTCCAATCCTTTTGCTCTAAGCTATATAGTCATCGTGTCCTGTGTCCAATTTTTCATAGGCGGCGATGGGACGAAGAATAATTATGAATTCAAGAAAAGCTTATGTAGACGTCTCTCTTAATTTTAAAACGGTAGGGATGAGAATTGACCTCCTGGACCCTTCTCCGCAGTTACGCAATCCCTCCTCAACTGCTCCTTTGACGTAACCCGTTTCCGTCGTAGCCGCGAGGATTTTGAACTCCTTGGGAACGTTAACATCGGGGACACTGGCGTCCATTAACATAGCTGAATATTTATACAAATGTCGCGTTTTAAAGCGTCCCTCCCGGCCCTGCGGACGCCACGCGCGGTTCCCGGAATCACGGAATTACAGATCCCCACTCCCACTCTGCCGTTTTAAGGAACAACCACGTATAAGCATTCGAGGTTGCCAAATTTTCTCCGGTTGAATATTCATTTTTGAAAAGATTCATGAGTGCAGGGTGTCTACAAGTCCGGAAAGTCCGGGAGTAGGACTGATTTTTTACGAGCGGTCCAGAAGTACTGAAAAAGTACGGAAATCCCGCAAGAAGGCCCGGAAGTTTTTTAATTTTTTTCGCAATTTGTGCGAGAAATTCAAATTTTTGAAATTTTTCGAATTTCGTCCATTAGAGGTACTGAAAAAGTACGGAATTCTCCTGTTGAGGAGGTACTGCATTTCTTAAGAATGTTCTGGAAAAG
The DNA here is from genome assembly GCF_918797505.1 of Bemisia tabaci. Lineage (NCBI taxonomy): Eukaryota > Metazoa > Arthropoda > Insecta > Hemiptera > Aleyrodidae > Bemisia > Bemisia tabaci. The sequence goes on from NC_092795.1 coordinate 32,947,625, forward strand.
TACTGAATTTTGGCCAGCCTGTTTTAGTAGACACCCTGGAGAATTTTACCTTGGAATTTGCGCATTCCTCAGAAGAAGTGACCATTTGACCTAAAGGGGAAGCAATTAAGCACTTCAACACACGTTTTCTCTTCAATATTTCACGCAGAACCTGCGGAAAACTTTCGAAATTCATTCATCCGCAAGAAATGAACTTTAGTAGGTTATACTTAATGGACAGTAGGTTCAAACTTCTCGCTTGCGAAAAAACCATAATCAACTTACCTGGGTTAAATTAGACATTCAAATCAACTCGTTGAAAAGAATATATGTTGAGGGAAAATAACTAGAGCTTCTTTTCGCACATATTTCTTGATGCACAACAAATGTTACACAACAATTTTTAATGTTGCACAACAAAAACTGATCAAACTATTTCCTTCGTAAAATGTACTCAGATTACCCCAGTGTGCTCGATTTGACTAGAGTAGACTCTGGTTTTCTTTTTTGGAGGGGGGGGGGTGGATTATCCTGAAAAAATTACCCTTATTTCCTCTTTATGAGTTGTTTTTGGAAAGTTCTAATGCATCCACCGTATTCTACGTAAAATTTTGATAAGGAATTATATAATGTGGTGTTCTATTTCTTACTCTCTTTTGTGGCCCCCAGGAAGAAAAATTCTTACAAGCTTTCCAGAAAATTCGTATTCGATCAAACGAAACTTGGCAACGGCCGAATGTTGATATGGTGTTCTTCTCCAGCGCGGCGAGACTCATCCCTCATCAGCATCCCTTATTCTTAGGCGAAAAAAGCAGCGGCATGAAATGAAGCATGAAATTTCGCGGTGACCGACTGACGCACGATCAAAATTGAATCCCGAGGGCTAGGGGCGGGGGTGGAGGGCACGATTGCGGAGGAGTATATTCGGGGGGTGGCGGGGGGGGGGGGGGCTGAGAGTGACAGTCCCTTTAGTGTTGAGATGTTATCGCCTCTCGGGCGAAGCCCACTGGATCCTTGCGTTGGGCAATGAATAAATTAAGACGTTTAATTAAAATGCCATGCTGGCCACCGAGATCCCAGGCGCCGTTGCCAGAGCCGCAGACAAGCAGTGGCGTGGCGTGCTTTGCGATATATCGATTGTTATGCCATTTAAACCTACGGAAAAGGATCGATAATCAGGGTGTTCGCAGCGAACACCTCAGTAATCGATTCTTTACCATAGGTTTAAATGGCATAACAATCGATATATCGCAATTCACGCCACGCCACTGCAGAGAAGCGGTTCTGCATTCGGTTCTAAAAAAGTTCGAGAAAGTTCGGTTCTAGGATTTATTTTGTTGAAAAAAGAGACAGATATTAAAGCGAGGGGCCGAGGGGGTCGGTGGGAATTAAAACAAAACGGAAACGTGAAATCGCCTCTATGCTCTACGGACAAAAAATGTTGGGGGGTTATCCCCTAACCCCCCAATTTGTTGGATGATATTGGCATCTCCAATTAATTGTGGTACCGCAGCATTTGGGTTAGTGTCCTAATTTATCGGGGTGCCAACCCTCAATCAACTGGAAATGTCTACCTCATCCTACAACCCCTATCTATTTTTTCCGTGGTTCTTTCACGTTGAAAATTTTAATCGACGGCAAAATTTTCGTAAATTTTACAATTCATATGTAAATTTTACAATTTGTACGTAAATTTTAGTATTTTTACGTAAATTTTACAATTTTTACTTTAATATTACTATTTTCATGTAAATTTTAGTATTTTTACGTAAATTTTACTATTCTTATGTAAATTTTACGGTTTTTACGTACATTTTTCTTGTTTTACACTGAAAATATGAGAATTGTAACTCATCACAAGCTGACGTGTTTGGCCGAGCGAAAATGAAAACGAGGAATCGAGTGTGGTTCGAGTACCCTCCAGGGTGGTTCGAACTCAAGGTATCGGCAGAATCCGGCGATTTCCGGCATGGAAATCAGAGGTTGCTACGTCGCTTCTTCTCATTTCCGGTCGGCCCGGATCTGTCGGACGAGTCGCGAAATCGCGGGCTCGTGTTGTGACGTCGCGAGTGCGACGATGCGTCAACTGCCAATCACCTTCGTCGATCAATATCGGTTCGATTCAATATCCGACACGCTCTTGCTCGCCGCAGACCCCGGGCCCTAGAAGAGGTCAACCGGAGAGATCACAGCCACGTGGCATCAACTGCCGGCAACAAAGGACCACCCTAGAGGTGAGGAAATTTTGTCGTGGAACCTGAAGAGCTTTGGGAGGATAGGGGACTTTGGCGGATAGGGGTCGCAGAGCGCCAGAGAGCGCTATAGAAGCGGCTTTATACATATACCCACATATTCTTTCATCCGGTCGAAAAATGTATTTATATTTTTCCACATTCACACTTTTTATCGACGAATTGTAGAACTTAAGCCTTTATAGTTCTCGAACTTTAGAGTATTTTCAATTTCGATGGACTTCGCCGTGAATAATTTTTTTATGAAAGCATTATCTTGAGAAATCATGTCAAAAGGAACATTGAAAAGTCAGGGACAATTTGGTGCAGATCCATTTTCTTTCTGTCGAATTTAATTATTTTCTGCCACATTCACTCACTGAAAAAAACGAAGTTACGGGCTATTTAGGCATACCGTCCGTTCCGGGCTCAGAGACTGAAAGCTCTGGGTGCTGGGGCCGTAGCTTTGATTACTTTCGGTGCTGTACGCCCGGAACATTCGGCCTCTGAGCCCGGAACGCGGACGGTTTGTCTATATAGCGCGTAATTGTAAGCACGGCTTCCACGGCTGAGTTTTTTGTCAGTGCATGCTCTATTAATAGGATTCAGAACTTCTGCCTTTGCAGCTCTTGAATTTTGGATGTATTCAGTTTCAATAAATCTTGCGTCGAAAAAATGCAGGTAAAAATATTTTCATGTTGATTCATGTAGGAGAAAAGCGAGGGAAATTTACGCACAAAAACCTTTTTTTTTCTGCTGGTTTAATGGCTTCGTGTCTATTGCACCTTTAGCCAACTTTAGACAATGTTTAGTGTCCGTAGACATCAGGCTCTATGCTCCAGGCTTTTCTAATTTTCAGGGATTAGGGCCGAGGAGAATCTGTTTCAGCAGATCTACTCGTCAATTCCGTGAAAATTAGACGCCACCACCGGGATTCGAACCCGGGACCTATTACAAAAACCTTGAAAAGTTATGGGGAACTGGGAAAGTCATAGAAAAGACAAGGAATTTGAAAATTCAAAACAAAGTTTTCACAAATTTTGGATTTATTCAGTTTCAATAAATCTTGCGTTGATAAAAAAGTAGGTAAAAGTATTTTCTTGTTGATTTATGTAGGAGAAAAGCGAGGGAATTTTATGTCCAAAACCTTGAAAAGTCATGGGAAACTGGGAAAATCATAGAAAAGACCATGAATTTGGACATTTAAAACAAGTTTGCACAATCTGGTACACGACGTCTATGGTCGAGGAACCTTATAGGAACCTTCGGCTGGTAAAGAGCGGAGCGAAGTACACTGTATGAGCCGAGCAGGGCTCAGGTGGAGTGTCGTGGTACGGTGCACGGTGCGTGATGCTGGATGCTGGTGGCGCGGCTGCAATTAATTCCTGGCACAATTCTATTAATCTTTAAAGCGCGCGGTCACGCTCCAGGGACGCGCTCAGTCGCCGCCAATCGGACACTGTTTGGACGGATTTAACCAAAATCAGCCTTATTCCATCTCACGTTGCCTAGTTTCCAATCACATCCACGACTTAACTTGCCATTGAATCACTAAATACAAAAAGGGCACATGTTCAGAAAACCAAAGTGTTCAGGAGACACAAAAAACTGTTTATTTCGTGGTAGATATTTTTTTAAACATAACGACTTTCCAAAAAATATCCACCACGAAATAAACAGTTTTTTGTGTCTCCTGAACAATTTGGTTTTCTGGACATGTGCCCTTTTTGTATTTAGTGATTCAATTAAGAAACCCGCGTTTCCAACGCAACCTTTCGAAATCTCGGATTCTTTTTCTCTTGTTTTCAGGGTGGCAAGTGACGAGTTTTGAAAAGTCATTCAGTACCTTGAAAAATAAGGGAATTTTGCCCAACTCGCTAAAGTCAGTAATGTTGATGTGGGACCAAGAAATTTCTTTTTTCAGCCGAAAAACTGAAAACCCTTGATTTAAAACCATTTCAACCATAATTGGTATAAATCTATGATTAACTCCGCAAATTTCTGAACATTTCCCAAATTAAACCCCTAAACGGTTAACTGTAAAATTTAATGGCATTTCTGTGGCATTTTGCTATCGTCCATTTCCCTCTAAGGGAGAAAAATAGAAAACTCACGGAAAAGTCAGGAAATTGGATGTTCAAAAACTTTAGAAAGTCATGGAACTTTGAAATTCATGGAAACTTGTCATCCTGTTTTTTAAGACAACACCGCGGCGCAGCAGTTGCATGTCAGGCGGTGCTTTTCGAAAGAGCACTAAAAACTTCCGATTGCCTTTTTCGATAGTTTGAATCTCTAGAACTAGAGGTGGAGAATTTCATCCATAGTTTAACAAAAGAAGGCCTATTCAAGAGAAAAAATCTAAGCGGAAGTTACGTTTGCAGGTCAGGTTAGGAGAGAGCCAGAGAATTCGGAAATCTCGGAGTCAAGAAGCGAAAGAAAGTCCGGGGATTCAAAAATGTAGAATTTATGGAAATCTTGTTGAATTTGTACCCGGTGTAGTGGCTCGTTCAGAGATAAATTTACCAATTCTCATTCACCAATTTTCATTCTCAAGGAGCCCGCACAAGCCCGTTCGCTCTCCCATCAATGCACTGGAAAAAAAAACTCATTGGATCCGGAGTTCAGACTCTTAAAAACATCGACTAGAAAAAATACTCTTGATTCAATCAGATTTAAGCTTAAATCAAGAACCAAGCTTCTTATTTGAGCGGATTTCCTTTTGATTTAAGCTTAAATCTGATTGAATCAAGAGTATTTTTCTTGTCAATGTTTTCAAGAGTCTGGACTCTAGATCCAATGTGTTTTTTTTTTTTTCCAGTGAAGAAGCAAAAGAAAGTTCGGAGATTCAAAATGTAGAATTTATGGAAACCGTGTTGAATTTGTACTCGGTGTAGTGGCCCGTTTAGATATGAATTTACCAAACCATCCTAAAGGTTTTTTACTTCTCAAGGAGCCCGCACAAGCCCGTTCGCTCTCCCATCAATGGAATTTCAGAAGTAACCAATGACGCGCACGAGAATTGGCACTGCCGCGCGAATCGCGAGGCGGCTTTCAGAATCGGCAAGCCGTCGTGTCGCGTCGCGTTGCATCGGCTAATAAATTAACTGTGCAGTGTGTAATTAATTCTGCCACTTCTATCGAGACTCCAATTCACAATCAGACTCCCCCGGTCCCGGGCCCGATCCTCGATTCGGCTGAGGCCGCCTGCCAAGCCCATTACGCCCCCCGCCCCCAACCCCCATCGCGGCAACTCCATCACTGGAGCATCGATAGGACAGATAAAGGATTCTCATCGAACTTCTTATTAATATGGGTCAGCAGGCTACTGAAAGTGATAGACTAAGCTATGGACAAAGGGAAAATAGAGCGCACTGAAAAAAAAAATCTCGGTGTATTTACCAAGAAAAGGGTAAAAGTACCAAGAATTCAGGATTCTCTTTGATCCCAGTTTTTTCTTGGTAAAATTACCATTTATGGAATTGGTAATTTTACCGAGAAATCTCGGTAAAATTATTGACTTTCTCGGTAATTTCACTGATCCTCGGTAAAAACGCCAATATTTTTTATCGACTGTGGTAGAATTACCGAGATAAAATGGCAAAGTTACCGGGAATTGATTACCAATAAAAGTGGTATCCTTACCTGAAAAAAAACAGGAAAAATACCGGTTTTTAGGTAAGCTTACCAGTCTGTCTTGGTAAAATTACCAATAAGTGGTAAAAAAAAGTGAGACGGTAAAAGTACAAACGGACCTTGGTAAAAACGCCGATAATTTTTTTTCAGTGCGGGTGGACGAAGGAGGTGTGCAACGGCAACCCACGAGAGACGCTGTAGTTAGTCCATTATGTTCCCCCTCACCCCGAAACAACCACCCATTTCAACCAGTAGGATCACTCTACTATATATCCCCATGTCTTCCTTGTATACGCTTTGTTATCAATTCCAATAATCAGCCTGCAAATGACGCTGGGATCCTTCATAGAAGAGTATGGACACTGATGAATCCCATTGAAACCCATAGATACTGATACAATGGCAGCGACTCTGGATAGCAAGGGCTCGGCGAACCTTCAACCTGCTTCACTTGTTGCCAGCCTCTCCGTACAAGAGGTGTGGGTTGAAAATATTTTTTTCGATGTAATGCCCAAAATTGGTTCCAAAACTGAAATAACTAATCAAATTTTGCAATTTAAGGGAAGTCAACGAACCACGTAGATAAAAGCAAGTATCATCTGTATCCTGTATGCAGCGTCCACCGTCTCGTCGTTCTTGAAAGCTCCTTGACGCCCAAGATGCTAAATTGTGAGCCAATTGGAAATGAATCCTCTAGCTCTTACCTCAAAGGCATAAAGTAGTAAATCTGTGATCTGATTATATTGATTACAGATGGAGCAAAAGACAAAAATACAGCGGAAAAAGGGAATGATCCTATTATTTGAAATTCCCTAAACTGGTGTTTGTTATAGACCCATAGGAGGCAAATGATGATTCGGTCTCCGTCAGTTATCGTATCACTTATACCCCCTTTGGCCATTCCAATCGCCCGCATTCACCAATAGGAGCACTCGAATTTCAGTAAGAACAGTCCGCAGAGGAACGCAGTTAGGCAGGTCTTAAAACCATTGTAGTAAATTTTTACGTATGCTACTTCCACTAATCCCACTTTCATCCCTTTAATTTTGACCCATTGAAAGTGGGTCATGCCACCATGCCCGCCCCCCCCCCCCCCCCAATAAAGAATCTACCATTGGCGCGTTCGAGTGATTCTTGTACCTTTGTACACGGAGAAAAAAACTTCGTGCGTGGGACCCGAAGTTTAGGTCATATGGATCTCTGAAGTTTTCGGATTGCGCATCTGAACACTTAAGGTCTAGCTGCCAAAGTTCAGGTCTGACATCTGAAACTTCAGTTCTTACATCTGAAGTACTTCAGATGTGAGAATCGAAGCTTTTCGGATGTGAAAACGGAAGTACTTCAGATGTAAGAACTGAAGTTCCAGATGTGTGATCCGAACCTCGACAGCTAGACCTTAAGTGTTCAGATGCTCAATCTGAAAACTTCAGAGATCCGTATGATCTAAACTTCGGGTCCCACGCACGAGGATTTTTTCTCTGTGTATTCCGCAACAGAAAAGCCCACCTATTCAATTTAATCCTTTCAAAAGTTTCATTCTCAACCTCAGAAAACCTGGTTTTTATGAAAAACAAGCGCAAATGCATCGGCGCCGGGGAACATCGTATACTCGTTCGAGGGTCGTCTTCTTGAACAAGGTGAGTATCTCTTCGCGATCAGTGGCGTGGCGTGCTTTGCGATATCTCGATCGATCCGTCATTCAAACCTATAGAAAAGGATCGATATACAGGTGATTCGTTGCGAACACCCTACAAATCGATTCTTTACCATAGCATCCAATGAGGAAATATCGATGATCGATCATTCACGCCTCGTCACTGCTCGCGAGTATCATCCCGTACGAACGAGCGAGTGTCTGATCGGGTTCCCTTTGCCGGGCCCGGAGAGCAATCATCATAATGCCATGCGCTTTTGTTCTGGAAAGAGCGAGAACTCATGGCACGCACGCCCCCCCCCCCCCCCGGTCGCTTGTCGACAAAACCGCGTATGCCCCCAGTAAACCCCTCGCAGGATCCGAGGTTCTCGCCGAGGGTGGCGGGCGACGGCGACGCGACGCGACGCGAGGCACATGTGGCTGGCAATTAAGAAAACGCTCCAGCCACTAATTAGAAGCTAATAATCGTCAAATGCTCGACATTCACCGATAATTAGCCCCCCCCCCCGGTCCTTGCTCCCTCGGCGCGCTCTCTCCGGTGGTGCTCTTGGGGGGGGGGGGGGGGGGCAGAGGCCCCCGAACAATGACCACGTTTGGTGCGACGAGATGACGAGCCCGCACCCCTGCACGGCACACTATGGTCCCAATTCACTTTTCAGTGATCAAAAATCATAGCGGCTCTCCGTTTGAGTATAAATACATTTAAAATATGTTTTCCTCATGATTTTGATGCGCTGAATCCGAATTTGACCTCCGCTTTTCCCTAAAAAATCATTGGCAAAAGTTACCGTCATTTTTTCACATAAATCACAAACTGCCATACGATTGGCTTGTTATACTTGCTTAGATTGGATGAAAACCATGCGTTCATTGCACATACATGTACAGTTCATGCAAAATTAAGGATGTTTTAATTTTTTGACACCCCCACCCCCATTTTTTTTTTTTTTTTTTTTTTTTTTTTTTTTTTTTTAGGATAACTAAACTGAAAAAAATGAAATAGATCTAAAATTCATTTGTATTTTAAAAATGTCGAAATAATGCTTCAGAGAAGACTTTTCTTTATGTTGATTTGCCGGGAAACGCAAATCGGGTACATAACAATGTTGAAGAGCGGGGGGTGCAATATTGTCACGTTAAGGAAAATTCAATCAACAATGGATAAATATTCGGGGAGTAAGGAATTTTACATCAATAGGTACTTTCTAGGATGGAAAAGAGCATTTTTAAAGATAAAACTGCGGAACGGAAAACTTTTCAAAAAATCTCAAAAAGTAGGGGGAACCAAATTTTTTTCGAAACGGTCAACCTCAAAAAGATTCATAGAAGCTACATAATGGCGTCTCTGTAGATGCAAAATTGCTTAGCACGTGTTAAGGCTGCAATTACAGGTGTTTTTCAGGGCAAAAAATTGAGTTTTTCTGGGGCAAACACGTAGTCACGTAAAAAATTCAAATTTGGTCGAAAAAGCAGGCGGAAGCAATTATTTTTGGTTCGGTTGCCTTCCTAAGGATCTGTAGAAACGACTTAAAAGTGTCTCTGGAGGTGCCAAATGTCTCAGAATATTTTTCGAGGGGCTTTCCAGGGTTGTAATACAGTATTTTGAAGGAAACACGCAGGTACGAAAAAGATTCAAAATTCGTTCAAAAAGCAAGAAGAACCAACAATTTTTGGTTTAAAATCCTTCTTAAGGATTCATAGAGACTACTTAAGCACGTTTTTGGAGGTGTCGCATGCCTCAAAAAAGTTTAAGACGACTGCAGATTGATCGATGGCTAAACTTGCTAAATACCGTTATTTTAGCCACCGACTTAGAGACCTAATAAATTCGATTTCTCGAGAAAAAGCAAACCAAAGCACGAAATATTTCTACTGTAGCTTCCCAAGGATGTGTAGAAGCTCCCTAAAGGTGTCTCATTAGGTGACCTTTGGTGACTTTTTTTTAAAATGAAAGTACGTGGGAAAAATCGGCATTTTTTCATGAAAAATAGGTACCCAACTTCTACCTTGTGTAGAATGTATCAGAATGCCTCGGAGAAAAATTGTAATTAGTGCGTTACAATCCTCTTAGAGTCCTCTACAAAATGGTATAAGCAAGAATTCTGAGAGACCATTTCATGATTCAGGAGAGGCTCCGAACGCTTTGTTAGAAATAGCCACTTCACGGGTCAGAAAATACATATCCGACTATTCGCACAGTTTGTGACACTTTCAAAGTGACTAGAAATTTTTTTGAGGTATACTACGTGTAGTTTATGACCCGTAGATACTATATTTATCAATTTTGACTCGAAAAAAAAATGTCGTCCAATTTCATAAATATCGATTTTTGAGCGCTCCCGAGCGGATTGGGACCATAGTGCGGCACTTGGCGCTCGGCGAGGAACCAGTTGTCTCCGGTGTTTACTCTTCGAGGCGTGAATGATCGATTATCGATTTTTCCCCATTTGAAGCTGTGGTAAAGAATCGATTATCAAGATCTTCGTTGCGGATACCCTGTTTATCGACCCTTTTCATAGGTTTAAATGGCAGATCAATCGATTTATTGAAAAGCACGTCGAAGCAACAATCAAGTAGTTTTTCTGTGGAAGATATCGAGCTCTTTATTATGGAGCTTATAATTTTCGCTGTTTTTTCAGAATATAAAGCAGGGACAATTTAAATCCAGACTATGATTCTTTTTAATTTCCAATTTCTCATCTGTTTCAGGTACAGTTTGAACAATCATCATGATGATAGTTGTCTTGCATCAAAGGCTGCAACAGTGAGTTTTTTTATTTTTCTTCAGTTTTTTTTTTTTTTTTTTTTTTTTTTTTTTTTACTCAGCAGTAGTGAGCTGAAAAAATTGTGATTTTCCAGATTTATCGTCAACTCTGAAAGCTGTGTTAACATTCATGTGAATTTAGCTTCGATGCCAGAGACATGTTACGAGCAATGTAATCGAGCGAGACAAAAGCAAAATTCGGATGTCAACGCTATTTTTCGTTTAACGATGGTTGACAAGCCCCCCCCCCCCCCAAAAAAAAAAAAAAAAAAATTACATATTAACATTTGCCTAATGACAACTTGTACATGTAAACGTCGGGTTGAGCACTGATGAGAGTTTTTGCAACTTAGATTAGGATTCCTAACCCCATTTTTGGACTCTACGGTCTCATTAGGCGAATAAAAACGATGACCTCCGCACTGGAAAAAAAAAAAAAAAAAACACATTGGATCTAGAGTCCAGACTCTTGAAAATATTGACAAGAAAAAGGACTCTTGATTCAATCAGATTTAAGCTTAAATCAAAAGGAAATCCGCTATAATTAAGAGGCTTGATTCTTGATTTAAGTTTAAATCTGATTGAATCAAGAGTATTTTTTCTTGTCGATGTTTTTAAGAGTCTGGACTCTAGATCCATTGTGTTTTTTTTTCCAGTGCGAAATAATTTTCACTTTATAGGGATAATTAGCAGTTTAGCAGTGCGGGTTCTCTAAAATATATTGTCTTTGCCCGGAAAGTACCGACGATCCCTCGAGATTTGTACTCTACTCAAAATAGAATTTCATGAAATTTTACTTCTCTGGCCGAGGACTCCGACTTTAGAATTCATGCTGCGGCTCATTAAGCACTCGACTTGTAAAAGATTCGCCTATTTTCCTTTGAACGGAGTAAATTGCGACCCGCAACGTAACCACGTAACCGCACTCTCTGCCGGGAATTCAATACGACTCTGCACGTATCCGAAGACGGAAGCGGACTAATTCGTAGCTAATGAGAACTAAAACCGATGAAGCGGGCCGGAGGGGGGTTGAAAAGTCGAAGGAGCTAATCAGGGGGCAAACGGACGAGATGCGCGATTAGGACTATCGACGTTGCCGCAACAGAAAGATCGATTATCGATAGTTCCCCATTCGAAACTGTGGTGAAAAATCGATTATTAAGGTGTTCGTTGCGAATACCCTGTTTATCGATCCTTTCCTATAGGATTAGATGGTATATCAATCGATGTATCGCACAGCACGCCACGCTACTGCCGGAAGGGGGAGGCAAAGGGAGATGGGGGCCGTTGTAAGAGCGGAGCACGCATCGAGAGCTGTAATTGATACCGTTTGCGGTTCGCTTATTAGTTGGAAACTCGTGTTTTATCCCCATAGAAGACAGTGCTTCCACTTTCCTAGATTGTCAACTCGTGCCGCCTCCAGTGCCCGTTTAGAGCTGGCGAACCCGTTTAGGGGAAGTGCAGAAAAACTGTGCCGCTTCCTGATTGGTCCGCGAGTTTTCGATCGAAGATATGTTCAATGCAGCGCGTATGCTCTAAAAGCAATTCTCCGAATCAATTATTGCTGCTAAGTCAAGAAAGTGTACATTAGCTGAAACCAAACGAGGAAAAAAACATTAAGAAATGACCCGAACTGTATATAACAAAGTAGTGAAATAGTGTTGGGTCCACACCATTTTGCGGGGAAAATGAAGTCAAAAAGTTCCAAAAATTTCAATTCCTTCTCAGTCTCCGTCCTCAGTCTTGTACTGGTACTCATCAGAGCTCAAAAATTTTGACTTTTAGAGAAATTAAGTTTAGCGAACATTGTACTTTTGCACAATGTCCAAAAGGTATCAGCACTTCAAATTTGGAATTCCGTGCGAAGTTGATTTGTGATGCAGTTTATTATTACTTTAGCGATGGTAGGATTGATTTTCAGAACCTAACACAATACTTTTTCCGATTTTTTCAATGTAAAAATTTCACATAAAGTTTCTTCAAAAAAATCCAAAAGAGCGTGCTTGCTCGTGCATTTGCGCAATTTTTTACATCATTTTGAAGTTCATATTTACCTAAGTTACCTAAGTTTGTTCCTTGTGATCGAAGTTATTTCTACTGTTTGAGAAACCCATACAAGGCGAAGGGATCGTGTTTCGAAAACTCAAACTTGATTTTAGTTGCCACTCCGGGAGCGACGGAAGACTGGCTTGTTGACGCGAGTCGTGTGTGCTTGGCTTTCGCTGTATGCGGGTGGACCGAAAGCGGTCCCCTATCCCTCCCCGCAACGCGCAATGCCCCCCCCCCCTTTGTCCTCGGAGGACCGTGGGTAATCGCGTCGAAAATTGATTAGCTTATTCGGTTAGCTCGACGACCCCCATATCGCCCCCCCCCCTACCCCACCCGCCTCCATTGTTGAAAGATCGCAGTCCCACTGCCTATGGTACAGAATGTATGTAATTTACCCCGCGGAATTTTTGGTACTTTCCAGGCTTTAGAGCTAGATTTTTCATACAGTACATAGAGTTGTGATGTAAGTGGGAGAGCTGGCGCACTGGGGGAAAAAAAAAACACATTGGATCTAGAGTCCACACTCTTATAAACACCGACAAGAAAAAGTACCCTTGATTCAATCAGAATCTAGCTTAAATCAAGAACCAAGTCTCTTAATTTAAACGGATTTCGTTTTGATTCAAGCAAAAATCCGATTGAATCAAGAGTATTATTTCTTGTCAGTGTTTTCCAGAGTCTGGACTCTAGATACATTGTGTTTTTTTTTTTTCCAGTGCGCCATTTTCTGCTCGACGAGTTCCGAGCCCGGTGGGCGGGGTCACTTTTTCGATACATATTCGATCCAAAATGGTGGTGTGGAATATGGCCGGGTCCCCGTGTATCGCAAACAATTGATTATGTATCGAAAAAGGGACCCGGCGACGCACAGGAATCACGGAATTTGGGACCTGGAAAATGCTTAAGAGTGGCGCCATCTCTCCCACTTGCATTACGACTCTATGTACTTTATGAGATTTTTATACTTGTAAGTCCTATGGAGCAGCGATTCTCAATCTGTGGGCCGTGGAGGTTCTGTTGGAGGGTTCGAGGGGGAAGGGGGAAAAAAAACAAGAGAAAAAGTTAACGCAACGATTAAGAGGCCAAAGCTCAGGAAATCTCGATGTCTTCGAAAATATTTTGAACCTTTTTCCACCCACAAAAGGTTTTGACTGAACTCAAATAATCTTCTCAGATCAATGTAATCCAAACCACAAGTTGAAAGCCCAATTAATAGGAGAGAAATCCTATTTTCAAAATCGTCAACCAAAAAATCTGAATTGGACGAGTCTAGATTTTATAATTTTTATCTACGCGTGCACGGACGCTGTAAGCAAATGATTACAACAATATTCTATGGATACTACTATTCAACCAAGTGGGAGCTCGTATTGCCGACTCTAAAATTGAAGGCAAACTGAAATGACGTTTAAATCACTTCTTTCTGTCCAGTCAAAACCTAGCAGTACCTAGTAGTGGGTCTTAGACCCAAAAAGAGAGCGAGAATGACCAAAACATGAATCATTCCGTAAACTATAGACCTTCGACCTTCAATGAGAAAAAATTGTAGAGTTGAGGAAATTCAGTGTGAGCCGAAAAACGGCCTTTATCGATACCCCTTCTTTCCTGACTTTTCCCTGAGGTTTTTGACCGCAAAGTACAACGTCAGAACGGAGGCGATAAAAAAGTGCACGATTTTTCCACGTGCGTCGTGCGGAATGTCGCTGTTGCATCGTTGCGTCCGCGTCGTAATCTCGACAAAGCGCCATAAATGCTTTTTTTCAATGATGATATCCGCCGCGATGGGACAAAAGGCACGTCAATTTGAGACGAGGGAATGCAAAGCCTGTACAGGGAATCGCTCGCTCCTTGAATGATTATTATCGACTAATGCCTATCGCATGTCGTTGTTCCTATCGATCAAGATTGTTCCATGAATGGCCGATAAATTCGCGACAATCCATACGCTGATGAATAGAAGTCCAACTCAGCGCTCTGCTTTGATGTGCATCACGGATTCACGGGTGTCATCAAACTCAACCCTGCTGGCACAAGGCTCTGGAGGCCAGAATTCGCTAGTGTTGGACCTGGAATGAAATTGCAAAGAAAGTCTTTTTTCACGGGGATCTCACAAATTATGTCCCCTGTGCAGCATACTAATATATTTTGATCAGTAAATGGTTCTAAGGGAAAATACCGGATATCGTACCGTGGATTTTAACGTTTCTCAGTAACACTCTTAAATTCATGTAACTCAAAATCAGATATATTTTAAATAATTTAAAATAAATGCTAACTACTGACCCTTACAATTTATCACGTGCACCTCTGGACTCGATTGGTAAATAAAGAGCTTGTAAAAGAAATAGATGCAAAAAGTTTCAGAACCCACAGCGTTCTACGCGATTCGTCGTTTTTTTCCCATGTTCGGTTTTCCGATTCGTTTCCTCACAAAAAAATTCTCAATTTTAAAGCATAATGTCTCGAATGTGCAATGCCCTATTATTAAAAGGCGATGGTCATGAAAAGTGGAAATAAAGGTCAGCTCTTGTGGAAATAGTCCGACGGTTCAAGATTTGGCTACGCTGGTCACGATCCGCGGACCACGAGATTTTTGAGGGTTAGAAATTAGGCCTGGCGAGTTGATTGTTGAATTTGATAACATAGCGATAGACAAAGAAGACATAGGGAGTATGGAGCGATCATATTGGTTGAAATGGATGGTTATTGTAGACTGAGGGAGAAAGTGATGGACGAATAATGTAGGGTCACTCGTGGGTTGCCATTAATTAGTCTATTGCCTACCTATTTTGTCCATCGTAACACCAACCAACAGGTTCCCTCTTTGCCCCTTTTGTCTTCTTTGTCTATCGCTTTGTTCACCATTATCAAAAATCAAGCCGCAGTCTTGCTAACCGGATGCCCAAGCCGGATTCCGTCATTTAACTGTCTTAAAAGTATCAAAATATAAATAAAAAACAGGAAAAAAAGATGTAGCACAAAATTGACAACGAAGTACAGCATTCCCACAGCAGATCGACACTCAGAATACGAGGATGTGAGCCAGGTCAACCGCTCGAATAGCGGCAATCCCTTGATGTAAATTTAAATGTATGAAAAGCATTAATTATGTTTGGATGTTTCGAATCTGCACTTGTGATTCGGTTCACTGTCAAAAGCGCCCCTCGCCCGGATACGAACGCCCCTCTTTTTCAGATGCAAATGTTGTTTTTATTCTCCTAACCGATCACTTTTCCGCTCATTGTCGTCGATTACGATATTCGTGAGTGTACATTGTGGGGGGGGGGGGGGGTTGCGATTTCAAAACTGTGTAACACGAGGGAAAAAAAGAGTCAGGGGCCAAGTCCCGACTTGAGAATTTCCAATTAATTATGGCAGTACCCCAATAAATTAGGTTATGAACCAAAATGTTGCGGTACTACCAAAATTAATTAGAAATATCCATAACATCCAACTAGTTGGGGTAGTACCACAATATTGGGGGATAACTCTTAACATTTTTCTCCGTGAACAGTCGGTCGAATAGTGGCATTATGCTGAAATGGCAAAACGCAAGTGGTGATTCTCGAATTTTTCATAGCAAATCCAGATTTAGAAAATTTCATTTTCTAGAATTTTTCATGCTTCGCAAAATGTCAAAATAGCGACTTTCTACTATTTTTGTGCGTTTGAGTGCGAGTTGCATACCCTAGAAAATATGAAATATTTCACGGCCTCGTGACATTTCATGAAATATTTCACAGCCTAGTGAAATTTCACGAAATATTTCACTGAAATTTCCAATCTTTCATTATTTCTTACGTTTCATGCAACCCTGCAGATACCGGTACATGTTTCAATTTACAATAGCATGGTCCAATTAATTGTACGATCATTGAAAACCGTGGATGACGTCTCGAAGTACCGGGAGGGGGGGAGGGGCGGTGATCCCCATATGGTTCGGCGGCGGCGGCATACGGTAGCAGGACGGTAATTACGCCGGTTCCGATGCCCGGACGATTTGCCCCGCTAATTACCGGCGCGGCGACCGGATTCCAGATCCAGATCCCGCCCGGGCGAAAAAGGACCTCGGCCGCCGAACCGGTTCGAGCCCGCCGAGGGACGGTTTCCCGGAAAAAGCGCCACAGCTCAATCGAACGGCATTGCGCGGCTAGAAAGGAACCGGTTCGTCCGCAAAATCACCTATCTGCATCGGAAGTATGTTGGTATGTGCGATGTTTTGTCGCATCCTTTTTGCAAGATTCAGCTCAATTGGCGCTCCCGATTGGGTTTTTTTGACCCGAGCTTCGTGCCCTGCATATTCCGCGCCGCGCAGTGGAGGGATTTCATGCCGGAGATCGGACATGGTGCGTAAAAACTTAAAAAGGTTATATTGTTATAAAGACAATGCGTAGAAGTTTAAAAGGAGTCTCATTTTCCCCCGCAAAATTGCATCTGAGGAGCATTCCTTAAAAATTCATACTCGTTCGGAATAAACACCTGACTTTGCATTTTTAGTTGAAGATTGCAGGTTCAACCTACACTGTGTGCCGGCATCATTTCTGCTTTTCTGTCTCGAATCGCGCTACGTATAAAAAAATCGAGTAGCTATGTGTCGTGTGCGTGCATGTGTGTGCAGTTTTTCATTATTTTTCTTTGGAATAGAGAGCAATAATTGCATTCCGGTGTTGCGCACGGCCAGACGATTTTCCGATCACATGAGAAAATGGGTTTGTTGCACCCGAGAGATATAGCCAATCGGGTAAACTGCTTAAATGTAAAATCGAACTAAAATCACGTAGAGCAGATATACTCCTTAAGGTACAGTTTGCACATCGCGCATTTGTAAATTTGCCGTCAATACGGGCTTTTTTTATCTTAGGTGGCATGCGGCATCGAGCCGGTTCTTTCAGAGAGAGTTGTTTGTGAGGAAACCTTACCAAAATTGAAATTGACGCTCATGGACTTCTTAAGGGAATAATTGGTCGGGAATTTACTATTTTTTCGCTCCGAAATACTTATAATTTTTCCAATTGATGGCCTCGCATCGACTTAATTTTAAAAAATTAGGCAGTATGTGGAGAAATTTCTCAACATTGGAGAACGTCCTGCTCTAGTCCATTGAAAAAGAGCGGAGGTAATGACAGACTCCTCCATGTTATTTTTTTCCTTTCTGTGGCCCTTTTGGGCATAGACCGATACTTGAGTCTCGTAAAACCTCCCTTGATTTCGTTGAACACGCGTTAAACGAGTTTCCCTCCAATTAAATGGACGACTTTTCAAGCCGTCTCGTTCTTTGCTCAAGGTTTTTTTTTTACCTTTTTGTGTATGGCTTTATTCGCTCAACTTTTATTCTCAACCCTTTTTTCTCAACTCTTTTTCCGCTCTATTCCTGCGGATTCGTGGAATAGCATAAATGCATGCAGAGGCTTTAATATTCAAAGTTATAACTGGTCTTACCCATTCCTGGAAAGAAATCCGTTTATAGTAAAGACTCCCTAAGTCAACTGTGCTTTACATTGGATTTTCTCAATTCGAAGAGCGCGCTATTTTTTGAAATTTTTAACCGCTGTTTGTTTTATTAGCTTGCACATGGGGTGTATTGTATTGTCTTCGGAAATATACACCAAATGTACTACATTTTGCAATTTGGAACTATAAATTCCAGCCCGGTCTAAAAAGAACGTATGTGCCATTAGCTTCCCTTTGCACATAAGTGTTTTTCCAGAGAAGCCAAAATTTATAGTTCCAAATTGCAAAATGCAGTCCAAATGTTCAGTTACATGTATTGTAATTTGGTCCGTATGAAATACAATAAAGCTCGGTTCGCACGACCGAAGAAGCGGTTCGCTCGACTTAATTTCGTTCAGGGACACCAAACTTTTCGCTTTTTAACACCGAATGGTTTGACCAAGCATGGTTTGACCAGTAAATAGACTGTGCGGCAATTACAATTTTTATAAATCCGCATCTCAGCACCTGTAGCGCATTGAGTGACCAAATCCTTTTAGCGCACTAGCCGTTCTAGCGCACCCGTCCGTTTTGGCTAGCCAAGGGGCTGAAAGTAAAAATATCTCAATAAAATGCCCGCAAAATATTGAAAAATATTCAATCAATATTTCAGCGAGATTATCCGGCGGGCAGCACGCTGACTAACGTTTAAAAAAATACCAATAAATCAGTAAAATTGTACCAATGTTATCATGGGTTCAATATGGTGGCAATATTGGGCTAAAAAAGTCAGAAATTAAACTCAAAGATTGGCTCAATATTGCCGAAATTCTTTGGTCTTAATTGGGCCGGTAATAATGCCGGTGCGGATTTCACTTTAAAACACTGAAACGCCGCATTGAAAATTCTTGCGTTTCGAGTCCCTCCAAGGAAATGCGTCCGATTAATGGAAAGAAAACAAGGGGAGCATGTGTTAACGCAGCTGTGTGCAAAGCTCTTCCGGTCGCCGAGATCTTGAGCCACGGTTCCACAGGCAGCGAAGTTGGCCGCAGTGCAATTGGCCTGGATGCAACGATGCAGTGATTTTAAAGCTACCTGTTGCCTCTGGTGACTGGTAAGCGATTCGCGTCGCCAACGCCTGTGGCAACGAACAAGTTCAAAATCACCGCGGCCAATACCCGCGGCGAATTTTGCGTCGCGCGCTGTCTGTGTAACCGTGGCTTTAAACCCAGCGCAGTCAGCGCGCCCCCTCCTTAATGTTGATCGTGGAACAAAGGCGAACGTAAGATTCTGGAACAAAGATGCAACATTAAAAGCTTCGGTTGCAAGAGTAAACAATTTACACCCTGAGAACATCCACGCACACATGCCCACGACGGAGGGAGTGTTCGTGAGCGCTTACAGGGTGCTCACAAATACTCATAGACCATTTAGACGAAGAAAATTGGAGTGCCACAAGACATGAATTCCGATCAGAATTTTACAAAGAGAATATTGAAAATCGTGGCTGTTCACGGGAAAAGGCTCTTCTGTGTAAAAAATTCAAAATTTATAGTTATTCACGCCTCTTAAGAGTGTTTTTTACAACCAATGCAAAACACATAATACCTAGAGTTTTATACCGAGCTAGTTGTGCTTGGTGCGGCGGTTGGACCGTAGGTTGGAGACGGAGTGATTTACAATTTTGATCTGCCATGATAAGAGTACGAATTAGTCGCATTAAAATGAAAGTTTGCGCTCTGTTACACGTAATACACAAACGAACCTGTCGCAAATTATTTTTGAGAATTTTGAGTTTTCTGATGCTCGATCCAATTTATAAAATTTCATCACATTTTTTTCACGTGGAGATGAAATTTACATAATGTGCGTTTAAAATTTCCTGAAGCACCAGAGCTAATGTCAGTTTTATTAATTGCGTAAAGTATACTTAGATCAAATTGGTTCACATTGCTTCAGAGCAAACCGTCCTAAATTTTAAGTCAAAAACATAATCAGAACGAATGAGATCTGGATTCGAAATTTTAAAACCTCGTTTGTTCAAATTATAACATGTGCAGATTCCATATACCGGCTCCTATATAAACTCTAAAATTTTTCATCGGAATTTTTTAAAAGTGCAAGGAATTTGATTGAATAAGCCAAGCCATCCCCATGCGGGAATCAATTGGCTGCAAATGTACAGTTCAATTAATAACGTGTACTTAATTTTAACATGTCTTTAAAAGTTAAGGACACCCACCGCCTGGAGCATGTATCTGTTGCGTAATTTAGCATGCCTTATGTTGTTTGGCCTGGGTCAGAAACCAGGTATCTAACATTGATTATTCCACACAAACAAGGCTCTTATAAACGTGTCCACGTCCTTCTTGTCGGGAAAACTCTCGGAAAACGTCTCCGGGTGCCACCCTATGAAAATGGAGAGTTCGTGCGAGGCTGAGAGTCAGTTGGCGAGAGAGGAAAGTTGAGAGGTGAGTGCGTAGTGCACCACCACACACCACACGACACACGCACACATGCCCGCGAAGGTCCGACGGGAGGTGGCGAGAGGGAGAGAAGACAAAAGAGCACTTAAATTAAAAGAGAAATGATAAAAGTTGTCTAATAATAAACAAAGAAAACTTATACACTGCCGGCCTCAGTGCGGCTCTCTTGTCGGCGCTCGGCGGGGAGGGAAAAAAGTTTTCGGGAAACAAATAGAGGCGCCGTTGCCAAAGAACGATTCATCCTCGAAATAACGAAGCTTTCATCGTTTCGCGCGTGTCAACTTGATGATCAAGCCGAAAAGTCCTGAAAGCTCTTTGGGTAATTCATCAATGCTTAATTTAAGAGCCCGTCCATGATTTACGAAACGCTCAAGGGGGCAGGGGAGTAGCTAGGAAATTTCTCTGGGGGGGGGGGGGGGCATGGGACCACCTCTCGTGGTGAAGAGAGCGGGGGGTGAGGTATGGAGGATCCCGTTTTTCTGAGGGGGGGCACGAGATTTCTGGGGGGGCCAGGACCCCCCCCCCCAGGACCCCCTAGCTACGCCCATGCAAGGGGGAGGGGGGGGGGTCGAGTAGAGCGTTACCCACAATAGGGACCATCGGAGGCAGGGATTCGAGGAGGAATTGGCAAGAGTGGTCGAGTGTAAGGTGTAGGCATGTCACAGCTGAGTATTGGCTGAGGGATAAAATTCATTCGTTTTAAAAGCATTTGAGTGCCTTTCTCAATCCCTTTATTTCACGCTTTCAGGGCCCCTCCCGTTCCCCGCCCCACCAACCGAACCACCCCCGCATCGCGCATCGCGGCCCCGTTCCTCCTGGCATCTATTCCATCGTTGCCGTGTCTAACGCCCCCAAGGAGGTCACAACCTCAACTTTAAGGGATCACGCCAAGCAGAAATCCAATGGGTCACACTGTCACAGGTTTATTGATTGATTCATGTTGCTTGGAACAGTTTATCCGTCGGTTTTCTCTCGTTTTCTCTCGTGTGTTTTTTTTTTTTCCACGGTGTTGGAAACGACAGAATTCAGTGCTAAAATCCAATAAGCCAAAATTATTATCATAAATTCTCATAGTTTCACCCCCTATATTTTTTATTTATGAAGTATCAAAACTCCCCCTTGTTTCTAGGACTTCTCCTCAAATCAAATTCCTCTTACCTCTCTAGTTGTCATGTACTGTTCGCGGGGTCTGAAACAAGCTATTTTAGAGACCAGACACGTTGTTATTTTTCCTGTATTGTGGCGGTTGCTTTCAGGAGTCTCTAAGATCCGCCAATGATAACTGATGACCGAAGAGTTGAGTAACTAATTCAGCAATCCTCGAGTTAGGTAGACCTAATTTACAAAAACTCGCTCAGCAAAGTGTCCAGCCCAAAATTTCAGTCATCACCAGACGAATTTGCACTGAAAAAAAGTTACAGGTGATATAGACAAATCGTCCGTTCCGGGCTCCGTGGCCGAAACTTCTGGGTGCTGGAGCCATAGCTTCAACTGCTCCGGGTGCTACGCCCGGAACTTTTGGCCTTTGAGCTAGGAACACTGACGGTCTGTCCTCATAGCCCGTAAGTACGTCTTCCACGGCCGAAGTTTCTTTTTTCAGTGTGATTTGATTTTATGCTCAACAAGTTGCTCATCAACCATAATAAGGTGCAATCTAGCGC
The DNA here is from genome assembly GCF_918797505.1 of Bemisia tabaci. NCBI lineage: Eukaryota > Metazoa > Arthropoda > Insecta > Hemiptera > Aleyrodidae > Bemisia > Bemisia tabaci. Next base: position 32,969,512 of record NC_092795.1, read on the forward strand.
GTTAACCTCCGAAATTAGTTATTGCCGCACTCGAATTACACTACTTAAATTGCTGGTGCGGAGTCTCCAAAATATATTGTCTCTGGTCTATCCGAATAAGATCCCTTTCATTTTCCCGATCGCTGTAACCGTGTGCAGGGTGTCTACAAGTCCGGAATTCCCGAAAAGTCCGGAAATAGTATTTATTCTTAACGGGCGGTCCGGAAGTGCTAAAAAAGTGCGGAATTTTGCAAGAAGGTCTGAGATTTGTTCATGTTTTCGTCATTTTTGTCACAATTTGAGCGAGAAATTCAAATTTGCCGAACTTTGTCAATTGGAGGTACTGAAAAAGCACCGAATTTTTCTGTTGAGGAAGTACTGAATTTCTTGGGAAAGTACAGTGGGAAAAATAAAACACATTGGATCTAGAGTCCAGACTCTTGAAAACATAGACAAGAAAAAATACTCTTGATTCAATCAGATTTAAGCTTAAATCAAAATGAAATCCGCTCAAATTAAGAGGCTTGGTTCTTGATATAAGCTTAAATCTGATTGAATCAAGAGTATTTTTTCTTGTCGATGTTTTTAAGAGTCTGGACTGTAGATCCATTGTGTTTTTTCCAGTATACTGAAAAAGTAATGTAAAAGTACTGATTTTTGGTCAGCCTGTTTTAGTCGACACCCTGGTGTACGGGATCTTGAGATGATCCCGCGCCTAATTTCACGAAGGTCTGGCATCCCTGCGGCGGGTCATCTTGGGCGGGTGGGGGAGGGGACGGGTTCCCGGCTTGCCACTCTCCCGTCTTCCGTATTTCGCTTTCCCGGGCGTTTTCTTTGAGAGGGGGTCGCGAGGGGCGGGGCGGGGAGCGCGACTCCCTTATTTAATGGACTTCTTTCGTTAACCTCTGTCATTGGGATTCCTTATTATGAAAAGTAACACTGAGCCCTCGCCCGCGCCCGCGGAGGGATCCGGGACCCGGGACCCGGGTCGGGGCAGCGGTGACATTGATACAGTGAGCCGCCGCTTCTCAGGTCCCGTCGAGCCGAACCCGGCCGCGCGGGCCTCTCAAGTAATTCAAGAGTTCGCCCGGTCCCGCTGCCAAGCGTCCCGAATTTTCCCACCCATTTTCCTCCGGCCAAGTCGAAGCGCAGTTGGATTTACAAGTCCAGAATTTCCGGAAAGTCTGGAACTAGTACTGAATTTTTAAGGGCGGTCCGGAAGTACTGAAAAAGTGCGGAAATTCCGCAAGAAGATCCGGAATTTCGTTTCATTTTTTTGTTATTTTTGTCGCAACTTGAATTTTCCCAGCCATTTTCCTCCGGCAAGTCGAAGCGCAGTTGGATTTGGAATAATTGCATGTTCAGTTTCTTTGGACTCACTCTCTCTGGGTGGGGATGACAGGGTGTCTACAAGTCCGGAATTTCCGGAAAGTCTGGAAATAGTTCTGATTTTTCAAGGGCAGTCCGGAAGTACTGAAAAAGTGCGGAAATTCCGCAAGAAGGTCCGGAACTTTAGTTCATTTTTTTTGTCATTTTTGTCGCAACTTGAGCGAGAAATTCAAACTTTGGAAATTCTGCGAATTTCGTTAAATAGAGGTACTGAAAAAGTACTGCATTTTTCTGTTAAGAAAGTACTGAATTTCTTAGAGATGCACTGAAGTACTGTAAAAGTACTGATTTTTTGCTAGCTTGTTGTGCTGAAGGTCCCTCTCGTAGGGCTGGTATTATCAGGGACGATTGCCATGTGTATCTGCCCTACGAATTGCACCAAAAATGTTCGGAATTTAGAGAGGTCACAGCACAGCTCAACCTGACTGAAGTAATACTTAATGCTGAATTCTTTTTCCAGAGGCCTGACTGATGTCGCAACCCGGCAGAGGGCGCCACAGAGCACCAAAGGCGTAGATCTCAAGCGGAAAAGCCGCGCTTTTAAACAAATGGCGAGCGCACTCGGCGCAGCTCTCCGCCACGAGAGAGGAGACACTTTCCCTTCTCCTCGGTGCTCCGGGAAACTTTTAATTAGGTCCTCCATCAGGAGACGGGGGGGGGGGGGGGGGGGGCCTCTGGACGAGTGCATACGTCGGACTCTCGGGGGGCCGCTGCGCGCTGTCCCGCCGTCCGCGCGGCGCTGGTCAGCCCGGGAGTTACGGTTGGAGCGTCTGGGTTAGAATTCGTCGTTACCTTCACGAAAGAACGTAACTTCATTTCAATGTTGCCAAATATTCTTTTGCAAATCGCATCGTAACCAGGAGAATCTTGGGCATTTTCTACTGAAAATTTCACCAGCTGATAAGTATTGCTTCGACCTTTGACCAGCTTTGGAACTTGACCCGACGAAACCACTAAAAGTGGATGCTTTCTTCAACGGAGTGGAAGAAATCCATCTGTTACAATCCAGGAATCTCGCCGCCGCGATGGTATCGAAGAGTACGCATAAGTATCGACTCGAAAGCATCGATACTCATACTCAAGCAGTATTGATACTGATAGATTGTTTATCGGAGAGCCCCTCGAGCACCGGGGCGGGGGTAAGGTGGCAAAGGGGGGAGGGGTATCGAGAGTTTGAGGTATTCTGAAAAATCTGGAAAACTGCTCTAAAAACGATCGAATCTGTCCAAAACAGCCCTTGAAAGAGGTCATCCATAAATTGTAGGCGGAGCCCAGCAACGCCCCAGTATAAATATCGGTAAAATCACCTTGGACACGGTAAAAGTGTTACAGGACGTAAAATCACCGGATTAAGCTAAAATGAATGGGAACTACGAGGAATCGATAGCTACCAGAAAATTGGGAGTCCATCCGGATTTTCGTTCTTCAGTAAGCTGTTTCCAAAATAGCCGATTCACTTGACATCGGTGGCGGAGGCGTCAGGGACGAAACGGGACGATACAGGAATCGGGACAGAGACACGAGTGGCTCTAATGCACGCTAAGTGAAAGCTGAAAACCGGGAAGCAAAAGGGAAATGGTATTTACTCTCGAGTCCCCATGTCACACACTCGCACCCCCCCCCCCCCACCCCGCCAGAGCCAAGCCGCCGACGACGTCCCTCAGCGCCCCTCCCGCCCCCTCCTCCTCTCTCTTGCGACCTATGCCCCCCCCCCCCCCCCCATACTGCACGTCTGAAAACATGTTTAAGGTAAGGCAGGCTGGGAACCCTCAGCAGCCTGATTGTTGAAACTGTAACTGGCTTTTTCGGCAAGAAAAGACAAGACACTAAGATCTGCACTGTGTAATATGTCGATTTTCGAGTCTTGTCGTGCCGACATAAATTTCAACAATCTTGCTACAGCCCCTCCCCCCCTTCACACCATCATAGATGAAGAATTTAAGGATGTGGCTACTTGGGAATTGGCGGAGATTTAATGTGTCGATTCTCATTCCTTGGCTACACCATTCAGTGTACTAGTGGTCGAAAGATCGTTTAAAGGAAAATTGTGGAGATTTGCATAGATTGCCAAAATACCTTTTCCTGGAGGAACTTCTATAATTTTTTGATGCCTTGAGTCAAGATACGAGAACCTCATATATGCATGAAAGCTTGTATCTTTAAATGTCATTTCCAACGCTATATCTGAGGTAAAAAAACGCTGTATCGAAATTTTTTAGGCCCAAAATAGCTCATTTTGACCCTGGAACATCCCAAAAATGTTAACTCAATATCTTAGTCAACACCAAAGTTATTTGCGTGCAGACAGGGGACTTTTTGTCCACCCTCTCATGGAAACTAATCGAACGGGGATCAGCACTGGAAAAAATTACTTTTTGCCGTCGAGAAAATTTTCACCTTATTGAATCTAGAATGAAATAGCTTGAATCAGAGAAATACATTTTTGATACCAGGTGCATTTTTCTCGATATAAGAATCTCTTCTGCTTTATATTTCTCGATTGCAAAAGGAACATTCCTCCTCAAATAAGGTCACACTTTTTTCCAGCCAGGTTTTCTTGGGGTGAACCCCGTATATTTTCGCCCCTATTTTTCATTTTTGCCACCATCCAAAACACGAGACACGCGAATCGTCTACGATCCAATTTTCGACGTAAATCCGGCAACGTTGAGCGGCAATCCCGCTCGGAGCGCGCGGCGCCCACGATTGAATATATTGAAAAAGTTAGATTGGTCGGGGCTCTCAGTGCTGCCGGTTGCCGGGCGCGAAATTGAAGGGGCAGCCGGCTAATATGTTGCGATAGATACGCTCGGCCCGAACCGCGAGCCGGGGTCCCTTCCCAGGGCCGGAATGCGGGACCCCAGCCCCCCCCCCCCCCACTGTGCCACTCTCGGGCGGTTCCGGTTCCATTGAGCCATTTTACGGTCGGAAAGTCGCGAGCTCCCGGGAAAGGCGGCTGGACCGATGACGCACAGTGGATCAGAGAGCTCGGACTTGAAATTTTTAACTGCAAATGCAATTTTTGATGTTTAAATCGTCTCATTTTAAATTTTAAGGGGTGCCTGTAGAAGAAAATTTCACGAGGAAACCAATGGAACCACTTTTAAAAGCTCAAAGTTTTGTATAAACGGAGTTATAAGCGTTTAAAGTTTCCAAATTTTGTCCCACTCTTCCTGTTGACTCCATCCCTTGTGTGGCGATGTCTGCCCGCGCCAAGCCTCGGCTAATGATTGGGTTAAAATTCCCCGCGGCTCATTAAAGGCCGCCGTTTTTAATCCCTCTCCCCGCGTTGTCGCACCGAGGGAGAATGTTCCGTTTCGATGGAGGAAAGTTTCAAAATCCGTACCTTGATCTGCGACTGTGACTGGTTTTTCTTGCGTAGAATCGATTGCTTTAAGTGCATTCAATTGCTGCAGGGTGCCAAGCTCTTGAAAAGTCGGGGGATTTTGCCCAATCCTGGAAAGGCATGAGAAATCAGTGAATTTCGCCAAGAACTTTGAAACTCTTGCTGCATGCCGAAACATCTATTTGTTTTCAATGTTTAGAGTCTTTGCGCAAAAAAAGAAGAAAAAAGCAAAAGAAGGTGGAAAACATTTTTATGAGAAATTCTGCCCATAAAAACATTGAAATTCATGTAAAATTCCGAAATTTTTTTCAGAAACCCTGAAAAGTCATGGAAAGTCAGATTTTGTATACTAAGAAACAGTTCACCCTGTGGATTGAAGACAACGTTCCCAAAAAACTGTATGATTTTCTCTAACCTTAAGGTAGCTGCGAACATACCTTAAAATTTTCAAAACTAGGCGTCATTTGTTCTATTCACTGGAAAAAAAATTCACATTGTATCTAGAGTCCAGACTCGTAAAAACATCGACAAGAAAAAGTACTCTTGATTCAATCGGATTTTTGCTTAAACCAAGAACCAAGCCTCTTAATTTGAGCGGATTTCCTTTTGATTTAAGCTTAAATCACATTGAATCAAGAGTATTTTTTCTTGTCAATGTTTTCAAGAGTCTGGACTCAAGATCCAATGTGTTTTTTTTCCAGTGTTGTCTGTTTAATTTTTTTCAAAAAGCAGGCAAATCACTTCAATCCGTAGGAATCCCAAAGTAACACTATTGAATTTTAGTCTCGAGGCTCGTTAAAATAGTCCTTTTTATGATGCTATATCAAGGATCTCCTTAAACATCCCTTAATCACCATGTAAACCATATGTACGAGGCGAGGCTTCCTAAGGATTGGAGCTTTTTTAGAAACGACTAAGAATCTGGCTCTAAACCACACCGGGTCCACCCAAGGAAAGGGGCTACTCAAAGCACGACGATGAATCCGACCCTGTCTGGTCCATTTCACGGGGTTCCCTCTTCCCTTTCCGCGAAGCGATGTGACAACGAGCCCTAGGTGAATAATTGTAAAAGCTCTTTTTATCGGGAGAAAAGGCGGTTCGGGCGGTTTCGGGGTGAAAAGCCCTAGTCGTCGCGTCGGGCGGATTGATTAGAGCGCGGGATCCGCCGCCGCCGCCGCCGCCTCGCCACCCACCGCCACCGGAGTGGGATTGCCACCCAGTCTGGGCGGAGGGAGGGCGGAGGGAGGGCGGCGGGGAGGGGTGCAACATAACATAACCACTCTAATCCATTAATGGTCTCTAATGGAGGTCCCTGATACCCGGTGCCCCGCGCATTACGCCCTCTTTCACGCCCGGCCACCGTGTTCCGCCCGGTCCCGATATCCCCGATCCCGACCCGCCAGCCGGTGACGTCTTCATCCAGACAGTCCCCGAGCCGGGAGCCGAGTCGTCTCCTGGATCAGAGAATCCGCCGGGAAATTCGAGAATTTTTACCGCACTTCGGAGAGACAGTAAACAACTTCGGCTGCAAGGATTCAACTCCAGCTCACTATGCTGCCGTGCTAGGAAGAACGCCGTATGAGCATTTAGGCTTTGCCATATTTCCTTCAATAAAAGACGAATTTCCTAGGAAAATTCTACATATTTTTCAGAGGATTTTGCTCGCAATTTAATCTAAAATACCTGAAAATTTCAAGGAAAAATATGCACATCTTTCTTGAAAAATACATGTCTTATTCGGGGAGACAGTAAACAACTTCGGCTGCAAGGATTCAACTCCAACTCACTATGCTGCCGTGCTAGGAAGAACACCGTATGAGCATTCAGGCTTTGCCATATTTCCTTCGATGAAATACGAATTGCCCAGGAAAATTCCAAATATTTTTCCTCCAATTTTTCGGACGATCTTGTTCGCAATTTAATCTAAAATATCTGAAAATTTCAAGGAAAAATATGCACAACTTTCTTGAAAAATACATGTCTTATTCGGGGAGATTTGGCAACTCTTGAATGTTCGTACGGCGTTCTTCCTCCCATGACTGAAAGCTTTAGTTACCTGTACTGAAAACTTCATTGTTTTATATGTATCGTAGTTCTGTTCTCCATGTAGAGAGCTAAAACAAATAGTGTGTGCACATTTTTCACTGAGCACTTGTTTTCCGTCTGTTGCAGGTGAGAGAACCATGACATTCAACTCTCCAGATTCATTTCACGAGTCTTGGCCGCATCCTTGCATTCATTTTGTTGTAAGAAGTAATCAGTAGTCATTTTCAAGTAAGAAAATATGTCTAAATAAGTCAAACTTTAAAAAAATGTCTTTCTCTAGTTGACAATTGACATCTTCAAGATATACCCATTGCTACTTTCAATAGCTCCCAAAACTTCAAAATTACGTGGATTAACCTTTGATTTCTCCTCATCAGAGAGTGGCACTATTTATGCTCTTAACTATTATGGGCATTTAGGGGAGACCTGGAAAGTTGGGAAATTTCACTCTTTATTGTGAAAAGAACGGAGAAAGTAAAAATCAATTGCAATTTAACCTTAAAGATTTATTTTAATCCGTAATAATTTTGAGTTTCCTTCCCATACTACCATAATCAATATTTGGAGCCTTTACTTTTTGAAATTGTACCACTAAAACGTAAAGCCGATTTTAAAATGGGGAATAAGAGACCAATATGGAATTTCACGTTCTGAAACTCTGGCAAGTGGAAATATTACAATCTACTTGACGTGAAATTTTGTCGTGCCGAAATTCTCGGGGAGATGAAACCCAAGAATGAGTGTGCTCGTGGAACAACCGAGCTTGTTCCGGAAAGCGGTTTCGATCCAAACAACTCGCTGATAAATTTTCTGTTGATATTACGAATTGAAGCACCCTGTAAGTGTGCTAACATTGTCAAGAATCGTCAGAGTAGATCATGAGGTGCAGGTATTCTATTTCCGGGAGAGCTTATTTTCATAGCTCGACTGACAGTGACCCAAAGGGACGCTTACGACTTGATAGCCGTTGCCAAGCGAGTTTCGGCGAAAAAGCTACGGACAACGCGCTCTGGCGACGCGCGGCGGGGAACGCGGCAACGGCTTGTGTTCTCGCCAACTAATTTAGATTTGCATCCGCGACCCCATTATTGCGAACAAAGCCGTCCGATTCCCCATCCCACCACCGACTTCCCACTATCTGTTGCCTTTAATTGAGCTTTGATTCCGCGAACCCACCCCACCTGCGACCCCGATCCAGCCCTGACCCCTCTTCGGAAGGGGGGGGGGGGGCTTCGGGGAAGCGACCCGGGCTCTGAGGCAGAACTTGGGGCTTTCCGCGGGAAGAGGGCAAACGGTTTCAGCAACGCGGAAAGCAAACGCTTTCTGCCCTCGTATAACCAAGTTTACTACCTCCGTGGTGGATTTTCTCGATGCGCTGTATCAAGGGTCCCCCGCATTGTGGGAAAATCTCATGGGATCTAGAATTTATGGAATTTCACGTGAATAATTTCCCAAATTCATGATTTTTATGTTTCGAGTTTTAAATTATCAGCCCCACGAAAAGTGATACTGGTCTCCAATCGAAATGTGACAAGGATCTCATGATTGTCGAATTTTCCAGGATTGACAATTGCATTAGGGTTTATTTTAATATACGTAATTTTTTATTTGAATGTCTTCAAATACATTCCAGAGATGTTTCGAAATGTATGAAATATAGGTTTTAAATTGAAAACTATCAGCCTCATGATAAATAACATTGCTCTAAAGCCAAATTGTTCGGATACTTGAGTGGAGACTTGAGGGGACTTGATTAGACTTGAGCTGGAGACTTGAGCAGAGACTTGAGCGGAGACCTGATCGGAGGCTTAATATTAATCGGAGTCTTGAGTGGAGACTTGAGCGGCGAATTGAGCGGCGACTTGAGGAGGGGAGATTTGAGACGGGACTTGGAGACTCGATCGGAGACTAACTTGAGTGTAGACGGTGAGTTGAGTGGTGAGTGATGAGTTGAGTGAGTTCATCGGAGACTTGATCAAAACTAGCCCCAGAATTTCTCTTCGGATGCTAAAAATGATGTAGATTCTCTGGAAGAAGACGGTTAGTCAGATAATCGACGCCAAGGAATCCGAATATCATGGTCTAGAAGTCCATCTTGGGGAGTTAATAGGGGGGCTCAATTTTAAAACTCGGGGCTCCTTTCCGAATTGCAAATTAGTCGCACCCAAATTGAAGAGTGCGACAAATTTGAACCTTAAGTTAGCCCCCCAAAAGTTCAAGTTGACATTGTTTTAACTCCACTTAAAACCATCATGAGTAATCGCGATTTTGGGTGAAGGAGCCTGCGTCGATTTTCGATTGTTTAACATATTTAAGTAGACGAAACCCAATATTGTCAACTGGGAGAATTGTTTCTGTTCCTGGATGCATAATCCGAGGACGTCGGAACGCGAACCCTTGTTCTTGGAACTTGGAATGCCGAAAGGCTCATCCGTCGGGAGTTCCGTCGAATCATATTGACGTTCCTTGAATTGCGGCAATTAATCCAATTACCGGATCAAAAGTCACAACCCCTAATAAGCGGAATTCAACGATGCAACAAGTGGGATAAAATTATTGTCATGCTTTCATAGCCTCGACCAGTTTTGGCATAAGTGCATTTCACGTTGCAAACTGTCCCCTTATATTCAATTTTTTTTTTCGTAGACGGCTCAGGGGTTGTCCATGAATTACATTATGGTCAAATAGGATGCTCATAATACAAATTCGTGTTCAAAAATTTGAAAAAGCGGGACATTTTCAGCTCAAAAAATGTGTAAACATAGCACTTAGAGGGGGTCCGCAGCAAGGTTCAAGGCACGATGTTCTATAGGAATCTGTTCAAAAATGAAACTGAAGAGGGAATTTGCAACGTCAAAGGAAATCGGTTGATTCCAGTTAATGCTCTCCGCTTGTTTCTCCATCGGAAATTAAAAAATCCCATCGTTAGTGAGTTCCAACTTAGATTTTCAAGATTGCAAGACTTCAGGATGGAATAAAGCTCCATGTATCTATTCCCTTTTCGAGGAAACACATCGTTTGAAGAATTATACTGCAAAGTGTTTACAGGTCCGGAAAAAGTAGATATTTTTGTGACGCCAGGAGAATTTTGGGAGATACCCTTAAATGTCTGGATTTTTTCACGGTCCCTCATTTAAACGGATAGTTCCGGGAAGAGCTTGAGATATGTGTTAGCTGGCAAGATTCGAAGAAATAAATGAAAAAAGATCGATTCCTCTTCTCCATGATAACCTCCCCGGATTCTCGAGTTCATAATCGGTTACGTCTGTCTTTTTTGATGACATGACACTGATTAACTGATTTTTCTCAACATTCGGTATAAAGCAAACAGATTCCTGGAATTATCAATGGTCGTTAAATGCTAATAATAACAGAGAGAATCAAGAAAATCAAGGAGCGTCAACAACGATAAATGAGTCAGGCAAATCCCTTTTAATAGTTCATCATCTTGTTGAACAATTTTGAAGACCAATAAAAGCAGACTCTGTGATGCATATATTTGTTGATTTCTTTCAACATTTGGCACGTAGCAAACAGGGGCGGGCCCCCTAGGGGGGTCTGGGGGGCCCCCCAGTAGAAGGGGGGTCCGGGGGCCCTCCCCCGGAAAATTTTGAAAATTAGGCCCTTTTAGAATGAATTTTTCGCTATTTTAGACCCTATTCTTTAATATTATTTTTGAAACATTATCCAAAAAGAGACCAGAAATGCAAAACTTAGTATATTTTCTTAAACTGGATGAAAAAATGAGAATCCGTTGTATACTTGGAATTCAACTTTTATTTTCCTCTTCCAACGAAAAATTGTGCCAAAGCTAAATTAGTATACAGAAGATACATAGAATCAAGTAGAATAGTAATAGTGACAGTCTAAAAAGAACACATTCTGAAAAACACAGTTCGGATTTTTTTGTTCGTTTGTTTTTTTTAAATGTACTTTTTAGCCGCCAAAATTGACAACTGTCTTAATTTTTTTTTGAACGTTTTATTGGATCCTTTCTTCGCTCTGCTCATAGAAAAATCAGTGCCGTTTACTAGTTAAATGACGCGTAATGAATGAATAAATCGATCATGCGTTACGGAGGGGGGATGGGGGTAAAAAAATCGGAAAAACTGCTTTACGTATATTATGGACAGCCCCCATTATGGATTTCGCTAAAGGGGGGAAAAATCGCCGAAGGCCCCTACGAAATCCCTTGAGGAAGGTAGGAAAGGTTCCCTACTAGGGGCCTCCAAAGTTCAAAATTGCATAGAAATGCGCCCTCGAGGCCTCTCTGAATCAGTACCAAAGGGCCCCCGGCAAAAAGGACCCTTTTGTCGAATCGGCGATAAAGAGCCCGGTGCCTTGAAGGTCCTTAGAGGCGGTATAAAACCGCATCAAGGCCTCTTCAAATCGGCAATAAATGGTCCCTTGGAAACGGCAAAAAAGGACTCCTTCGAATCAGATAAAGGGGCTCTTTTAAGGTCCTTAGAAGCGGCAAAAAAAGGCTCCATCGAGTCTTCTTCGAATCGGCAATAAATGAGTCCTTCAGGGCTCTTCCGAAATGACAAAAAAGGACCCCTTTGGACTTATTCGAATCAGAAAAAAGGGCTCTCAAAATGCAACGCCCTTAGATACGGCATAAAAAAGCTCCTTCAGGGCGCTCTCCGAATCAGCAATAAAGTGTCCTGTCCTCTCAGGAGTCTCGGGGCCCTTTCTCGAGGACGAACCGAAAAAGCCCTCGGGCGCTTCTTCGAAACGGCGAAATACGGCCCTTCAAATCGGCCAAAAGGGGCCCCTCCGGGGCCCCTTTTAGCCGATGAAAGTGGGGCGATCGCCCCATCGCCACCCCGGCCAGTCCGTCCCTGGTAGCAAATGCCTTCCGGCTGGCTCTTAACCTATCAACGGTTGTCTTATATATCGTATCAAGCTAAATTAGTTCAGTGATCAGGAACAAAAATCTGCATAAAATCAGGGAAAGCGTTCAGAGCTCGTTGTCTGAAATTCTGTAAGTAGACACCCTGTATCATAACTCCGCGTCATGGTGAGTTTTACATGCTGTCACTCCAAAAACTCCGATTTCTTTCCCGGCTGGGTAAAAAGGCACACCTCCGCTCGCAAATGTACTCCGGACAACATGGAGTTGACCAATCGGCGTGGCGTGCTTTGCGATACATCGATTGTTATGCCATTTAAACCTACGGTAAAGAATCGATTATTAAGGCGTTCGCTGCGAACACCCTGTTTATCGATCCTTTTCCATAGGTTTAAATGGCAAATCAATCGAAATATCGCAAAGCACGCCACGCCACTGGAGGTGACACATTTTAGGGCTCAGCTCAAAATGTATTTTGACGGTCCTAGCGACGGTTGAGCCACTTTACTTAGAGTTAGCCTTGAAAAGTTTGATCACCTGCGGATTATCAAGTGCGTTCGGTAACCCCCTCTCCGCGACTGAGCTTGGAAGCTTGGAATCGGTCGTCGAAACCGGGAGAGATCGAGGGAAATGAGGGATGGAAAGGGGGAAAAACTGAAATTAATTACGATAAGCCTCCAAGTGGAAAACTTGGCTTTCAGGGCAATTTATAAAAGCTACCGGGCAAATATGAGGAGCAAGAAACCGGGCTCGTGCGGCTACGGGCCCTCGGATCGGCAATCGATCGTCGAAGCCTGGTTGCCAAAAGTATTAATAAGAAGTAAAAATAAGTGATGAAATACTTGGAAACGATTTTCCATAATTATATAGTATAAGGGAAATGGAGAAAGATTGTATTAGCACCTACACTGGAAAAAAAAAACACATTGGATCTAGAGTCCAGACTCTTGAAAACATTGACAAAAAAAAATACTCTTGATTCAATCAGATCAAGCTTAAATCAAGAACCCAGCCTCTTAATTTGAGCGGATTTCCTTTTGATTTAAGCTTAAATCTGATTGAATCAAGAGTGTTTTTTCTTGTCAATGTTTTCAAGAGTTTGGACTCAGCCTCTTAGTTTGAGCCGATTTCCTTTTGATTTAAGCTTAAATCTGATAGAATCAAGAGTCCTTTTTCTTGTCAATGTTTTCAAGAGTCTGGACTGTAGATCCCATGTGTCTTTTTTCCAGTGTATAGTTCAATGTAAGCGTACGTTTTTGAAGAAAGAGCGAAAGAGCCTCGCCAAGTTTCGCCCCTTTTTTTTATACCCGAGTTGATCAACCGGACAGTGCTCAAATAAAAGCCTATGGTAAGGCAAACTTCCATGCAAAGTTTCAACTTGAAGTGACCCCTGGTTTAGGCTGTACAGCGTTGCCAATTTTCCAGTTTCATGTGCTAAAATCAAGGATATTGGACTATTAGTCCGGTGCATAAGTAGACTAGTACACCCAAGTTGGTCAACGGGACAGGGCTCAAACGAAAGCTTATGGTAAGGCAAACTTCCAGGAAAAGTTTCAACTTGAAGTGAAACCTCGTTTAGGCTGTACAGCGTTGCCAATTTTCCATTTTTATGCGCTAAACTCACGAAATACTGAATCGTCATGGTTCGACAGACTATTATACCCGAGTTGGTCAACAAGACAAGCCTCAAAAGAAAGCTTACGGTAAGGCAAACTTCCAGGAAAAGTTTCAACTTGAAGTGAAACCTCCTTTAGGCTGTACAGCGTTGCCAATTTTCCATTTTTATGTGCCAAAATGAAGGAATTCGGGACTAATAGTCCAATGCATCATATATAACAGACTAGTGCATCGGTCTACAAGCTGAATACTACCCTGAGATCGAATAGAAGCGCAAGTCTTGTCCCGTTGACCAACTTGAGTATATTAGTCTGTTCAACCATGATGAATCCAGTATTCCTTGAGTATAGCGCATAAAAATGAAAAATTGGCAACGCCGTACAGCCTAAACGAGGTTTCACTTCAAGTTGAAACTTTTCCTGGAAGTTTGCCTTACCATAAGCTTTCGTTTGAGCCTTGTTCCGTTGACCAACTTGGGTATACTAGTCTGTTCAACCGTGATGAATCCAGTATTCCTAGAGTAAAGCGCATAAAAATGAAAAATTGGCAACGCTGTACAGCCTAAACGAGGTTTCACTTCAAGTTGAAACTTTTCCTGGAAGTTTGCCTTACCGTAAGCTTTCTTTTGAGGCTTGTCTTGTTGACCAACTCAGGTATAATAGTCTGTTGAACCATGATGATTCAGTATTTCGTGAGTTTAGCGCATAAAAATGGAAAATTGGCAACGCTGTACAGCCTAAACGAGGTTTCACTTCAAGTTGGAACTTTTCCTGGAAGTTTGCCTTACCGTAAGCTTTCTTTTGAGGCTTGTCTTGTTGACCAACTCGGGTATAATAGTCTGTTGAACCATGATGATTCAGTATTTCGTGAGTTTAGCGCATAAAAATGGAAAATTGGCAACGCTGTACAGCCTAAACGAGGTTTCACTTCAAGTTGGAACTTTTCCTGGAAGTTTGCCTTACCGTAAGCTTTTTTTGAGGCTTGTCTCGTTGACCAACTCGGGTATAATAGTCTGTTGAACCATGATGATTCAGTATTTCGTGAGTTTAGCGCATAAAAATGGAAAATTGGCAACGCTGTACAGCCTAAACGAGGTTTCACTTCAAGTTGAAACTTTTCCTGGAAGTTTGCCTTACCATAAGCTTTCGTTTGAGCCCTGTCCCGTTGACCAACTTGGGTGTACTAGTCTACTTATGCACCGGACTGATAGTCCAATATCCTTGATTTTAGCACATGAAACTGGAAAATTGGCAACGCTGTACAGCCTAAACCAAGGGTCACTTCAATTTGAAACTTTGCATGGAAGTTTGCCTTACCATAGGCTTTCATTTGAGCACTGTCCGGTTGACCAACTCGGGTATAAAAAAAGGGGCGAAAAAACACCACTTTTTGGCGAGGCTCTTTGACCGAATGCCGACGTTCAAGGAAAATCCTTAGAGGAGGGGGGGGGGGGTGCCCAACTGCCCAAAGAGGCACAATCTCGATAGGGCGACAAGTTCTAAAAAGTCAAACGAAGGCTGTAAACCAAAATGACGAGAAAATCAGAGAAAAAGAACAGCATGGTTCTCTAGGACTCGTTGATTTGATTTCCGTAGAAGAAAAACAATGAATGTAAGATTCTTGCTCAAAATTGAAGTGGTTTTTGTAGAAATTTCAGCAAGAAACCTGCCCACTCAAACAGAAAATATTTTAGAAATATCGTGAGGATGCTTTCAATGCTTTATTCGACACACATTTTTATAATATTTTCAGAATGTTGTGAAATTGTTTAAAATGTTGTCACCAATTGTTCAACTTGTGCACCGTTTTAGGCTATTTTTTCTTAAAAATTTTCAGTAGCCCCATATGTTTTCATGAAAATTTGTGTAGATAATTCGAAATATTTTTCGCTTTAATATTATCTTCAAAAACATCCTGACACTCTTACCGATTACTTGAAAATTATTGCGGATTTACAGGGTGGCAACGGAGGGATCTCGGCGAAATAAATTGCGGTGGTGACGAAAATTTATATTTGGGGTGCGTTCGGGACCACGAGTGCGGGTGAAGGGTGCGGGCTTATCGGGGCGCGCAGACGCCACGCGACCCCTAATAATCGCCACGCGCATCTCTCGAGCACTGCTTGAACCGACACTCATACCAATGTACCGACATCATCCTTCCAAAATCAACACAACCTTTTCGAACACAACCATGCATAAACTAGGAA
Organism: Bemisia tabaci; assembly: GCF_918797505.1. NCBI lineage: Eukaryota > Metazoa > Arthropoda > Insecta > Hemiptera > Aleyrodidae > Bemisia > Bemisia tabaci. The sequence goes on from NC_092795.1 coordinate 32,984,950, forward strand.
CCGCCCTTCATCTCAGCCACCATGCAGCCCCACCAACCTTGGACGTCCCGCAACCTTAAGGGCTGATGATTCGTGTCAATGAAAATCCTTGGCCATTATCGAGTTATGAAGGCAACGGCAGAGTTCGTGACGATTTTAAAAAGTCCTGAAATATCCCTTAATTTATACCATTATATCCCTTAATACTATTTCTCCAAGGAAATCCGAGAGAAATGTTGAAATAATCCTAAAAATGTTAATAAAAAAGAAAAACAAACTTGCGCAAATAATTAATCCAATATATCCCTACGGAAAAACCGATAGCCATTTTCCGTCACGGTGACTATCGCCAGGGTGGTATGAAACGCAAGAAAGAAATGAAAGATTGGAAATTTCAGTCAAATATTTCATGAAATTTCACAAGGCTTTGAAATATTTCATATTTTTCAGGGGCTAGAATATGCAACCCGCACTCAAACACACAAATTGAAGAAAGTCACAATTTTTACATTTTGCGAAACATGAAAAGGAACCGACATTTTTCTATACCTTTCATAAATTTCTGATATTTCATGAAATATTTCACGTGAAATTTCAAGATTTTATGTTTCATGAAATTCTGCCACCCTGACTATCGCAACCCCAGCCCAATGCGGCAACGTAGCCTTTCATTCTTTCACCGATCCCCAGACGTGGGGGGGGGGGGGGCGTTTGAAGAGCGGGAGCACGCCGACGACGACGGCGGCCGTGAAAATCGGCCGCGTCGTTGACGGTCACGTATACTCACGCCCCCCCCCCTTTCATCCCCTTCGCCCCACGTCACCCCTCGAACCGCTCATCCCGCACAAATATCCCGGCCCCTGCTCTCTGCAGCATCATCCGGCTCCACTGTTTGTTTTAAGCGGAATCAAGCCCAATGAACGGAATTTCGTTTTCACGCCCGACCCCCCATTGCCCCTATTCTGCCGTACTAAGGAAGAACGTCGTATGAACATTCGAGAGTTGCCAAATTTCCTACGGTAAAATGTTTATTTTGGAGGAAAACTGAGAATATTTTTCCTTGAAATGTTCAGGAACTTTAGATGAAATTGCGAACAAAATTATCCAAAAAGTTGGAAGGAAAATCTTCTTAAGTTTACCAGGAGATTCGTGTTTTATCAAAGGAAATTTAGCAACGCTTGAAGACTCATACGGCGTTGTTCCTTAGCACGGTAGTAATGCGGGGTTGTTGTGACGGTCGGCGTGCGGGGTTGTTGTGACGGTCGGCGTGCTTTCACCTTCGAAAAAGTGGAAATCAGCGTAGTTACCTCGTTTTAATCCATTCTCCCCCATTCGGCTACCCCAATCAGTGAATTACGCAGAGTGTTGGCAAGGGTATCATCAATTTACCATTAGGGTTCATTGGAGGTTCATTAAACTTTCCAACCCTGCGCTTTTAAGTCGGGGAGGGGAGAGGAGCTAAGCAAAGAATAAAAAAAAAACTGGCCACTTTTTTGCCGGTTCCTGCAAGAACCTAAAATGGGGCTCCTTGAGGAAATTAGTCGCTATCTTAATCACTTATTTGGAAAATTTTCCCACCCCGCAACAATGTCAAGAGTACCCTTGAGCGAGTAAATGTATAACTTTTGCACGCTTTTGTATCCTCCTTTTATTTTTTTTAAAAAAAAATTAGTTTCATCAGAATGTTTCCTTACGGTTGCGCTGGAGCATTTTCTGCACTCCTGTCAAATAATCTTTAGCCAGTCCCTAACGGTCGACTCTTCCGCAAGAAACAAACGACGAATACTCTTTCCGATTCGAACCACAATTGGATGCATCTATGCCCAAAAAATAAAAAATAAAAAAAGAAGAAAAATGTACGACTGAAAGAAATCAAAATAAGTTACGTGCATAGGATTTGCGTGGCTCATGGTTCCTTCTGGTGAATTCATTTATACACAGTTCCTTTCGATTCGAACAGAAATTAAACATACTCATTACAAAAGGAATTATCTGAGAATGAATGAAATAAAAAATAACTATGTACATAGGATTTACGTGATTTATAGTTTCTTTCGATTTATATCCATTCCGTTTAGCATAACTACGTCCATTTTTCCTGCGGGCAACGGAAACGGAGAAAAAACCCGCCTGGGCTGGGAGGCAAACAAACTGCAACAATTACCCGAAACCCACAGCTAATGAAACGTAGCGGGGTTTAATATCGAAAAATACGGCGGGCGGCCGCAAGGGCAAAGCGCAAGGCGGCAGAGCTCGAAAGGGGCGGGGTGGGGGTGGGGGGTGGAAAAAAGCGAGAGGGGTTAAAGGCGGAAAAAAAGTTAAACTAGATCACACAGGTCGGGCTGCGGCGGCGCGGCGGGGGAAATAATTCATTTGAGGTGCAATTTAATTTCACGTTAAAATGAAATTGGAAATGATACAAGCGGACCGGCCGGGGGTGGGTGTGGGCGGGGGAGGGAAACGGACCAAAGTTTGTCCTCCCTCACCGTGGCCTGGGCCGGGGGAGAAAAGTAATTTCAAGTTGTAATTGAAAACGGTCTAAGGAGCGATGGGAGAGCTCTCGCGATCGGGGATCGGGCCCCGCCGCGCTCTGCCGTCCTAAGGAAAAACGCCATATGAGCCTTCAGGCGTTGCCAAATTTCCTTCAATAAAACACGAATTTCCTGGTAAACTTGTGAATATTTTCTATCCAATTTTTCAGATAATTTTGTTCGCAATTTCATCTAAAGTTCCTGAAAATTTCAAAGGAAAATATGCATAACATTTCTAGAAAATAAACATTTTATTGGAGGAAATTTGGCAACTCTCGAATGCTCTTACGGCATTTTTTCTTAGCACGGCAGTGCTGTGCGGAGCTCCGGATCGCGCCAAGAAGCGAGGCTTTTTCTCGAAAAATAGTTCCCTGGTAATTATTGTCGGAGCCGCCCCCCCTTCCGTTACCGAAAGGGGGGGGGGGAGGAATCGTCGAGCGTACCCGTTTGTCGTTTAAACCAAGGGTTTTTAAACCCGGAACACTGCGACTAACAAAGTGGCCATGTTGGTGTCATTATACGCACATTTTCTGCATTTTGTTATTCTCCGGATGGAGGAGCGTAACTGAATCTGAAAGTTGCAAATACAGTAACAATCCATTTTTGCGACCAAACTTGACAAAAAATACTCTATATAGTTTTTTCGAAAAATCCTTAAAAGCACGTTGAACATTTGCAGCTGTAGAAAATCAATGCTTAAGTGAGAGATTAATGGCTATTGCTTGCCCCCAAAAAATGTTCCATTCAAACTTCCCTTTTTTTAAAAAAAGTAAAAGTGTTGTACGTCAAATTGTCCGTAGGAAACAATGTCATACGAGAATATTATAATTTGAGCCATTAAGTAGACTTCACTCTCACGAAAATGTTATCCCTCAGAGATGCACTTTACTCCCAAGTATGTCACAAAACAGTGTCTTATAACGTAAAATACACTGAAACACACACTTTTTGCATGCCTCGTGTGATTAAACTTAGGTTTTTTTTGCATCGACGAAAATAAAAAACGCACTCATCGCCCTTTTTCGAGTTGATCAATTTTTTGCACCGTGCTCAACGTGAATTTTTGATGAAAATACATGTGGTTACAAGCATTGCCCAATCCAATGGTCCTTGCATGCAATAAAAAATGAAATGAAATGCAAAATACCCAAAAGTCTTTCCTCGTTTCGCGCTTTTTAATTCGGGTTGCACGCCCAGCCCCGTTTCATACACGTATTTTACAGTCTTGTAAAATTTCATGAAATATCCCATGAAAATCTCCAACTTTTGATGTGTGTCTTTGCTCTCTAAACTGTGTGTTCTGGGCTCCTTATGCACGCATATCGATGGCTGAAGTCGTAAAATTTGTCTCTCCGATTGCGACTCCGCTTCCCGATTGGTTTCTTTGTCACCGAAGAAAATAACTCTTGATATCGCTGACTAACATTTGCTTTTAAATTATTCTTTACATTTTTTTCACTTGTTCAAAAATATTTCAGAATAGGTATTATAAGGAGCTTTTATGTATTTATTTACGAAGATTTTTAAACTTTTAGTTGATAATTGCATTTTTTGACATTGTATAGTCATTGCTATATCGACAGCCGTGTAAAATATTTGCTATGCTACGTCAAAGGTTGCTGTCACGTTATGTACTGCACTTAAAGTACATAAAGCACTGTACAATGTTTAGTACATAATTTGCTGTCGCATGTCACTTAATTTTTGGTCAGAAGATGATAAACCTTTTAGGTATTGTAGAGTCTCTTTATACTGAGAGTCAAGATAATGTGAATCCATTTCTGATTGGTTCCCGTATTTTAGGCCTTCACTATGTCACAAACGGGAATAAAGATTACATTTTCACCGATTGCAAAGATTATAATCTGGTATGGACCAGGGAATTACGGGTTCGGCAAGGAACAAACGGAATGAGAGAAGGAACGGAGAAAGGAATTTGAGGATGGGCCGATCAAAGATTACGAAAAACGTTCAATTTGTGTAATCTTTATTCCCGTTTGTGACTCCATGAGGGGTGTTGTCTTGACTCTCAGTATAAAGGGACTCTAAGGTATTGTAGAGTATCTGTCAACAGACGAAGCTGAGGAGTGGTCAATAGGTGGGATATGGTGAGAATCGAACGTAGCCCTTGCCGGCAACAGGGTGGTTCGAGCTCTCTCTCCTATCATTACTCAGTCGGCTGCCAACGATATTACTTTCGTAATATATTTCCCCCCTACCCCCCTCACCCGACGGGTGCACGGAACTCCGAATCTAGCATATTAAAAAGGGGCGAAAAAGTGATTGCGATGGCGAGTCGGGACGCGGCCCACACCCGCTTCAAGTATATTAAAAAATATTTCCGGAAATATTTTCTTAGAATATTGTATTTATTAATATTTCTCGCGCGGGCATTTGTCCTCGGACAGGAAGCGCCTCCCCCTCCTTCCTCCCCTGCACCTGCTCCCGCCGGCCGAGGCCGTGAGGGAGAGTGACCGCTCCCAAGTCGCTGCACTCCAAGGAATGGATCCGACTCCCGTGTCGACGGAAAACACCCTATGAGCATTCCCACGTTGCCAAATTTATTCTGAGAAATTAAAACTTTTCTGGAACTCTTGTGAATTTTTTCCGTCAAATTTTTGAGAGAATTTCCTTTGCATTTCATTCCAGCTCATCAGATAATTTTAAGGGAAAATATTTAGAATTTTTCTTACAATTGTATATTTTATTCGAAGAAATTTGGCAACATTTGAATGCTCATAGGGCGTTCGAATTCGTCATGAGAGGGAAATATAAGTAAAGGAGCAAGGACAAGGAGCAAGACTCCCGTGTCGAAGGAAAACACCCTATGAGCATTCCCACGTTGCCAAATTTATTCTGAGAAATTAAAACTTTTCTGGAACTCTTGTGAATTTTTTCCGTCAAATTTTTGAGAGAATTTCCTTTGCATTTCATTCCAGCTCATCAGATAATTTTAAGGGAAAATATTTAGAATTTTTCTTACAATTGTATATTTTATTCGAAGAAATTTGGCAACATTTGAATGCTCATGAGGCGTTCAAATTCGTCATGAGAGGGAAATATGAGTAAAGGAGCAAGGGCATTGCTTTTCCGCCTTCAATTTTCGAGACAGGCAAGAAAACGTCCTCCGTGCAGCCACAGTTATCTGATCGAGGATTTTTGTTTTACGAACCAAAAAACTTCACTTTTATGTATATGGAACTTTATCCATATCGGCCGGCGGTTTTTTGTTTGGCGAACTGAAACTTCGATTCGTTGAACTGATCCATCGGTCTACTGGTTGAAGTGGAAATTCAGTCCCGTCAAATGAAGCAGCCAGCTCTCGGTTCGCTTAACGGATGGCTCGATCCGCAGATTCGATAGGCGCCTACTAAACTATTCCTATTCGGCTCGTATAACCAAGGTTTTATACCTGCAAAATGCACACCTCTTTCTACGAAGCATATTACATTCTCATTAATTGGACGTATTTCTATCAAACGGACCTAAGCGCCATAGGGGGAGGAAAGGAGAGGGGGGCTTGGATTGGCGGGTGTTGCGGAACGCGATGCTCGCTCCTCCTATACTCGCAATGCTTTTCCGTGGCGCTTAGGTCCGTTTGACAGAACGCGCCATCCGGGATTCTGAAATCTTCAAAAGGAACTCAATTTGGCGCTTAGTTCCGTTTGATAGAAATACGTCCAATTGTCGTACTTCGCACCCTCGAATACCTACTGAAATAGTCTTGGAAAAGACAAGGATTTATGAAATCTAGAAGAACTCATCACCGACCATAAAAATTCAGAAGTGAGAGGACGACACCATGCGAAACCTTTCCATCGGACACAAAAGGGATCCACCGGGGACACAGGGACGCGACGGGGCAAGGGTCGCCTGTGCCGGACGTCGATCACGGGAGGGAGGGAAGGGGAGGCTGTGCGGCGGGTTGCCGACTCCTGCTTGGAAGGCGCTGGGCCCGGGCGCGGCTCGCCTTGATTAATTGCGGAGTAATTGAAAATTGAGGAGCAGGGCCAAGTATTAATAATAGATATCCAATTAAAGTGCGCTCATTGTGGATCCCCCTACCCCCCAATCCGCGGGGGGCACGGGAGACGCTAGTAATGAAACGGGGTAATTAGTTCCTTGATTGCCCTCAACTATTATTCATCGCGAAAACATAAAACAACTGATCGCGTCGACACCGGCTTCGAACCCTCGCGCTGTTGCCGCGGTAGCTCCTTCGAAAGAGCGGAAGCGATGCTAATGCTACGTCTCGGAAAAGCGATATATATCGATATTTTGCAGGCAAATATTCAAATCAGCTATTTTTCCAAATGCCTAGATGGACAGTGGACACATACACTGGAAAAAAAACACATTGTATCTAGAGTCCAGACTCTTGAAAACATTGACAAGAAAAAGGACTCTTGATTCAATCAGATTTAAGCTTAAATCAAAAGGAAATCCGCTCAAATTAAGAGGCTTGGTTCTTGATTTAAGCTTAAATCTGATTGAATCAAGAGTATTTTTTTCTCGTCGATGTTTTTAAGAGTCTGGACTCTAGATCCAACGTGTTTTTTTTATCCAGTGTATAGTCGAATTTTGTAGTCTTTACGAAGTTACGTGTGTTTTTGACGCGAAGCTCTTGAATTTTCAATGTTTTAGAGTGGAGAATTGGCCAAAATGAAATTTTCTTGTATTTTACTCGCTCCACGTACTCCTTGCATACATTAAATGTCAAACTAATTAAAAGTTCTGTTTTATCTGACTTTCTGAAAATTTTGAGATAGGTACTCGTTTTCGGATCAGGAATGATTTATTTTCAATTTTAAAATGAAATTTTTAGAAGAGACTTCTGTTCTACAGGAGCGAAAACTTATATTTTGTCCTTCAAAATTCCAATCTAACTAAAAATATTTGACTATTTGCCTGTGACAAATACTCTTAGTGGTAGTATTGAAAGAGATTATCCCATTGTCATAGTTTGGTTATTTCATAGCACGAAGAATCTCTAAAGTTGCGTCACCTGCAGTAGGGTTTATCAATTTTAAGGGGTTCAATTCCAGTACACGAGCCTGTGTAGCGATTTTGTAATTTCAAGAAGAACGTGAACGAAGGTGAGGTGGACTTCATTTTGCAATTTGGAACTACAATTTCTGGCTTGTACAGTGTGTTCTGGGTACATACCTTGTTTGTAAACTGAGCCAGAGATGGCAGTTCCTGATTGCAAAATGAAGTCCAGATGTTTTATACCTGTATTGAAACATATTTCGTATATTTTACAATATTTTTTACCGATAGGCTGTTAGCCTTATCTTCGGCAAGGCGTGAGTTGATGGGCATTACTTCCCGAGAGAGCAGTGGGTCAATGGCTAAAGTAGGAAACGCGTTCCTAATTACAGTTTTATTGTGAGTTATCTTAGTTTTTCAAAAACAAATCAACCAACAGGCTTTATTGACTGTTTCTGTGAGTTATCTTCTCTCCTTTTAAAGAAAATCACACGGCATTGCAAGGAAACATTTTATCAGTTTTCTGGAAGGGAATAAAACAATACCTGAGATTGTTAACCGTTTGAATGCTGAAACGCATTTTCGGAGGTAGCTTATATCGCTGCCCTGTATTTGAGTTTTCTCAGATCGACATGTAACCATCAGATTTACTCGTTATTTCTTAATTACAAACAAATCTAATGATTACAAGTCGCGACATGAGCCATAATCGAAAATAGCAGATTCCAGTTCTTTCGCATGCACGCGACAAATCACAGTCCCTTCGTCGGCAGGATTTTCGGCGCGATCTGGCAAAAAGCCCTCGGGGCTCTATTAGGATCGGGCACCGTTGGCGTTCCTTTGTAACTTATCAATTTATTAATTAATTAAATATCTGTTTGGAGCCGCTCGCGGAATGCCAATGCGCTCCGTTAGAACACCCCCTCCCTCCCCGCTCCGGCCCTCTTCTCCCGATTTCCGTCCAATTTCGGGCTCCTCTCACCGTAGCCCTGTCCCTGGCTCTCACCCTTTCCGTAAGCTCCGGGTTACCTCCCCTCCTCCCAGCCTCTAATCTGAAGGGACAGATTTGCGGCCTCCGCTCTGCGTCCGGGATCGGTAGGCTTAAATCTGGGACCAAACGGACTACATTTTGCAGCAAGGAACTATACTGTTTCTGGCTCATTTTAGAAATAACATATCTGCCCTCAGCCCTCAGTTTTCGTATGCAGACACGTGATTTTAGGGATTAGCTAAAGACAATAGTTCCTGATAATCGTAAAAATGGACCGCTGCTGGTAGTCAAGTTATTTTACCAAAACTGGGGGGGGGGGGGGAAGTGACCTAACATGACACTTAATATGGTATCTAAATAAAGAAATGAATCAAGTTTTCAGCGATTTGATACATTTTTTTCGTGTATCTAGGCCTTTTGAAATGCAAAGGCAATTGCCCCACTAGGTCTGTTAATATAGTGATTTATCGATCAAGGTCGTCAGATGATAGTTCAAAAATCGATTCGGTGGATAGGTTAAGAATTACGGCATCACAATACGTGCTTTCTCATCTTACCGCTATGGAAAGCACACGGAAGGAAGTATGGTGCACGGACCGAGGTAGCCTTTTGGGTTGAGGGATAATCAAAAGCCGAATTGCATGTAGCGAGCTCTAGCATGACATAGACTATATTCCTCAATAAGATACTACTATTTCTAGTTCAGTCATAAAATCCTCTGTCTGCATTGGGAAACTTAAGGCACTTTAGTTTTTCCTACAAAGAGTCAGAAATATAGTAATTCCTTATTGCAAACTGCAGTCCCATCTAAATGTCACCAGGACTTTGATTACTTCCATCCAATAGTTTCGGCGAAACACTTGATGCCATATTCACGATACTATGGTTTTTAGTTAGCCCCACTATACTTTTTTTAGTATTCACGCACACGCACAAATGTGCGTGCGTCATAGTATTACATTATTATCTTGCAAATTTCATTTGTTTATCTGTTTTCACTTAATTTTTTGTAAATGTATGCGTTGCAAAATCTCAGCAACGTTGCATTGCTCTAAGTTCCCTCCAGCAAAATTCATTCCATTTCACCCCTCTTTCTGTCGTTATTCGCTGAGCATAAAATTTTAATCTCAGTTCGCTCTTTGAATTTATTCCAAACCCGTGATCGCTTCCCTTCCCATCCCCACCCAGCATCCCCCTTATCGTAAGTCGTGAAGGAATTCGCTCTGTGACGAAATCTGAAATGCTTTGGCTCATGATTTTACAGGGTGATGACCCCCTTCAGATTCTGGGATCAGCGAGAAACAATTATCCACAGCAAGTGGAGCCAGAAGTACCCAACTTTCTAGGTTATCTTCTTTATTTTCAAAGAACGACACAACTGACATTAATTTCCTGCCCCGAAACAGGTGGTCGTTTCCTATTAATCTGTCTGTGTGCTTGGTTCCTTTCTGCACACCTCGGCCTATTTTAGGCGCAATCCTGATACAAGGCCAATTACCTGAAGAAATCGTTTGCGTTTTCAGTCAATCTTTTTTTTTTCCTCTTTCATTCAGCTCTTTTTATCCAACTAAATCCATAAACTGGACAAAGTCCATCATGCAGGAAAGAGAGTTTTATACCATGTTTTTTCAATTATAATCGAATCCTAAAGAATTTTTAGCTCAACCGGAAAACAAGAAGCTAGAATGACTTGAAGAAGAAGAAGAAAATGAGTGTGAAGAGAGAAGAGGGCAAAATTTAGGCGGAGTAGAATGAATGAAGAAAAAGTAGAGGGGGAGGAGGAAGGAAGAGAACGGCAAGAAAGAGAAGGGAAATAAAAAATGTAGGAGATAATTGGAATAAAAAGGGGAGGGTAAGAGTTTTGAAATGAATGATTAGGAGGGAATGGGATGGAGAAGAAGCAGTAGCTGAGGACAATGAAAATGAGGAATAGGGAAGAAGGAGTAGCCAAGAATGAGAAGAATGAAAAGGAATAAAAAAGGGCAAAAAAGAAGATGGAGGATCAATATAGACAAAAATAGAAGGGGAAGAATGAAAATGATGAAATGAATGAAAGGCAGCGTTAGAAAAAAATAAAGAAAAGGAGAAGAAGGCGGAGATGGAGATAAAATGAAGAGGAAGAAGAAGAAGGAAACGAAGGAGAGGGTTAAAAAGGAAAGGAACTAAAAATCATGAGATGATCAGTTTTTCAGGTTGAAGCCTCAGACCCTCCACTGATTATGCCATGCCCCCATCGCGGCGCGGCGTGCGGCGGCGGCGGATGATAGGAGAGTGACGGGCTGACCGGCGGAATCCCACCATGGAGGGCGCTAGAGTCCCTTTATACTGAGAGTCAAGACAATTTGAATCCATTTCTGATTGGTTCCCGTATTTTAGGCCTCCACAGTGTCACAAACGGGAATAAAGATTACATTTTCACCAATTGCAAAGATTATAATCTGGAATGGACCAGGGAATTACGGGTTCGGCAAGGAACAAACGGAATGAGAGGAGGAACGGAGAAAGGCCATTTGAGGATGGGCCGATCAAAGATTACGAAAAACGTTCAATTTCTGTAATCTTTATTCCCGTTTGTGACATCCATGAGCCGAATTGTCTTGACTCTCAGCATAAAGGGACTCTAGAGGGCGCCAGGAACGGCACGAGCTCGCCGGGGGTCTAAAACAACAGCGCCCGCGCGAGGGGGCCGGGGGTCGTGGAAGCTCGAAATTAATTCGCGACCTTGAGGCGTGCGCCCGGGTGCGGCGGGGAAGGGGGGGAGGTGTGGGCAACAGGTGTTCCAACGCGACGCGACGCCGACGCCGCCGACGTCCGCGAGTCAACGACTCTCGCGCTCGCCGTAATTTTATTTTCCGCGACGCCCCCCGCGTGCCCCCCGTCCCCCCGCGCTCGCGCCGAAAGAGGCCGTTTAACAGCTAAACGGCCCCGGCTTATCCCGCATTAGCCGGCCCACTCCTACAAATTAATCCCTCGGCCGAAAGCGAGGCCCCCCTCCGCTTCCACCCCTCCTCCCGCCGCTTTCCCCGCTTTTCCGGGTCGGGCCACGGGGCTTTCCCATCGCAAGCAGTGAGGAAAGCGTTTTCCCCTCACATGTCCTTTACTCTCTCTTCTTATTCTCTCTCTTTTCTTGCTTTCCCTTTATCTTTTCCTCCTGTTTTTTCTTCTTGTCTCTTCTTCCTCCAATTCTCCTTTTTCCTCTTCATCTACGCCCTCCTCCTGTGTCTTCCTCTTCTCTCAGAGCTGGATTAAAGAGGTGGGGCAAGACGAACGGGTGCACCAGGCGCAATCTCGACGAGGACGCTAAAATGAGAGGGATGGAAAAGAAACTGATGAAAAACAGGAGAGAAAGAAGAAGAGTAACGATGAATGTCGGAGTCAGACTACCGGGGAGTATGATTTGAATGAATAGCAAGTCCTTTGGAAACGTAGCTAAGCGACTGCATACTTTGACTCAGCACTTGAACTATGTGTCATTCTGATTAGAGTCCTCTTATACCCAGAGTTACGACATCTCACTTGTGGTCGGGCTCGGTTGGGCTGAAAGTGGCCAAAAAATAAATCCAATTCTGATGGGTTCTCGCTCATGAAGCCACAAATGAGTGCACCCAGATGGCGGTGCCTCGAATACAACAAAAATAATGAAAATATAATCAAATTGTGATTTATCAAGAGTGAATTGTTATTTTCATCGCACCAAAATGAAAATTGATCAAGAAATTATCCACAAATCAATCTCATTTTATTTTATTGCAATTTCTTTGGTTTGATTTTGATCAGTTTCGTTGATGTTGTTGTTTTTGGATGACGGACATCGCAGGATTTCTTATCTTTATCCCTCAATATCGTTCGTAATTCTGATGGATTTCGTCCGCTGGAGGTCAGCCTTCAATTTCGTCGCATAGGCAAAAAACTTGCCAGAGAGCGCGAATAGTTGTCTACTCGAAAAAAATCACTTTTCTATCACTTCGTCAGCTTCAACTGCGAATCCATAAACGGCGTCGTTAACCTTCTGAGAACTATTGTCTACTTTTTTGAGGCCCGTCTTTCATTTCATCGCATAGGCGTCGAACTTACCGGGGAGCTCGAATTATTGAAACAATTCAAAGAATATTTCAAAGGTTCAGGAATTTTTGAACTATTTTTGACGAGGACCTTCCACTATTTTGGGATTCCCTTCGTGCTGAAATGTCGCATGCGATTTTTATTCTTTATTCCCGTTTGTGACACTGTGGAGGCCTAAAATACGGGAACCAATCAGAGATGGATTCACATTGTCTTGACTCTCAGTATAAAGGGACTCTACTTGACCCCTCCCCTTCCAAAGCGTTACGTAATTTAGGGACGGTCCCTTACGGTTTACTGATCGTTTTGTTTCTAGTATGTTTTACATTTTTTCTCTCACGAATTCACAGTAAATTTACGAGAAGACAATAAAATTACCGAAACATTCCTTTAATTGATAACTCCCACTAATTCCCGGCACGTTTAACGCGCTCTCCACCATTTCACCGCGTTCCCGGTAATTTGACGTTATTCCGTCCCGGAGCGGGAGGGCCCACGGAGCGACGGAGAGGAGCGCGGACGTCAATTCGGAAAAGATAATTACGCGGGCGCGAATGCGAAAACTCATTTTAATTGGACGCGCCAATGATTTACTATTTCTTCAGCTCCCATAAAAAAAAGGTTTATAATTTCTCCACGCGCGTGATAATTGGCATCCGACTCCTTTCCGAACCCCGTTCTCATCCCCCCCACACACCCCCCACCCCGCTACCGAAGTCCAATTTTCGCCCTGGATCCCCCCCCCCCCCTGCACCCTCAACGTCCGCCCGTGGAATTTTCGTCCCGCTGCTGCCGTTTTATTTGCGGTCGGGCTCGGGGAGTTGACATGGGAAAATCTGAATTGATGTAGCGAGGTTTCAGGGATCTAATCGTCTTTTCTTTCACGAAAGAACGTAACTACATTTCAATGTTGCCAGATTTGTCCGCGCAAATTGCATTTTTATCGGGAGATTTTGGGAATTTCTAACTGAAAATTTCACTAATGTTTCCTCTGAGCTCATGAAAAAATCAGACACATTTTTGAAGCTTAGTATGCAGGTTTATTCTCGTAAAAGATTGATTTTTTTAGTCAATTTTGCAACCTTGGAATGGAGTTACGTTCCCTCATACGGGAAAAACGACAGTATGATGAATCTGTTCGAATAGTACACAAAAAGACAGCAAGATAGCAAGGGGAGCGAGAAAGTAATTGCACGCGAAAAAAATACAAGTTCGCATGGAATACGAAGCTACCCAGTCGAGACACTGATTTAATTCATCTAGAACGCCAATCTTGGTGTGGTAATTAATTATATGCAATAATGGTGTCACCTAACCGCAATCAAATTGAAATACTCAAGAAGTACGTACTCAAGATTCCATCCAGAGCTTGAGTTTGCCAAGGGTTCAAACTCTCTTTTTGATGGCTTTCTGCAGAAAATACGTTACTATTTTAAGTAATGTCACGTGAAATAAGTTTTTCTGCATTTATACTTGGGAAAAACCCTCCATCTACGCCAGACCGCGTTAGGTCTTTTATAGCAGCATTCTACGTTCCGGAATCCGGAAAAAGGCCAATTTTAGGCCATTTTTGCCAAATTTGGAAACTTCTCGGTCCGAATTTTTCTGTGCAAAGTTAAAATTCGGATTCAGCGTCAAAAATTACGTATGAATCGATGAAAACATTACTACCCGGGATTTTTGCAGGCTCTTTCCCTCATTTGCCTGGACTATTGTATTTGAGCCAAAAACCGCTGTCTCTCCATAATACATTTGAAATCGTCAAACCCTCACCCTAATTGAAATAACCGAGCCGAAGTCTAACACACCGAAAAGCGTCGACTTGGCAGTGGTCCTGCCCCAGTGCGCGGTGCGCTGCGGGCAGAGCGCGAGCTCGAATCGCTTTCTCATTAGCGGCGGAATACGAATGCGACGCAGCGACAGTCGCTCCAAATTAGCGCCCCATAATTTTCCCGCCACCGATTCCCCCCCGCTTTCCACCCCCTTCCCCGCCCGAGCGGGTGGCGCGCGGCGGTAGCGGCGGAGAAAAAATACCGTACGAAAAATTAAGGTTAATTATCGCGGATCGTAATTTAAAATTCACCCCCTTCCGCCCCCCCGGCCCCCCTCGGGACGATTCCTCGCTTCGCGCCCTTCGCGCCGGGTGCTAATTGCCCCGGCCCTGGCGGAAGGGATTCGGTTACACCGCCGAGCGCACTCTTGCCGGGTCTCCGACCCAATGGACCACTGCGAATTGAAATCAGGATGTCTATCGTGCGGAACACGGGTACGCTGGGAGAGCACGGATTCTTACAGATTTCGAAAATTCCGGATTTTCCTGGAAAGGTACGAACATACGGAATCGTTGTGGTGAGCTTGGATAAAGCAGCATGTATGCCAGGGTGTCTGCAAATCTGGAATTTCCGGAAAGTCTGGAAATAGTACCGATTTTTTATGGGCGGTCCGGAAGTACTGATAAAGTGCGGATTTCCGCAAGAAGGTCCGGAATTTTTGTCATTTTTGTCGCAATTTACATTTCTTTTTTGATTTCGTTCTTCGATTTTCTATTTCTTTCGGAAATTGGCGAGTATTAAACTTTGTATACGTGTAAGGAAGTATTGAAAGAAAGGTAATGATGGAGCAAGGACCCTACAGAATCTATAAAATCAAGGAGTTTTCGGAAAGTCAGGAGAAAGTGAAGAGGAACGCCTTGAAAAAGCTTTATGATGAGGTACTAAAACCCAGTCATTTATGAAATCACACAGTTCCAATCTAGTTCCAATGATATCGTTTCACGAAACAAAAAATCAACCTTGTATATTTGCATTTTTTATTCAATTCATTGTCAGTTGACTCTGCAACTTATTGTTATCACCGTTGGATCAGTCTTCACTAAATGTTTCTGACGTCACAATTGATTTTGTTTCAGGTGCGTACTCAGCTCGGTGCTTTTGTTCGCGAGAGAAGTTGATGTTGAGCGAAGAGTCTGGAATCTGAAACCTCCATTGTGGTACATACTGTTTACAGGTATTGTTTCTTTGCTATCGCTCTTCGTCTAAGTTTACAGTCCTCATTTTGACCATGGGAAGAGACAGGTATAGTAATTGCGACGAAAAATAAAAAGCAGAAAATATGCCGACTGAGAAAATTTGAATATCTTGTTGAAAAAAGTCCCTAACTTGGGGGGAAAAAATCCATTATGAGTCTGAGTGCAGCCGTAAATTTTCAAAGGTTGTGAAATGTTTTTATCACATTTTATTAAGTATTCCCAAAGAGAGCCCTTAACCGTAAGAATGATCGAGTTGGTCAGTTTCTGAAGGAAGTTTGAAGTTATTTTAGAAACTTCGCTCTGTTACTTTCCCTTTAGTGCGACAAGTATTTTCGAGTCAACGCCTCAAAGTGTCTGATGACCGAAAATTCGTTCAATCTGTTTCACATTTGAGACCTAGTTTGACAAACTAGCTTTGCAAAATAGTCAGCCTGACATTCATCCAATTTATTGGTTTAATACTAAGGCATCAGAACTCAGAAAGTTCCTCATAAATTATCATCAGTTGAAAAATAGTGTTAATCTTCGGTCTGAAGTTTGAAGGACCTTGCTCATGCCCATGCCCATCACGCACAAACTGAAGCTCACAATAATAGACTTATCAATTCCTCACAAAAGACATCAACTCGGTAAATTTTGTGAGGCAACATTCAACAACTGCACTGAATGAGTGTACCTGTGAGCTTCAGTTTGTGCGTGGGCAAAGGCCCGGATACAATTCGATGGTGAAATTGGGAAAACTTGTCTCCGATTCGACGCAACAGACACTTGTAACATCGTATGTTCCCAACGGGAAACTAATAAACATTATTATACAACATTTTCATTTTTACTGGTTTTCTGTAAAAATTTCTAATAATAACGTTCACTCATTTTCCACTTCGAGAAGGAGACGATAGCATAGATTTTAAACGTCTCATTCGAATCTTTCTTGTTTCCTGACTCTTAAAACTTTGGAAAACACATCCACTGTTTATAAAACCTCACTGTAAGAAAACCATGAACCTTTTTGGCTCTTTCGCTCTCAAGGTATTCGACCGAGCTGGCAAGACTAGAAACTTCTTGAACACAGCGGCTCGAACGAAACACAAGGGGGTGCATTTGAAAGTACCTAAACGACCTCACCGTAATGAAGGTTTAAATCGTGCACGCAGTTGAATGAAATTAATAACACAGGGGAAAACTTCGAAAAACAAAGCCGACCTGTATTCATCGCGCCACGAATCGACTTGCCGTGCCACGGAGAAATTCGACGATCCTCCACACCGGTTCCCGAGTGAAATATCAGGGTTTGGCAACCTGAACCCTAGGAGCCCTCGAAAACTAAAGGTTTCCTACTCGCTCCGCGTGTAGTGGAGAACGGGGGTTCCATCTCCCCACGCCCCCTCCCCTCTTTTCACTCTGGCGTTAATTAACAAACCTAAGTTTCATTTAAGTTAATTAATACTTTTTAATTAGCCCCCCACTATTTGGCTCTTTGTTTGCTTTGAATGGCGGATGCGGATATTGTAAACGGGGAACGGGATAATTAGTGTATACCAAAAATGGAGGAGGGAGCAGGAGAGGGGCTCCCAACGTTTAAGTTGAGCCCCCCGTTCAAAGCGCTGTTGCCAAATCAGAAAGTCGAAAGTTTTTGCGTCGCTTTGGAAAATGTGTTCTGTTCAGCCCTCACTGGAAAAAAAACACATTGGATCTAGAGTCAAGACTCTTAAAAACATCGACAAGAAAAAATACTCTTGATTCAATCAGATTTTTGCTTAAATTAAAAGGTAATCCGCTCAAATTAAGAGGCTTGGTTCTTGATTTATTAAGCAAAAATCCGATTGAATCAAGAGTATTTTTTCTTGTCGATGTTTTTAAGAGTCTGGACTCCAGATCCAATGTGTTTTTTTTCCAGTGCTTAAAAAGATAAATGTGCGGGATTAGCAACGATTGGTGAACGGAATGCCACTACGGCAATAATACTTTCTCCCGAATTCCCAAAAAACTACCATCGAAAATCAAGTATTTTTCTCTTGCAAGAGGTATATTTATTTAATTTTGGTAACCCACACTAGTTTCCCCTTACAGATTAGTGAAGCATGCTAATTTTAGAAGTTTGCCGAAGAAGTTCAGCAAACTAGTCCTTTCTTGGTGACAAGAGTACATGACATGTCGAATAATCGTCCCCATAATTATTAATAATACAATAAATGAGAAAGATTGATGAAAATAACTCATGGCTGACGAAGTCTTAATTGGGAAGCAGAGTTACCATCAGATCCAAGTTTCTTACAAGGCAAGATTAATGGATAACATAGAACACAATTTAATATCTGGCCTATCTCGAAAATTGAAGGCAAATATGGCGATTGGCGAAACCTCTACTATCCTTTCATCACCTTTCATGCTAACTCTGCATCCTCTTTTCAGGTGGGAATCACCTCTGAATTTGATTCGTTAGCAACGAATGACAGAAACTACCATGAAGTACATCCCCTTAACCAAATACATTTGGCAGCGAATGACTACCTATAAGCCAGCCAATTAAGGTACATTTTGCACGCCTTGTCTGTTTACACAGCCTATACTTATGCTGCCGTGCTAGGAAAGAACGCCGTATGAACATTCGAGAGTTGCCAAATTTCCTTCGATAAAATGTTTATTTTTAAGGATTGTTCTGAATATTTTTTTTTTTAAATTTTCAGAATCTTTAGGTGAACTTGTGAACAAAATTATCTGAGAAATTGGGAGGGAAATATTCATAAGTTTAGCAGGAAATTCGCGTTTTATCAAAGGAAATTTGGCAACGCCTGAAGCTTTATACGGCGTTTTTCCCTAGCACGGCAGAATGTTCATCATCCCTCGTGATTGGACGCCTTTTTTAAAACACGCCCACCTCCCTCACCAATTGACACATGACCGAATCAGCGTACCTAATGAAAACGCGCCCGTCACTTAGCTCTACGAGTTTGTTTGAATGGGTATTTTGCCTGCATGAAATACAACCCATTAAGGAGATTTCTAAACGAGTAATGTCGCACAAAAATCACGTTTAGCACTTGAGAGAAGTTTTTCCCTGTTCCGGACAGTACGTACGCATATCGCAATTCCACATATTGTCCTGAACCCGCAGGCTTTTTGCCCCTTTTTTCGCCGGGACGGATTCAATTCTAATATTGGAATTCGGAAGCTGGTT
The DNA here is from genome assembly GCF_918797505.1 of Bemisia tabaci. Taxonomy (NCBI): domain Eukaryota; kingdom Metazoa; phylum Arthropoda; class Insecta; order Hemiptera; family Aleyrodidae; genus Bemisia; species Bemisia tabaci. Next base: position 33,003,708 of record NC_092795.1, read on the forward strand.
CAGGTGGAATTTCATACCGTTCAAAGATTACTATGGACGGAGGACAAAACGACAGAAGAAATGACTTGATCTTGAGTAGATAAAGTGGTTTTTCTCAAGTTTGAATGGACGGATTTATCCAAAATCGGCGTAATTGCATTTCACGTCGTCGCGTCTATTAGTGTTGTTTTAACAGAGAAGTAGATTACTTAATGCCATTAAACTTAAAGTTCTTAAATTAACAGTGCCGAACTATTTTCGATTACTTCCGTATTTGTCTTTTTTGAAAATGTTTAATCCAGATGGAAATATTTGATTTAAATGCGTCCGCATTGCCCATTGATCTGCCTCTGTAGTTTCCGCTTTGTGGCTGCTAGAATTCACAGTTTTTTCCTCCCTTTCCCACATGTCTCCCACAATTTTTCTCCCCGTGGAAGCACTGGAGGGGAGCAAGTCGAATATCGATTCGCGAAATGAAGCCGCAATCTTTGCCTCCGTTAACGGTAGCTAAAGGATGAGTGGATCCTGATTAGAGGCGAAAAAAATTGCGCATCTCGGAATTCAACGGGAGGAGAAAATAGAATAAATGAGGAAGGAGATGAAAACATGTACCCACAGTTGCACTCGGTGCACAAACATCAGATTGCCAAGTATAGCCCAAAAAGATAAATTTACAAACCTGAAATCGAAATCATGAAACTAAAGTCTTTCAAAAGTAATTGTTCATCGATGGAAAACTTTTCATAATAATTGCGGCGTCAAAATCTCCGCTCACGTTTTACTTTTCTGACGGAAAGATAACCGATAACTTTTCATGAGATATTCTTTCCGTATCCAGAAATATTCATTGACAGTTGGCAGTTGCATGGAGATATTTAGGCTCATTTTCTTTTTCCCCCCTCTTGAACTACCAGTTAATTACAATAAGCGTAATATTCCGTGTGCTCCGTCCATGGGCGTAGCTAGGGGGGTCCTGGGGGGGGGGGGGGGCCTGCCCCCCCAGAAAAACGGGATCCTTCATTCCTCACCCTCCCCCCGCTCTCTTCACCACGAGAGGTGGTCCCATGCCCCCCCCCCCCCCCAGAGAAATTTCCTAGCTACACCCCTGGCTCCGTCATTTTTTAAGGGAAAGATTACCTTGATCTCAGCGAGCTTTTTTTTAATGAACTTAACGGTTTAACTTCGAAGGGTCAGCACAACCGTAGACACGTTAGGCCTAGGCATGATGAGTTTTCGTCTAAAAATAATTCACGGTAGAAAATTTCTAAAAAGACTCCATTCGTGATTAAATTCCGTAGCCTTGGTCCTGATCAAACCATCAATACTTTCGCCAATATCTAAAGGTCACGCAGTTTATATAAACCGGACATGACGTCACATCGACTCGTTGCCGTTGATGGGTTGGTCGTTGCCTTATACATTTTTAGTTTATTTTGACCGCATGACCTTGATTGTTGACGAGAACATTGAAGTGTTACGAAGTTTTTAACCGAGTTTTAATTCTTCCCATTAAAGGATCTCAGCAGGGACGCTCTCCTCTAAAAAAATTCATTTTCCGTAAGCTTTTCTTGGTGAAAAATTGGCAGCGTGGGAAAGGCGACACGGAAAAGCCGAATGGAAAGCACGAGTCAGCTTATTAAAGAGGTACAGGATGATTGTTTTATTTGTATCGAGTCGAAAAATTGAGCACGAAGCAACGAGAGTGGTTGCGGCGCAGGATGGGGCGCACGAGAAAAAAAAGGGGGGGTGAGAAGGGCAGGAAGTTGAGGAAACGTCGAAGAAATTGAAAAGCGGAGAGCGCAAACAAAATTCGGGGGAGAATAGTCCCCTCGTCGCACTGTGGGCTCCCCGATTGTACGGGAAATCCCCGCACTAGAGATGCAGAAGTTAATGGAATTTTGTCTCGTGATATCTAACAGCATTTTTTTGTTTTTGTGATGTGTTTGATGTATTTGATGTGCTGGTTGCGTTTATTGTGATTGTGTGACATCCTCACAATAGACTCATAAAAGACTCAGAAACACTCAGCACTGGAAAAAAAACACATTGTAGCTAGAGTCCAGACTCTTAAAAACATCGACAAGAAAAAGTACTCTTGATTCAATCAAAATCTAGCTTAAATCAAGAACCAAGCCACTTAATTTAAGCGGATTTCGTTTTGATTCAAGCAAAAATCCGATTGAATCAAGAGTATTTTTTCTTGTCAATGTTTTCAAGAGTCTGGACTCTAGATCCAATGTAGTTTTTTTCCAGTGAGGAGTAGTGAAAATACACTTTCGAATTTTGAAAAGAACTTTTCAACTTTTTTTTCAACTTATCCGTTGAAATCTTGAGATTTCCTCGCAAATTTTGTTATCAGCCCTTGAAAGTCAATGAAATTTTGAGAATCTCCTCCAGCAAAAAGAAATTTTATGAAATTGCATTCCGTAATGGATAGTTGTGCATATTAGCACGAACTTCCAATGGGGGTCGTTCGAGAAAAATGAGCTTCAGAATTGTTACCATACGTCCAATTCTAGACATCACGATTTCCTTCTTGTTCAGGATTTTCCGAGGGAGCAGCGCTCCCCTTTCGTCTGAGTAGAAAACGGCACCTCCGTGCTAAGGAAGAACGCCGTATGAGCCTTCAGACTTTGCCATATTTTTTCAATAAAAACACAATTTACTTGGAAAATTGTGAATATTTTTCTTCCATTTTTTCAGACAATTTTGTTCGCAATCTTATCCAAAACGTCTGAAAATTCCAAAGTAGTAGATACATAATTGTCCTCAAAAATAACGTTTTATCCGAGGCAATTTGGCAACTCTGGAATGTTCATACGGTGTTCTTTCCTAGCACGGCAGAACGGTGAGCAAGCTTCAGGGAAGCGCGTCTCCAAGTCGAAGAAGCGGAACCCGGCGGGTGCCACGGAGGGATTTCTCCCGCGACCCTCGTGCCGCGTCTGACCTTCCCCCTCCCCGAAACAATCAAGGGTGCGGTTTGCCCTCTCCGTGCAGTTATCGCTCTCCGGCAGCCGACGGGGGGCTGGGGAGGGCAGGGGGGAGGGGGCTCGCCGCCCGAGCGCGGGATAAACCTTGCGTAAAATTGACAATTCGATTTCATCAGAGCATCCAGCATCCCCCCCCCCCCACACAGTAGCTTTTCGGCGTTTTCCTCCCGGTGAACTCAATCGCGAGTCGGATCTCCTCCCCCTCCCCCCCTCCCGGTGCCGGGCGGTGATCGTTAGTTCTGCGGATTGAAGACTTTGATATAAACCGGCTCGCTTGTGCGTTTGTCGGGCGGCTACACGCTGCCAGGCCAGGGAAAAACGCCGTATGAACCATCCTAGAATGGTGAGGGAAAACGGATTATGGAGCGTAACGGCTTATTCGGAAGTTGCCAAATTTCTTCCGATAAAATTAGTATCTTTGAGGAAAGTCATCAAAGTTGGCGTTTTAAGGGAAATGATTTAACTAACTGTAGGAGTCGCAGGACTTGTCCACACGAGCGCAGTTCGGACGAATAAGTTCCGCGATCTGGGGAGTTCAAGGAACAAGTTACAGCTGAGTTATAATAAGTTCCTGGAACAAGTTCCGCGAACCGTGCTCGTGTGGACAAGGCCCCAAAGTCTCTTGTAGATGTCTATTGCAACCACCCGCTTCCATCAATCAATAGGCTCGCTGCTTTATACCTTCGTCTCCCGTTTTGTCTGCGAATTTCAGTAGCCACTCCACTGCGCTGGCTCGTCCAATAAGTCACACATCTGCATAGGACAATTAAAAACACGAATTTCTCCTCTAAAATATGAGCCAGGAAGCCTCGCTTCCTTGGTCGAGCCTCGGTTTGCATACAACCGGAACCTCTTATGTAACCGAATCCTCAAGATTCGTTCAGAAGGCAGCCCTCGTTTCACCGGGATGCGTGACATTGCATCCACCCTTATGTAACCTCCCTAACCTAACCTAACCTACACGAAGAAAAAAACCTCGTGCGTGGGACCCGAAGTTTAGGTCATATGGATCTCTGAAGTTTTCGGATTGAGCATCTGAACACCTTAGGTCTAGCTGTCGAGGTTTGGATCACACATTTGAAACTTCAGTTCTTACATCATTCTGATCGTACTTCAATGTGAGGATGGAAGTTTTTCGGATGTGAGAATCGAAGTTTTTCGGATGTGAGAACCGAAGTTTTCCGGATATTAACGCCAAAGTACTTCAGTTGTAAGAACTGGAGTTTCAGATGTGTGATCCAAACCTCAGCAGCTGGACCTAAAGTGTTCAGATGCTCAATCCGTAAACTTCAGAGATCCATACGACCTAAACTTCGGGTCCCTTGCACGAAGTTTAATCTCCGTGTACTTATTCCTAACCTAACCTAACCTAACGGCTGGGTGGATGCATCTCAGGTGGATGCATCGTCCTGAGCCCGTTTCACCGAACCGAAGCATGGTTCCATCAACGGATGGAGTCGGTTCGCGCCACCGGGGCTGAACCGAAAAGCGCCCACTTAACCTATTGGCTCGCGGTTTTTTCCTGGGTGCTCCATTTTTAATAAGTTCCAGACGGAGGCTACGGGACACTCTCGGATTCCAATTGGACGGGACGTTCCCGAACCGGGCGCGGGTTAAGATAGCGGCGGTGGCGCGGTAAGCAGCGGTAAGACGGTGAATGATGTCCGCGGCGCTGACCTCTTACGAAATGAGGCAGATGGGGTACTTCAATTTCGAAATGAAGTCCAGCGTCGCCGGATCCCCGCTCTTCCGCGGGGCGGCACAGCCGGGCGGAAGGGATTTCTCCGGCGGGCGGGCGGCCGCGCGGCGGGAAGTGCGGTTTCAGTCGGGCGGCGCGGCGGCGGCAGATATATTACGAGCAATAAAGGGAGGGAAAAACCAATTCGGAATATTGGCTCCTAATATCATTACACCTGATCGATACACCTCACGCCGCGGCGATGGCGGATGGCGCCCGAACCGCACCCCCTCCCCCCCTCCGTCAACCCCCTGCCTCCTCCCCCGCCGAGTGGTAGCGCCGGGCTGTCTTGCCCGTTCCAGCCTCGTCAGTTACGCTCCCCCGAATCCGCGAGGAGGGTGTCTCACGAAAAACGAGCCACCTTGAATATCTGCCGAACGCGTCGGAATTTCGAAAAACGGTAAAAGACGTGTTCGTTTATATCGAGGGGGACACCTTTTGGCGTATTCGACATTTTCCCAAACCGCGGGAGGGGCGCGGGGCGGGGGGTGCCCCACCCGTAAGTCGAACTTTTCAAATGGCACCCCTACTTTTTTATTTCAGAAATCAATTCTACGCAAAAAAACAAGCCACCCTGTCCAAACCGAATGTAAATCGGACAATTTTTCAGTGATTGACAGAGTTTGAAACATTTTTTTCATGCTCTTTTCAAAAATTTCCCACGCCCAATGGAATTGCTGTATCAAACCAAACTCTCCGCCAAAAAAATTCTTAAACATTGCACTTTCGATAAAAAAATAAAAAAAATCTGCTGCACTCGAAATCTGGAGCACGCGGAGCCCTTCTTTGCGACATTAAAATTCGTTATACCGAACATTTCCGAGGGGCGCTCATCGGGAGGGAGTAGTAAGTTTTAGACAAGAATTATTAATCTTTTTTCTGAAGCATAAGAAACCGTGTCCATGAAGAAGCAGTTAAGTAGAAAAACAAATGGATTAGCTTTTTTTTTGGGGGGGGGGGGGGGGTCAATGACTTGAGCCGGACCTTGATACTTCTGAGGACGCTATTTTTCCGCGGTGCGTTGTTTTTCTACTTAACTGCTTCTTCATGGACACGGTTTCTTATGCTTCAGAAAAAAGATTAATAATTCTTGTCTAAAACTTACTACTCCCTCCCGATGAGCGCCCCTCGGAAATGTTCGGTATAACGAATTTTAATGTCGCAAAGAAGGGCTCCGCGTGCTCCAGATTTCGAGTGCAGCAGATTTTTTTTATTTTTTTATCGAAAGTGCAATGTTTAAGAATTTTTTTGGCGGAGAGTTTGGTTTGATACAGCAATTCCATTGGGCGTGGGAAATTTTTGAAAAGAGCATGAAAAAAATGTTTCAAACTCTGTCAATCACTGAAAAATTGTCCGATTTACATTCGGTTTGGACAGGGTGGCTTGTTTTTTTGCGTAGAATTGATTTCTGAAATAAAAAAGTAGGGGTGCCATTTGAAAAGTTCGACTTACGGGTGGGGCACCCCCCGCCCCGCGCCCCTCCCGCGGTTTGGGAAAATGTCGAATACGCCAAAAGGTGTCCCCCTCGATATAAACGAACACGTCTTTTACCGTTTTTCGAAATTCCGACGCGTTCGGCAGATATTCAAGGTGGCTCGTTTTTCGATGTATTTCCGCCTTTTGAAGATTTTTCGATTTTTGAGTGGTTATATCTTTCTTACGTTGAAAGATATTTTGACCAATTTTTTTGCATTTTGTAGAGACTCATTAGGACTACTATTCTGCGAAAAAAAATTGAAATTTGAGGCAATAGATTTTGAGGGGTGGGGCTCGAAAGTGGGGGGGAGGTGAAATCTTGTCCACTCGATAACTCGAGCGAAAATGAATATTTTGAGCTGAAATTTTTATAGGTGGTAGTTCTCCCCTAGGACTGGTTTGGTATTGAATTTGAGCTAAATCGGCCGAGCCGTTTAAGAATGGCGAGCTTTGAAAGTTTTAGGCGAGGGGTGCGCGGCATGAGGGGAGCCGACCGGAGCAGGGCCGCACAGTGGGTCGGGGGAGAAAGTTTTTGGACAAGCTGATCGTCGCACAGTGGGTCAGGGGGAAGAAGTTTTTGGACAAACTTTTCGTCGCACAGTGGGTCAAGGGAAGGAAGATGCTGGATAAATTGTTCGTCGCACAGTGGGAATAACTGTGCTGCTCTTATGCCTCAAGAAATTAATTCATTCCCTTACAGATTGATCCCCCCCCCCCCCCCTTCGGAAAATACACTCTTCCCGCGGTGGACGCGCGGGTCGCTTAAGAAGACAGAACAACTGGAATGGACACTCAAACTTTTTTAGGTTTTAGTTTGGACTGGAGTACCTTTATAGGGAGAGTATGGACAACTCGCTTCAGCTCTTAGCGCCCAAAAGGGCGACAACGTGAAAAACGAAAATCACTAAAAAAAGTGCCGCTGCCAACCTATGCATTTGGAAGATTAATCAATACACGCAATTTGGCCTGGAACGGCGCGACTTACCTAGCAAGAAATGATGACGAGGACTTGAGATGAAAAGGAGAAGCCCTCGGCGCGGCGATCGGCATGTAACACATATTAGCGCCTACAAGAATGCACGAATACCTCACGCATTGCGGCAAACACAGTGCGATCAGCGTGAGACGCATAGCGCCTACATGACTGCGTGAATACTCCACGCATTGCGTCAAACATAGTGCGGTCTGCGAGGCGCGGCGGCGGAAGTTAAGATCATTAATCCACATTTATGTTTGTTCTTTCCTAATTTTTTCGTTCATCTCTTATGAATGGAAGGCCTTGTACACACAGAGATAGGTTTTCGAAACTTAACTTTCGCGCAAAGTTCCGTGAACTTTTGCTAGTAGCGTTGACACGGCTTTCTCAAAAAAATGTGTTCAACACCAGCAAACGCGTCTTATGCACCCCTCCCCCGCTGGCACGTTCATTTGATGTTTTTCATTGATGTTTCAAAACGAATGAGAAGGGGGCGGCAAAAATACTAGCGGTCCATGGGCGGCAAGTACGTAAATCCGGCCCTGCAAATTAGATCATTTTGTCATACCTTCTTCGATAATTGTTCAATTCATGAACCAAGGGTATCCTCATGTTCAGTTCACTTAAGTAGTTTCCACTTAAACACGAAATTCATCAAATTTCGGACACCTGCAAGTTCTCTATTCAAGAATTTTAGACACCAAGACCACGGGATTTTGCCTTGACAGTTTCCGTGACAAATGCTGCTGGGTGTATCACGTTTACCAATGCCACTTAGATGGACTCGTCGGAGGCTATATATAGGCATGGGTGACACAGGCTCGTAGTGCCGGTTGCATAGAGTCAAGGGGCCCCGACGACGTGGCTGCGTCATGAAGCTGACGTACAAGGAATCGCTCTTACATCCCATTTCCCTTTCGCCAAGTTTTAAAAGCATGTAGCAAATCCATATTCCGCCGCTGCCACCGCTGCCTCGCCCCTTCCCCGTTCCGCAGAGCATTCCCACACTACCCGCTTCCGAATCTACATTCCTCCTCGGTTGCCGCTCCGAAACCGAACCCCATCCCGTTCACAACTGACTTGTGACGTCACGCGTTCGACGCGTTTTTGGCCGCATCGCACGTTTGAAATTTCTCAACTTGGAGACGCTTGCGAGGCTTCAATGCCGGATCGTGCACTCAGACATAATCGAACTGTTAAAGTGATGCGGACTCCAGCTTGGTTCGATACAACTATCGAATTGTTCTCAACCTAACTATTTGGTCCGCTGGACTGAATGGACCTCTAGGCAAAGTATGAAAGTGTTTTCTCTTCAAAATATCACTAAGAAAACTAATCACACAACGGGAAGTCTGAAAATCAACTCCTTTAAATAAGATATAAATGTTTTTAATTACTTAATATTGGTTTAATGGCAAAAATTTGTGTAATCTAACTACCATTTTTGATCTGGTGTCAAATAGACATGTTAATATCCCGTTCAGGAGTTGATTTCCGTTATGTGAATCGTTTTTTACGTAAGATTTTGATGAGACCACGTATGTGTCGTTTTCTTCTTATTTAGACCTTGTTTAATGGCCCATCTCAAGATTTCGTTCATCTTGACCAAACGGGTGGGTGACACCAACCGAATAATTTGGTCTGTGTACCGAAGAAGGAGCCATTCTCAGTCGTTTCTGAAACAGCAATTTTCATCAGGAGGGCCTCAAATAGGTTAACGGCTTCCATTTTTTTTTCTCTTCATTTTCTGGAAGCACGAAGTGAATTAAGCTTCTAAAAAAATTTTCATATTTTTTCTTCTTTTTTTTTTTAACCAGAAATGGCAAAGAAACCCCGATTTGAAAATGCCGCAAATGGGACCTGATGGTTACCTCCTCGTCGTAGTCTCGCGGTTCGCTCGGTAGCAAAGCCACGTTCCTTTGTAGGAAAAAAATCGGTGTTGCGAACATGCGACGCGGTGTTTGGCAACGAAGCGGGGAGGAAGCGGATAGCGTCTGCTGGGAGTGGAAGAGCGGAATCCGATGCATTCCTCCCTTTAAAGGAAGATGCTGTTTTCGCGTCTCGCCAAATGCAACGCGAAAACCCGGTGTCTTTACAACTCACTTTACTCCGTCCTGTCATGCCGCATTCCCCAGTAGACCCCTCTCCCCCTCCCCCTCCCGATGGTCCCTGTACCCAGCTTCCCTTTTCTATTCTTGTCAAAGTGGACGTTTCAAGTACTTTTTTTTAGATCCTGTTGCTTTAGAAGAGTGCGCTTATTGCATTCGTCGTTGCAGGAATGTTCGTTCGAATATCCGTGATTTATCGATAATGATGAATTTGCTCGAGAGTTTTGTTGCTGCGTATGAAAGAAAACGATGAGTTGATTCTGCAGTTTAAAAAAAATTCTAAAATTTCGAAATTAGAGGTAAATTTTATAGTTCGTAAAAAATTATCTCCGTCTTACAATTAGATTGGTATTTCCCAACGAAGCAAGCTGGAAAAATCTCCACCTCAATTTAAAGGTTGAAATAATAAAAACCCACTAAATATTTACAAAAAAATAAAAAAAAAAAAAAAAAAAGAAAAAGTTGCCGTAGGTATAACTCTTGAGAGTACTTTACAATCAATTTAGATGATCTAATAAAATATTTCGATGTACTTAAATTTATTGGAAGTTGATTCGGAATTTCTTCTGAAATTTCAGCGTCGCCTTTCATCCAGCATCGGTGGTTCAATGGTAGAATGCTCGCCTGCCACGCGGGCGATCCGGGTTCGATTCCCGGCCGATGCATGAAAGTTTTTAATTCTCTATTTCAAACGTAGGCTTTAGGAAAACGTAGCAATTAGCCGCACAATTAATCTAAACGATTTTTTAAATTTTTAAAGTGATTGACGCGTTTTTCATGAACTGTCGAAGAATCATAAGACTCGTGGTATTTTGATCTAACGTGTATTACGCAAAAGGAATGCACTATTTCTGGATCATCCCTAAAAATAACAATCTTCATGGGGATACTAATGGCATATACGTTCCTTTAAAAATGAACCCGGAATTGTAGTTCCTTCCTCTGAATTCAGCCAAGGCAATCGCATTTAATGCTAAAGAAACTGTTAAACTGACTAAGAAATTAAATGAAAAGGAATCATCAGCATAGGAGTTGCGCTATTCGTAGTTTTTTTTTTTTTTTTTTTTTTTTTTTTTTATTGTGTTTAAAAAATTCCTTTCGCTATATCGATGACTAAACACTTAAAACACGGATTTCAAAATGCGCCAGTGCAAACCTCCCGCGGTTGTTTTTTTTTTTTTTTTTTTTTTTTAGAACAAAAACAACTTTTGGATGATTTTTGACCTTTCCTTTGTTTATTCAAATCTATCTCGGTTACTCTGCGAAAATTTCAAGCCATAATATTCCTTCTTTTACGTTTATCAAATAAAAATATACTTTTATTATAAAATCCAAAATTAGACGGCAACACAGCTTCTCGCCATGCAAATAAAGGGAACACATTAATGATCCAACTTCTCGAAGGACTCGGGGAAAATTGGACAGGAAAAAAGGAGGCGGCCCCGACTCGGGGGGCAGAACCGATATCCGAAAGTATTAAGTCTTGAGGGTTTTCGGCAAAAGGGCCCGGGGAAGAGGAAAAGGGTCGGAATTTGTGCATACTCGAATCGAAATGCAGGTGCCGTTATTAGGGGGCAGGTTTGTTAGAGCGGGAAAACAAGAGGAGATCGGGGTCCGCGGGGGTGGAATTAGAGGGGACGGGGGGATCCGGGGGGAGGGGGGTTTAGCGCGGCGAGATTCGCCCTGTGAAGTGCGCCAGTTATTATTTTTAATGAGCGCTTGTTATTGAAATCTTCCCGCCGACCGCGGCCACAGGGCCAGCGAGCTCCATGCCCGCCGCCGTTGTCAAACGTGTACCCACACTGAAAAGAATGGTCCTGTCACATGAACCGTCGGTACGCTGCTCTACAGGATCCCAAAATTAAACGTGAACATCTTCTGATTCCATTTTTGAAATTTAAATAAGACGTTTTTGTTCGATAACATTTCCTCCAAAACCACTCCGTAAAGCCAAGTGCAAAAAATGGTATTGTGCTAAGGAAAAACGCTGTATGAACATTTTTTCTACTTAATTTTTTCACGAATTTTTGAAAAAATTTTCTTGTCACATGTTCTGACAGTCTTAGCCGAATTACAATTTTAATGGTAACCAGCCATAAAATTATTAGGCAATTGTTGCTTTATCATACGAAATTTGGCAACGTTTGAAAACTCGTAGGTGATTTTCCGTAGCATGGTTGAGTGCCTCTATTTACCGAGCCGTTGCGTGCATCAGAAAGTTTGGTTTATCAAACCGGACTTCTGCTTCCTGTAGCTGAACTTTTACTGCATGTTACCGATTCGCATAAGTGGACCTCTTGTTTGGCTTAGTCTACGCCGAAATATTCGGTTACCTGAACTAAACGTTTGGTCTGCCGAACAAAAATTCAATTGATTTGGAGCACCGAATCAAACCATATGATTTGAACTTTTCTTCTCTGTGTCGTTTTTCAAACAGTTCTTATCCACAGAGGGTTATTTGGTTTTTTCTGTGATTGAGGGAGTCAAAAGCCAGCCTTTCACATGCCATTGTCAGTAGGTCAATTTTTACAGACCTCGTGTGAAATTCAACAGTGTAGAGTTGAACGTATGTTGTCAGTGCACCGCAGATAATGCAGACTATATCATACCGTCCAATTCTTCGTCGCTGAAAAGGATACTTCGGTTATCCGTGAACCTAATCGTGTTTGAATCGGACAGGCAACTAAACTAACTCCGTGACGAAGCGTCGAGTATCACAAAAAATGAAGGCGCCGTCTTTTCGGTCGTCACTGTCGACCACCCCAAATCGCCGGCGATTGTTCTTAGCTTGCGACGTACATTGATAAAAATATTTGTGTTCCTCTGTTACTTTTGGTTAATATAGGAAATATAACACGAAACCAACACGAATTTTGTGTGGATTTTGGTACAGTTCGCGGTGAATTTAAAGCAGGAAAGATACTGGGAAAATGCATTCCTCCAATTGCGACATTTGTATTCACCACTCGTTTTTTTTATTAAATTTCTTCAAGAAAACTAGCTGGCATTTCCTCTTGAAAAACCGATGGCTAGGGTTTATATGGAACAACAAAGTTTTTTAGTTCGGATTACCGAAGTTTTCAGTCCTAGGAACCAAATTCCGGTTCGTTGAACCAAAGCTTGGTTTCTGTGACCGGAAACTATGCTGTACAACATGAACCGAACTTTTTACAGCGTGAGATGCGGACGAGGAATTTTCCTCAAGACCGGCATCGCCGCTGAGCGGCGGGCGAGAAAAGCTGTGAAAAGCGCCTTTGGCGGCTATTTATTAAAACAAATTGACATGAAATCCTTCTTTCTTCTCCGTTTTTGCCTTTCGCGCCCCCCCCCCCTTTCTCCTCCTCCTGGCCGGTGCGGCGGCGGCGTTGGCTCGGCATTTTCATCCCGTTTATGAAATTAAATAAATCTGAGGGAGAAAAGCGAGAGGGAGGGGGGCGGCAAAGTGAGGTTTTCTCTGGCTTCGCCGTTTCGTTTTTCCTTCCTAATTTGCCAGGGAAATGGCTTCGTCGGCCTCCGGTCTCCGGTCGCCGTCTCGGTCGAGCCAAAGGTGAAATGTCGAGCAAAGGTGCAACGAGGAAGGCCGCCCTATCAGCGTTGCCAAATCAGACGCCATAGCACAAGTCCGAACCTGGGTGGCTTTATCGTATACAAGGTGATCATAGTTGATATTCGTGGGCCCAAGTAAGACAGGCTCGGGTGTTTCAGACCCGGTGCCTACCAGGCACCATATTCATACTTGGATTGCATTTTGCAAAAAGGAACCACTAGCATTGCAATGATGCTAAGATTGTGCAACTTCATCTTTTGCAATAAAATTTCGGAAATCGTGAAAAACTATGAAATTTAGATGGTAATTTTTGTCTTAAATTTACAGTTTTTAGCGAGTAAAATAGAAACTATTAATGGATAATCGGGTTTTTCCTCCAAGACAAAAGAAGTTGCACAATCTTAGCAACATTGCAACGCTAGTGGTTCCTTTTTGCAAAATGCAATCCACTTAACTGGGAAGTTTTGAAGGTGCAATAGTTTAGGATTCCATGGCATATTTGAGATGGGGACGTTGGATCGGAAAAGGAAGAAGAAGAGGAATAAAAGGAAAGGAAAGTGAGGACAGGCGTCGTGTTTGACGTCATGACCAAACAGCTTGTCTGGTACGGTCACGTAAATAGGATGACGGAAGAGAGGCTGCCAAAAAAGATACCTGGTTGGGCTCCTCCTGGGAGGAGACGAAGGGACGCCTAGTGAAAAGGTGCCAACAGGGGGTTTTAAATAAGATGAGGGAGTGACAACTCCCTGACGGGTTATGGGAGGAATGAGATTTGTGGCGATTCGACGTCGCAGAGCGCAAGAGCGCTGTGACAGCGACTCATATCGACGGTGAAACTACCAAACCACGTATCTCGTTTGCGGTGTTTAAAAATCTACGCTCACATTTTATTTTTTTGAAGTAGACCAAATCAATATCATTCCTTGAAATTTTCACGGAATTTTCTCCGCACGAAGAGGAAAAATCACAGAAATTTTCAAGACTGGATGTTAAGTAGTTTTTCATTTAAAAAATAAATTATGACAGGAAGTCTGCGACGTCGCAAACCGAGATACGTGGTTTGGTAGTTTCACCGTCGATATGTATGTATGTAAGTGAGGACAGAGGAAAATGAGGAATAAGAAGTGAAATCCTAAGAGGAGGAGGAGGAAAAGGAGGGCAAAGACGAACAAAGAACAATGCTTCTCCTGCTCTTTACTTTCATCTTCATCCTAAATCCGCCATTTTTCCTCTCCTCCTCCATCTTTTTGCCTTCTCACTTCCTATTTCATATGTTCTTTTGATGACACCTGAAAAAAAGGGGGGAGGGAAAGGAAGGAAAGGAGGAAAAAGAGGAAAGGAAGCTTATATTTGATAATTATTCATGACGAAATGAACTCAAACTGTATATTAGATGCTTTAAAATTTTGAAATTTCTTTGGGGGAAGACCCCCTTTACGCCCTCTTCTCTCCTTTAAAGTTTCTGGATCCGCCTATGCGAGAGATCCCAAAGTAAGTCCATCAGTTTCCCCCTTATTCTACAAAAACCAGCCGTTTCGACCGATCTGATCACCTCATTCTCCTTTGTCTCCTCTATCTATTAGAGTACCTTTATAGACAGAGTATGGCCATTCGTATCTTTTTACTACAGGAAAACTGTTCCGCTTTTTGATTGGTCAACGAGTTCTTAGGCTTCATGATGCTCTTAGGGCCGTAAATAAACAAACAAGATGGCGGCTCATCGTAACATCGATGAGAAACTAAATTTGACAAAAATTTCAATTATGCGGCAGTAACAATTTAAACGAGCATATCTACGAATAGCACACGAAAAACACATGAAAACATTGTTCAATTGCCTTTCACCGTTATCACAGGAGGATAAAAGATGTGCATAACCTCAATCTTGCTTGCTGATAACGGCCATCTTGTTTGTTTATTTATGGCCCTAAGAGCATCGTGTCAGCCTATTCGCTCGCGACCAATGAAAAACCGGAACAGAAATGGCCATACTCTGTCTATAAAGGTACTCTACTATCTATTGCTTTCTCTATCAATTTCAATAATCAGGCCGCAGGAAAGGACTTGTTAGATTTCATCATGGAAATGGACTTGTTAGATTTCATCATGGAGCGATTTAGATGTGATGGCCTCTCAGACGGAGACGTGGGCAAGTTTGAGGAGTGGGGTTGGTGGCACTGCTTCCAATTAGAGCCGGACCAAGACTGGCCAGGGCAGCCCGAGAGGGCCCAAGGAAACGGAGTCTTAATTTTAATTTAAATTGAGTATTATATTCCACGAGCTTTAATCAAAGGAGTGAGTCGCCTCGCTGCAACTAGAGAGCCCCTCCTCCTCTTTCTGGGGAAGGAGGGGAGGGGGTTCTCCTCCCCTTTCAGGTCGCCCTTGAGGGCGGCGTTGCCAAGTCGGCCACTCATACCACAGATGACCGAGATGGCGAAAACTGACATGGAGTGGAACTAGCAAAGAGTTTAAATATGGCGTTTTTCATGGTCGTTTCTCAAGACATGCATTTTGGGTACAATTTATTGCAGGGTGTCTACAAGTCCGGAATTTCCGGAAAATTCGGAAATAGTACTGATTTTTAAGGGCGGTCGGGAAGTACTGAAAAAGTGCGGAAATTCCGTCAGAAGGTCCGGAATTTTTCATTTTTGTCGCAATTTGAGAGAGAAATTCAAATTTTTGAAATTTTTCGAATTTCGTCAAATGGAGGTACTGAAAAAGTACTGAATTTTTCAGTTGAGGAGGCACTGAGTTTTTCGGGAATGTACTGGAAAAGTACTGATTTTTGGCCAGCCTGTATTAGTAGACACCCTGGATTGAATGATTGCTATGGTTAAAATTTCAACCATTGGCTGAACTATTCCGGAAGTATCGGAATTTTAGTCTTTAGAGCAATCATTGAGGAATATCCGTGCCGATAATTACCTTCCAAAATCTTAAATTAAAGTCAAGAGAAGTCTCTTTTCAACAAACCTCGGATATCAATAATTCAAATTCGATCGCAAATTTTAAACGAATCTTTTGACTTTATTTCAAGCTTTTGGAAGGTGACTTTATACACGGATATTCCTCAATGATTGCTCTACAAAAATGTCAATATTTCCAAAATATTCCACCTATAGATTAAAATTTTGATCATATCAAGCGTTGCCAGAGTGCATTGCATTGCGCATCAGCTGATGATGACGGTCCCCAACAATGAATCAGTTGTTCTCAAGGGGGATTAGGTACATTCCTCCATGAGCCTTAGTTAGCATGTCCTTCTATGCGAACCAAAGCTCATGCATAAAATGGACTCGTTCCCTTTCGAAAACAGCTTAATTCTTTTGGATGACCCCATTTTGGTTCACATGGAGATCGAGGAAGGTTCAAGAAGGCCGCAGAACATTGCATCTTTCAACAGGGTGTCTAGCACCAGGATTTTCCCGATTTCATCAGAATTTGAGGTAAAATCGGTCGTAAAATCAGGATTTGAGATAAATCGGTTGTCCGCTCATTTTCCGTTAACTGTCCGTTATCCGTCCGTTAATTTTCTCCGCAAAAAATCAAGATTTGCTCAGGATTGGGAAAAATAATGAAATCAGGATTTAGCAGTCAAAAATCAGGAAAAATCAGGATTTCATCAGGATTTCCTAAAATGAAAAAAAAAAAAACTAGACATCCTGTATCAAAGAACGATTTTCATAAACCTCGGGTGGAATTCAACAGAATCATTTTGAAAGTACTTCCTTATAGGGATTTCTCTTACCCCATTCTTACCTCACCTAATATTTCGATGGAAAAGTGCGGACGGCACGAGCCGTGTTGGAGCTAAGAAAGTGGCTCAGCGCGGCACCGCGGAGGGAGCAAGAACTTTAACGAGCGTCACAAAAACGGGAAACCCAACGCCAACAACCTCCGTTTGTTAACCGCGCGCGGTGCGGGGGGGGGGGGGGCGTAAGGGGCTGAAAGTCTAATTATGAGACTACAAAGTGAAGTAAATTAAACGCGCGGAGGGGGCGAGGGGTGGGGCCTGGGGGACACGGCCTACAACCATTCCACTTAAGCGCTATCAAAGGCCCGGCTAAAGAGCACGCGCCACCCGGGGACCGGGGGGCCCGGCCCCGCCCGGAGCCTCGGGCGCCCCCGCTAATTAGTCGCCCGGCTCGTTAGGTTGTTGTTGTTGTCGTTGTCGTCGTCGTCGTGCCCGCGGGCCGCCCTCCGCAGTTGCCAAATCTCGTGGAATTTTATCGAGATAATGTGACCGTGCACAGAAAACCGGATTTCCATACAGTGCTTGCAACTAATTTTTTCAACTTATCTTCCACGAATATACTTTTTCAAAAAGTACTTTTTTCGCAGAACATACGTGAATGAATCTTTTTTTTGGGGGGGGGGGGGGGGGTTGTTAAGGCAGCGGTCGATAATCTTCCAGATTGCACGATCGCAGATCGCGTGGAAACATGGGAAGCCTGCAAAATTTTGGAAAACCGCTTAAAGAAAGAAAGGAGGAAGGGAGGAAGGGAGGGAGGAAGAAAGGAAGGAAGTAAGTAAGTAAGTAAGTAAGTAAGTCAGTCAGTTCAGGAGGAAGGAAGAAAGGGAGGAAGGAAGAAAGGGAGGGAGGGAAGGAGGGAGGAAGGGAGGAATATATTTTAGATTGAATTGCGAATAGAATTGTCGGAAAAACTTCGGAGAAAATTTCCACAATTTTCCCATTAAATTCGTTTTTTACCGAATGAAATTTGGCAACCAACGAAGGTTCATACGGCGTTTTTCCTTAGCACGGCAGTATAGTCTGCGCTCGCTCGCGCGTAAATTGTACACGGAGAAAAAAACTCCGTGCATCGGACCCGAAGTTGAGGTCATATGGATCTCTGAAGTTTTCGGATCATACATCCGAGAACTTGAGGTCCAACTGCCGAAGTTCGGGTCAGACATCTGAAGTAGTTAGGTATGTACTGGAGCACTTCAGATGTGTGACCCGAACCCCCGGTATATACCGAAGTACCGCAGATGTCTGACCCGAACTTTGGCAGCTGTACTTTAAACTTCAGAGATCCATATGACCTCAACTTCAGGTTCCGTGCACGAAGTTTTTTTCTCCGTGTACACTTCCGTAGATGCGTTTCGCCAGCTCGAATTCTGGTATCCTCAGCACGACTCTTGTCGCGTTCTGCCGTGCTAAGGAAAAACGCCGTATGAGCCTTTAGATGCTGCCAAGTTTCCTTCGATAAAAACTGAATTTACTGGGAAAATTTCAAATATTTTTTTCAAAAATTTCCAGGCAATTTTTTACGCAATTTTATCCAAAATATCTGAAAATTCAAAGAAAGCATGAATGTCGTCAAAAATACTTGTTTTATCGAAGGAAATTTGGCAACTTCCGAATGTTCATACTGCCTTTTTCCTTAGCACGGCTGTGTTCCTGTCCTACGTTCCTGGGATCTTCTTCCGTGATTCCCTGAAACTTTGTTTTGTAGAGCCACCGGTAACGTTCCCTGAAACCTGTCCCTTTCCGTTCCAAGCTCTTGACTTTTCTGGGAAACTCTGATCCCTGATCAAGAGAGCCACTCCATAGAGGAAACTGAAGGTTCTGCGAACGGCATCGTTCCAGCTACTCTCGTCTGAAGGCCAGATTTCAGCCAGCTCCAATGCGCGCTGAATACAATAATTATCGAAGCCCCATCCGAGAACTAAGACATTCCGCAATCGGTAGCTTAATTATCGGGTAGTTTGGCTCCTCTTAATTGGGGGTTGATCCAACTCGGAACACCGGTAGTCAGCGCTTTCGCGGGCCGGAATCGTGCAAGGGGAGGATGGGGGGGGGGGCGGCGTTGGCCGATTGTCTCCGACCTACGAGATCAATTCTGCCGTACTAAAGAAGAACGCCGTATGAGCATTCGAGAGTTGCCAAATTTCCCCTAATAAAACAGTTATTTTTGAGAACAGAAATGCGTATTTTTCTCTTGAAAATTGTAGACATTTCAGACAAAATTACGAGCAAAATTGTCTGAAAAAATAGAGGAAAAAAATTCACGATTTTCCCAGGAAATTAGGTTTTTATTGAAGGAAATGTGGCAACGTCTGAAGGTTCATACGGCGTTCTTCCTTAGCACGGCAGAATTGACTGAAATGTGGAATCACTCGTTACCCGGTAGGGGTCTGGCAACAAGGAGAGCTGCAACTCTGCCCTCAGCGGTAATTCGATATACCTGCTTCCAGCCGGTGCTTAAATGCACAGACTCTATTATCTTCTTAGCGCCAGGTTGCCGTCGTGCCGGTGACGTGTCTAGCAATTTGCCCTCGGAGGGCTTTTCTACCGCGCTCAGGAGGAACGGCGTATCAACATTCAGGCGTCCCCAAATTTCCTCCGATAGGATGTTTATTTTTTAGGGAAGTTTTGAATTGTTTTCCTTGAAATATTCAGAGCTTTTGTATCAAATCATGTATAAAATTCATCGAAAAATTGAAAGGAGAATGTACACGGGTTCTCAAAACAATTTTCGTTTTATCCAAGGAAATCTGGCAACAAACGAAAGCTCTACAGCGCCTTAGCACGGTAGTTTGGGCGAATGAAGATGATGATAGTCTAATACATCGTTGAACTTCGATTTCAATCGTAAATACAGAATATAGAGAGACGAAAATAAGATGCCTGAACATTGCATTCCTCTGGAGGCAGATTATTCATCTGTATTTTTAAAGTGCTTGGGCAACCCAATAAATGTTTGATCAAAATCTTCTAAGCGGAAGAAGTAAGCACGGTTTTCTGGGACATCTACGAGTAAAGTTAAATTATTTGTATTACTTACAATTACCATCAAATCTGGACATTTTCCGAGTCCTAAGAATATCTTTCACAACAAATAAATCATTTAACAAACAAACGAACCGAATTGACTATTAATAATAAATGTGGCTCAGCTTATTTTTCATTACGTTCCGAACCTCGGCAAAATTGATGTCTGAGGACTCTCTCGGTCAATTTTCGTGATATTTAAGCCCCAGGCCGCCCACAAATATTTATCTCCATTTATCCGAGATGAAATGATCTCATTAGGGGATGTTAAAGTATTACGCTCCCGCACCTGTGGGAATGCAGGGGAGGGGTGGGGGGTGTTAGCGTCATGTTTTATTATAGGAAGTGCGTCACACGTAGAGGGGCGAGAGAAGGAATTTAAAAATTAAAAGGAAATTGGTCTGAAGCCCCCTGGACGTAAATACGTAATCATATAAATGTATCTATAAAGCATGCATGGATATACATTTTTCGGGAGTGCAGTGAGACATCGGATTTTTAGTTTTTAATAGCTGATTCGTCATGAAATGACTGATCGATTAATCCCTATTTTAGCAATGATATCGATGAATCGATCGTGATTTTCGCCCTTATTTTACTTTTTCGGTGAATCATCTGCTTACAGAAAAGAAGAGCCAAGGACGTTTCCAACTACGTTACGTTGACCTGTTAGTTTCCTGGAGCAAAAATAAAGTAACATAGGGAGTCTTCAAAGTCGCGAACGGAGATACGTAGTTTTTTACCATAGTCATCGATATTCAACGATCAAGTTCATTCGGTAATGATTCGACAAACGACTCGTGTTGATTGTGATTTACTTCGGTCTTGGGTCACAAACAACACTTTAATCTATCAATCATAAGTTTAAATATATAATATCGCTGTAGAAAACTACGATTCAAATAATCCAATCCATCGGATATTTTCTTCAAAAGAATTCCGGTTGTTTAAAAAAGGAATAATTCCTGTTGATCGAACGTAAAGAAGCTCTCGTTTTAAAAAGAAATAAAAAAGTGGCCTCTTGTTTGAAGAGAAATAATTGTTAAACTATCGACATTATTTTCCGACCATAAATTCAACGGAGGTTCTCGTTGATTGAAGTAGAATTTTTCCTCAGTGGACGGAATTAAATTTTGCGTAGAATTTTAAAACTTCGTTGCTTGCGTCACAACTTTATACTACCATAAATAATGCTTTTGGATGCCGTTAATTATCATGATAAAGTGTTACTAAAACTCACGTGGGAACAATGCCACAAATAGTCAGCTTTTAGTTTTTCAGCATAAAGATCCCTTTTAAACCCTTTGATAATCACGTCAAGGGGTCCGTGTAGCTGTCAAGGAGTCTTCGTTGGTTACATAATAAGAAGGAAACAAAACCTCAGCTGTAATTAACTCGCTGGTTAGGTAAGAGAAGGAGCGCGAGAAACCGACAGTAGTCGCAGTCGTCAGTGCGAAGCTCAGTGCGCCTTCAATTGCGATCAAAGCAATACCACATTACTGCAAGGTCGAAATAGTTGTATCGCTGTTGAAGGCGCTCACTGAGATGTTCTTCAGTTACGGCTCTGTTCAAACTGCTCGCTTTTTCTGAAATTATGGTTATGTTTTATGTTTTGAGGTATTTTATGTTGAGGTTATGTTTTTTTCTTCGTGAACTCAACATGTTCAATTTTCTTGAATGAAGTTTCTCCTCTCAGATCTCGACAGAAGTAAACTTGAAACCCCAAAAAATAGATCTTGCAAATTGAATATTTCCTGTGAATCATTTTCCCCCGCTTTTTTTCTAAGTTTCCAGTGGTTTTTTTTTTTTTTACAAAATTGAATATCATCTTTCGAAAAGTGCCCAAATCTGACGGATATAACTTTTTCATAGGATTTCATGAATTAAATTGATCAAATAAATTGTAGTCGACTTTAAATTTTACTATCAATGTGTTAATAAGACTCTTTAGATTTTTTAAATGTTGCCATATTTTAGGCAGAAAGTTATTTATTAAAAAAAATTCCAGAAAGTGAAAAGCTGAATTTAGCTGAAAATTCTCAAGCTGGGGAATGGAGATTGTTTTAGTTCATGTAACTCAGTTCTCTAAAATAAATCCGAAGTTAAAAATACGAGAAAATGTTTCGGTCCTTAAATGTAGTATGACTTAAACCTTTTAAACCTCAAAGTTGGGGTTTCTTTCGGAGTATACTAGTGTTTGCGCCTACTTCTTCAATGTGATTGAAATAAAAAAATAAAAAATGGAAAAAGATGAATAAACTAATGAAAAATGCCCATGACCACACAACACAACTGTTGTGAGACATCACAACCGCAAATACGGAATTTTAATTATCTCCAAGTCGGACATTTTTAAAGCAGTTACCGCACATTTCTTTCAACAAAACTTGAAGCCAGGGTGGCAAAATTTCATGAAATTTAAAATATTGAAATTTCACGTGCAATATAATTATCATGAAATTCGAGAAATTTATGAAAGATGTTGAAAAATACCGGCGCCTTTTCACGTTTCGCAAAATTAAAAAATTGTCACTGTTTTCTATTTTCGTGTTTGGTTGCGGGTTGCATAGCCCCTGAAAAATATGAAATATTTCACAGCCTCGTGAAATTTCATGAAATATTTCACCGACATTTCCAATCTTTCATTTCTTTCTTCCGTTTCATGCCACTCTGCTTGAAGCTCTTTGAGAACCGGGTCTCTTTCGTCAGACATATTCTACGTAGAGTCCCTTTATACTGAGAGTCAAGACAATGTGAATCCATTTCTGATTGGGTCCCGTATTTTAGGCCTTCACAGTGTCATAAACGGGAATAAAGATTACATTTTCACCGATTGCAAAGATTATAATCTGGAATGGACTAGAGTCCCTTTATACCAACGAACTACACCTCTAGAATGGCCGCGAGATAGCCAACCTGCGTAACGCGCATGGGCCGGTTTTTGAAGGCAGGAGGGGGGTGGGAGCCCAAGTATAGCTAACCTCAATCTCCATTTCTGCTGCGTCTTGCCCATAAGGATTACATGTGAAAATTTCAACCTTTGTAAACTTTCATTTTTTTGAGGTTTTCTTTCAAAGTTCCTAATTTTTGAGTAAAGAAAACCTTTTGAGGTGCGATTGTTCAGCAATCTTTTCATTGCTATCACTTTATTCAACAATATTCGGCAAAATGTGGGCAGCGTCTGACATGGGTTTAGATGGCAGCCTGCTGTGTGAGCCCAAGTAAACCTAACCTATATCAACTTCAAAACGTTCCGGGTCTCTAACACTGGTCAGCCATTCTAGAGGTGTAGTTCGTTGCTTTATACTGAGAGTCAAGACAACACCCCTCATGGAGTCACAAACGGGAATAAAGATTACACAAATTGAACGTTTTTCGTAATCTTTGATCGGCTCATTCTTAAATTCCTTTCTCCGTTCCTTCTCTCATTCCGTTTGTTCCTTGTCGAACCCGAAATTCCTCGGTCCATTCCAGATTATAATCTTTGCAATTGGTGGAAATGTAATCTTTATTCCCGTTTGTGACACTGTGGAGGCCTAAAATCCGGTTAACCAATCAGAAATGGATTCGCATTGTCTTGACTCTCAGTATAAAGGGACTCTAAGGGGGTGTTGTCTTAACTCTCAGTTTAAAGGGACTCTAATTCTACGGAGTGCTTTTCGAGTTTAAAAGTACATTTTACACCGTGTAGGTGGCGCGGCGCGATCATGTTTGAGAGTGACCGCGCGGTTCCCGATCGAAATGGTGTCTTCATCGGCGACGTGAGCTGTTAGTTGACCCTCGGGCAGGGTCGGGGACGGGACGGCGAGTGTTTGGCAGGCATTAAAAAGGTTTAAAGGCTCCCGTTTAGGAGCATTAAAGGGCGGGTAGCGCCACGACGGGAGGGGCGCGCGGGGCGCGGGGAAGGGTCGTTTGCGCCACGCGTCCAATCGAGCTGTGGTTGCCACTGATAGGATACCGACCCTCCCCTTCGCCACCCCGCCCCGTGGAGTAAAGAGGGTTGCAATTCCTGTACAAAAGTTGCGCGCCCCCGTGTTGCCACGTTGTGCTGCCGTTCGGTTATCCCTGGGAATCGCCGACGTCCGTGAAACCTGATAGGCAAAAATGAAATGGAGATTGGAAATGGAACGCTTGACAAAGCACGACTTTAAGCATTGTGATTTGGATTGAATTTTGCAAAAAGGAACCAAGAGCAATCCCATGTTGCTAAGATTGTGCAACTTGCCTTCCTTGAAATTAAAGCACTGAAATCACGAAAAAAATTAATTTTATAAAGGTAGTTTTCGTCTTGAAATTATGGTTCACTGGGAGTAGAGTTTAACCTTGTTTAGATGATTAGTTTATATTTGCAAGGTAAAAAAAAAGTTGCACAATCTTCACGACATTGGAATGATCATGGTTCCTTTTGGCAAAATGCAATCCATTTATGATTTCTCCTGTAGCTTTGTGTTTGCCTGTCCTCTGCCTATCTCCTCTCCGGAGTGTGCTAATTTTCCAAACAAAATTATAAATTTCGTTTATCAAAGTTTGCACTTATTTTACGAACGAAAAGTTTATTGAGATTGACCGACCTGACCCTTGTTGATTTTGGATTTTTCATAAGCAAGGACTTTAAGTTTGCTGTTTTAAATGCAACAAAAATTCCGATTTCCAAAATATAAGTTGAGTTTCAACTTGTTTAACAACTTGTAGCCAAACATTTGATTTTGAAACATAAATTTGTGGTGCTTTAATTGGACTGCATTTTGCAATTTGGAACTATAAATTCTGGCTCATGTAAAAAACACTCATGTGCTTAGGGAAACTAATGGCTCGTACTTTGTTTTTAAACCGGGCCAGAATTTATAGTTCCTAATTGCAAAATGTCGTCCAATTAATCGCGGGACCATAGTGCGCCATTATAGACGTGCAATCTCAGTTTCTCCGGAGCAAGAGATGCAAAATTTAAGGAAACTCAAAGAAATTAAATTTCATGACATTTTTAAAACTTTTGGAATGGACTCAACATGCTGCATGAAACAAATAGAAACGGTAAAATTTCAATTTTGAAATTTTCATTTAAAAAAATGAAAAAAAAGAAGTATAAGTCTCTTCTCGCATTCTCTGAAAGTTGTGACAGGTCGCATACGCAACCCCTACAAAATCTTGAATTTTCACGTAATGTCATTTTGTATCTTTGCTGAGGAGCCAATCATTTTGCACAGTCCGGCGCCGCCGCCAAGAGATAAGCATCGAACCAGATTCTCCCCTCTTGGTATCAGTTTAATAGTCGCCGTGCAATTGCGTCCGAATCAGATAGAGCCACCCCCCTCCCGTCCTCCCCCTCTCCTTGGGGTGGTGATTGGCTTGCCACCACGACCAGGGAGCCGAAGCCTACCCCCTACCCCCGACGCAGTTAATTGCCTTCCGAAAGCGTCGCGTAATTAGTTTTTAAAATTGACCCACACGACCTGCGACTGTGAGAAAAGCTCGACTGCGAGAGGCCGGATTTGCGGGCCCCCTCCCCTCCCCTATGACCTCCCCTTTGTCCTGGTTTTTTTGCGCCGACACCGTGCACTTGAGAGGGCTCCACATCAAGAGGTCTTGCCGCCTTGGTTTTTCCGCCGATGTGCAGTATGCTTGATCCGATGAATCCTTTTGTGTCGTCATATCGATGCTTCAAGTGCCACAACTCGTTTCTAGAGTCCCTTTATACCCAGAGTTAAGACATCTCGATTATCAGCCACCGAAAAAAATTAAATGCTGATTTAGCCTTTCAAATGTTAAAAAAGAGCCCGTCAAGTTTCAAATGCTGATTTTATAATACAAAAATGCTAACAGAACATTTTAATTTGTTCGTTTTACAGTGGGTGCAGTTAAGTTGGCATTTCTTCAAATGTAAAATCAGCATTTGAAACTTGTTGGACATGTTTTTAACATCATAAATGCTAAATTAACAGCTAATTTTTTCCGTGGGCCTGGGCTGGCGTGGCTGGCTGGAGGGTTGCCGTGGTCCCAACTTGGAGTTCCCATACAAAAATAGCAACCCTGCTAATCTATTTGCTCCCTATTCATGCATGGAGAGTTTGACTATAGATATACAGGTAAACCCTCAACGTAGCTTGGGACATCCCCGCCATTACGGTCTGAGCTTTGAGAGCTTTTTTTGAGCTCGAGAATTTATTACAGAGAAAACCAGCCGCACTAACGTGTTTCTCGTAGATTCAAATTTTACGTAGGAATCAGTATTTAAGTCGCAGATCTCTAACACTTGCCAGAATTCCATCGACGCAACATATCGTCGCCCCTCTGGCCCTCGGCTTAAGGGCGTATCTCGATTTCTACGTGACCCCTGTGCTCCGTTTCACTCTTTGCTTTTTAAGGCTCTTGCGAAAATCTAGATACGCCCTTACGTCAGAGAAGCGACGATTTATGCTGCTTCATCTCTCTCTCGCTCTCTTTTACTTCATTCTTGATAAATGTTTGACCATTCTAATGG
Organism: Bemisia tabaci; assembly: GCF_918797505.1. Taxonomy (NCBI): domain Eukaryota; kingdom Metazoa; phylum Arthropoda; class Insecta; order Hemiptera; family Aleyrodidae; genus Bemisia; species Bemisia tabaci. The sequence goes on from NC_092795.1 coordinate 33,029,778, forward strand.
GCTTCAAAAATATTGAGCGTTCACCGCGCTAGTAGTGCACGCACTTTCCGGCCGTTTTCCATTGACCGTGTTAATAGTGTTGTAATACTAAGGCCCGCGTTGCTTCATGGGTATGGTCGCCGCATTTTTTGCGCGGGGGGAAGCAATTTTCAGCTTTTCCAATTTGAATCCTCAAATTGTTGTTCGAGGTTATGTTCTATTGTTTTGAACCCGACAATAAATCGAAACTTTAGCAAATACGATCAAACCAAAGGAAAATGATCGATAAACAGCGTGTTTGCTACGAACACCTTAAAGTCCGACTCTTCACCACTGCTTTAAATGAGGAAATATCGATAATCGATCATTTACACCTCGCTACTGTTAGAGAACTGACTCAAAGTGATTGAAAAATGGCAGCGGGGCGATGACGTGCCGCGAAGATCAAAGCGTGCGAAACAAGGAGCGCGGCGAAATACGCGCCATTTGATTTTCATAAATTTTAAATTTCCGCTCGCTCATCCACCGCGAATTTCACGGCGCTTGATTTCGCATCCCCTACCGCACCGCCACCCTCTCCGCCCTCCCTCGCGCTCGTCCACCCCAAACGAGTCATTAAAAGAGTAATTACTCCGAGTTGTTTGACTCCCGCCAAAGAAAAACTACCCTTTTGCCAGATCGACCGGGTTTCCATCGTTTCAACGACTGAGTGCCGTGAAATTAGCGCGTCGATACGTATTCGTTCAATCACTCAATGATAGGATAGGATAAGGAGAAGGGATATAGGGGTAAGAGATCAAACCCACGTAGAAAAAAAATCGTTCGACGTGCATTAAGAGACCGTAAATATGGACCTCTTTGCAAATTTTGAATTAAATAGAACAGATAGATTCTAAGATATCGCTGTAGACAAATTTGGGGGGCGCCTGACGGAGGGACACACATTTTTTCAAGTATGGTTATTTTGACTCCTGGGACCTTAAAACGTCTAGAAATGATGAAAAAACTCCCCCCCCCCCTTGCATGATGACAATTCTTCCTCTACCCTAGGGTAGCGAGAAAGTGAAGATATTGGTTACAATGACCGAATTTCAGTAAATAAGGATCACCAAAGTTTTTGTTTGGTAGTGTAACTGAATCATGCGGAGTGGAAACTGAACTTCCGTTCACAGGGTGTCTGCCGTTAGGAAAAACCAGAAAATATCAAGAAATTCAATTCAATCAGGAAAATATCAGGAAACTAGGTCATGGATCAGGAAATTTCGAGTGCGTCAAGCATTTTACAGCTACAGCCAGTTATACATATGCACAAGAGAAACGTTTGATTCAACCCATCAAATATATGTTGGTTCGTAGAAACAAACGAATGTCACTTTATTCGTGCGAAAAATCGAAAAGTCTCTCGGGAAATATGAGAAAAAATCAAGAAAATATACGGAGAGTCCAAAATGAAATTCTAGTTGACACCCTGGTTCAGATAACGGTAGTCCTCCGTAAAATAAAAAAAAATCGTTTTTGGAGATCCGCTAATTTTCAAAATTTTACGCGCAAGTGAGTTGAGTGTTTTTTTGAAAATAAAAATACCACTCATTCCCACAATCGGTTTGATTATTAAAAACTTTGGTCACCCTAAAAGAACTTGTGTTTCTTATAAACCGAAGTTTTTTCCCCAGTGCACCGCACAGTGCAATTCTGGAGCCGGACACAAGGGTGGTGGAAAGCTCTGTGATTCGAAGCTCAGGGTGGAAGTTGGGAAGTAAGCAATGGCAAGGCGTGAATGATCGATTATCGATATTCCATCCGAGGCTATGGTAAAGAATCGATTATTAAGGTGTTTGTTGCGGACACCCTGTTCATCGATCCTTTTCCGTAGGTTTAAATAGCAGCTCATTCGATATATCGCAAAGCACGCCACGGCACCGAAAGGAAGGGACGATTGTGGATTGCCGAGGTGTCGGGCAAGAAGATCTGGATCTCGGCCCGGCAACCGACACTAATCAGAAGCTCAAGCTTCCCTTGCTCCATCCAATCACCACCCCTTCATTTTGATCCAATGTTGTCGCTTCACGCGATATAATTTTTATGATCTTTACTGAGAAAAATACTTCGTTTAGGACAACCGAGCTCTGATCCATAGCACCAGGACTATTCATCCATGACCCTTTGACCCGCGTATCAGGGTGTCTACAAGTCCGGAATTTCCTGAAAGTCCGGAAATAGTACCGATTTTTTAAGGAGGTCCGGAAGTACTGAAGAAGTGCGGAAATTCCGCAAAAGGTCCGGAATTTTTTTCATTTTTTTGTCATTTTTGTCTCAATTCGAGCGAGAAATTCAAATTTTTGAAATTTTTCGAATTTCGTCAAATGGAGGTACTGAAAAAGTACTGAACTTTTCTATTGAGACTTTTATTCAGTTACTGAATTTTTGGGGAATTTACTGAAAGAGTACTGTATAAGTACTGACTTTTGGCCCACCTGTTTTAGTAGACACCCTGCGTATACTCATCCACATGCCATATATAACTTGACACAGAAGTTTGATTAATACGGAAGTAAAACACAAAATAACCCAAGCCTTCGGTGGACTCTGGGGTTTTTCAGTCTTTCCATTGTTCTCTGCGCTAAATTCACCGCAAACTGTACCAGAATCAGCACAAAATCTGGGTTGGTATGTGCTTCACTTCTTATATTAACCAAAATTAACACAAGAACACAAATATTTTTATCAGCTTACAACGCTTTTCACATTTACGTGTCTAGCTTACAACGCTTTTCACATTTACGTGTCTTCTTACCCACAAGCATAAAAAATTTCACCTAAACCACGAAATGTGAGCATAATTGATTTTAAACTCACATGGCTCAAAGGCGGATGATAAACCTATATGTTTAAACAATTTATTTTTTTTTTCGGCCAAAAATGTCTACAGCGTGTGAAATCATAGAGGTGTGATTTTTCACGCATTTTCATTTATAACTGTCTATACAATGAAGAGAAAACGGTATTTTTGGCCGAAACTTTGAGGGGCTGTAACTCTGAAGAGGGAGGGGTTTTTAAAACACTGTAGAACAAAAAAGTCTCACTTTGATCCCCAAAATCGATCCTGAAAGTATTGCTTTTAACTCGAATACACACAGCTTACTTAACTCCTCACCTAGATGATCCAATTTGGCAATAGAGCCACCTACCCCTTCCCCCTCCCCTCCCGGCCATTCCTCGGTGATTGGGTCGAAGGGGGGTGAGAGGGGGGCGTTCGAAGGTTAGTTAGAGTGCCTTTTATGCGCCTTTGATTGCGTCTTTTCATCTCCCCGCGCCCCCCGCGCGCGCGTGTGAACTCGCGCCCGCAGTCACGATTGGCACCCCCTCCCCCGATCAGGCGCCGGTTTTGCCTAATTCCGCGCCTTTTTCACCTCGTAACTTGCGATGCGCCCCCCCCCCCTTCCCCTCTCGCCAGGGGCCGCAATCAATCGGCTTTTTATTTTCTCGTCTCGCGGCACGATAGCGAGTTTCCCGCCAACCCTTCCGCTCCGGAACGCCCCTAATTTGTCGAAGGAACGTATCTCCATTACAATGTTGCCAAATTCGTTTAAAAAATCCATTTTTTCTGAAATTATGACAGTGCGATATCAGTCAAGTGGAAGCTTTTTGTAAGAAACGCCCAACAGTTCTTTGAAGAAAATACAAAATGAAAGAGGAAATTTTACATCGTTGAAATGTAATCATGTTCTTTCGTTCGGAAAATCGTCAAAATCGGAAGTATGAAACAGTACAATTAATTTTATAGGGGTTTTCCAGTTTTTTTATTGATTTTATTGATAGGGGGGGTTGAAAATATTTTGATTGAATTCTTTGAAGTCGATTTACCTCTAGAAGTTTTCGGCCCAACGCTCTATTCTCGGCCGTTTCCGAGGAAAAGATAGTGGATGGTTGTTCTGAAACACCCGATATAATCTAACTTTCATTTGCTATGTGTTAAAAATTCTCGATGATATCTCGTTCACTTGCTTTCCCAACAACCTGACGATATCTTTAAAGACGAGACATGTAACTTCTTTCTCCTGTTCAGACCCTTTCTGCAAGTGGCCCATCTTTGACCCAACTTTAGTATTTTCATGTTCGCCATTGTTTTACCTCGAGATCTGTTCCACTTTTCTCCACAGGTTTCCTTCCAGCAATCGGCGAGGATCGAAGTATTCTCCGGATTTCACTCAAAAGTTATTAGAATAGATATTTTTTTGTTGCAGATTCCGGTGAGATGTCCAGATGAGGAAGGTGGCATCGATGAGCTAGGTATTCATCGCGGGCCAAAGCACCTCCGGAAAAATAGGCAAAATCAACCTAATTTCGCCCAAAATGCTCAACACAAATGAAAATAATACAGGTAAGGAAATCCATGACCCTCTGAATACACATAATAAAACAAAGAAATTGATGAACCAGAGGTGATGTTTTTAAGTTGAATGTATCCCTTAATAGAGAATTTGCAGGTGTCAGAAATGTGATGAATTTCGTGTTTAAGTGGAAACTATACTGAGTGAACTGAACACGAGGATACTCTTGGTTCATGAATTGAATAATTATTGGAGAAGATACGTCAAAATGATCTTTGCTAAAATACGTGTGTTTAAATGGGAAATGCCGCCAGATGACGTCACTGGGCGGTGCATTTTCTCACTTTTAACTCTATTTTTATACTATTTCCCATATCAAAAAAAATTATAAAGAATACTGTGAAATCAGCTCTTTAAGCACTTTCAGATGAAGCAATAAAACATTTGCATGCAAATTCTCCATTATTATTCGTCCAGTACCTAGTAATGTACTTCTAGTAAATTACTTTCTGGGTATTTAATTTCCTCACTAAAGAGAATGTTTGGTTCATGAAATTCCTAGTAGATAGGCGGTTTTGAACAGGATCACTAAAGATTTGTTCCCTCTGCAAGTGCCATTTATGTTATATTTCAGGTGATCGCCATTTTTTTTTCGCAAACTGATTAATGCCGCGCGGTCTTGAACGGCGCAAAAATTGCGAGTTAAATATCCTCCGCGAACTGCATTTGCCTATGTGAGAAAAAAGTGCATTTCCGCCGATAATGTCATAATAAATGCGACGAGCAAACGTGATTTATCCGTTTCTCGGTTAGAAGAGCGGTTTTAATGAGAGAAATTTCATTTTTGAAGAGATTTTCACGCCTCGGCAGGAAACTTCGAGCCGAGGTTTAAATCAAAATGAAATCGACGGAAATCGAGTGAATTTGCGGCAAATAAGCCTCGTAAACGTGGAAATGACTTTTAGGAAAAGGCTTCAGAAAAAATCGTGTTTCCCTTCGATATTCCTTTAATCTCTTTGAACAGGTTCCTAGATTATCACCGGCGGGCCTGAAAGTCAGGAACGAGCCTCTCTTTTCAGTGTAAAAAAAAAAAAATTGCGAATAGACATACGAGTCCTCTTATTTTGCGAAATCGCCCGAATACGCACGAACGTGTTTTAATTAAGCATCATTTAGTTATTTTGTTCATGATCTTTGTAAGATAGGTTTTTTAAATCCTTCCTAATGGGGTCTTTAGAAATGTAGCATTGTACCCTCGTCGCCTTAACATTGTATATTTGTCTTTTTTTAAGCAAACAACAGAGAAAGAAAACATGGAAAGAGAGAACGTTTATTCTTAAACATTCCTCGATGCTCCGAAAAAAAGATTGTGCGCCCTTGAAATTTCACAATTTGTTTTTCAAAAGTCATTTTTTCAAAAACCGTTATTCTGGTAGTTATAAAATTGATAGACAAAGCTACAGACATAAAAGACAAAAGGGATTTGGAAGGGATCCTATTGGTGGGAGCGGATGGTTGCAATGAAAGAAGATGGTACATAGATTATTTTAGACTAACTAACGGCACACTGGAAAAAAAACACATCGGATCTAGAGTCCAGACTCTTAAAAACATCGACGAGAAAAAGTATACTCTTGATTCAATCAGAATCTACCTTAAATCAAGAACCAAGCCTCTTAATTTAAGCGGATTTCGTTTTGATTCAAGCAAAAATCCGATTGAATCAAGAGTATTTTTTCTTATCAATTTTTCAAGAGTCTGGACTCTAGATCTAATGTGTTTTTTTTTTCCAGTGCAACTCACGAGAGATCCCGTGGTTAGTCCATCATTTTCTTTCTTATAGAAACAAACCATTTCAACCAATAGGATCGCTCCGTACTATCTATGTTTATTTGTCTATCGCTTTGTCTATCAAATTCAAAAATCAGCCCGCTGAAAAGCTCGATTTCGATTTTCAGATACCGTCATGAGCCCTGTTTTGCGGAGACGACGCAGCCTCGCGATTCCGTTTGAGCGAGGACTCGGGCGGCTCCCTCACGCAACCGAGTTCCTTCACTCCTTCCAGGAGCACCTTTAATTACATTCGGATTTGAGGGCTTTTCCACCCTCCCCCCTTCCCCTCCGCCGGCGGATCGTTCAGGAGGGTGCCTCGGTTATTAAAATAGGAGCAAAAATTATTCATGAACTTTTAATTAAAAAAGTGCCGACTAAAACAGTGGGTATTAAAAAGCGGCCAAGAAAACTAATTAGCGCTTTCTTAGAACTTTTTTTCGAACGGCGAAAGATACCCCTCGGTCCTCGGTTTCCGGCCGTGTTCCGGGAGATAATGGCCCTTTGTGCTCCGGCTCGAAGCGAAAACAACGTAATTCGCTGTTGCTTTGTATTCTGGGTTACGCGGTTTTTGTTTGTAGCGAAAATGTAGTCGCGACGCTCCGACTGGAATTTTACGCCGCCCCCCCCCCCCTCCCGTTCCGCCATGGAATATATTCTATCTTCTCCCCGCTGGAATAATTGAGGACCATGCCGGAAGAAGGGCGTATCTCGAGATACGCCCTTTTTTCAACATTCTGCTTTTCTGATTCTACGTCGAATAGTGAGAGTATCCTCCAAGTTTGAGAAAAATCTGTCGATTTGTTACGTGAATAATTGACCTGTAAAGTACACCGAAGATACGCCCTTCTTCCGGCCAACGAACTTTCTCCTCTTATTTACACATTTTGCCTTCCGTGATATGGATTTTTACCTGTTTTCTGGTGAAAGAAGTGTCACTTCCATTTTGTTCTCATTAGAAGGAATAGTTTTAGCCGAATAGAATGATTATTTATTCATTTTTATTTACTGTACATCACAGAACGTGAAATGTGAGAGTTACGATTTATTGCACATATTACATTAGTAATGTTAATGCAGTCCGAAGCTTTAAGTTTCGGAGTTGTTCGGAGTTGCAAGTTTATAAACAAATTCTCGTGACTCTATGTATGTTTGATGTAAGATACACAAGTACGCGATAGTGAAATCTCCCAAATGGCTGCTGTGATGACGCGCCGCAGCGTGGAACTTCCTACATATATCAGCCACCTTACTCGCAGGCGCGAACGTATACTTCTCGAGAATATTACGAAAAATATTGCAGAAACTTTGCAACATCGGACAGATCTTAAGTTTTTTAATCAATAAAAGTGGAAATCTGTCGCATGAACAACTACAGAATATTCAACATGGGTTTTTTTATTGAAAATGATTACCCGACGAAGCGCTTGGGGGGTTGGAGTGGGAAGCGGTCAAGGGGCGTACCTTATCTGAGAGTTAATTAAATTTGGCAACATTATAAGATCAATGAAGCTTAACAGACAAGAGCTTACAGAATTTTCATCAGATACTCTTGAAAAATGACAAGAAAAGTTCTCTATAGGGGCATTTTTTTTTTTTTTTGAATGATTAAATCGACGCATTTTCCATCCTCATAAAATTGGAGCATTCGGTGATGAAGGTTTGGCCATTGAAAAGTTCATTTTTACGGACAATGTATCAAATTATTAAGCAACACTCGGTTCAAACATATAAGGAATTCCACAGTTTAAAATGACAACCAAAGAAAAGACAATAATTTTAAGAAGAAACCGCTATACCAATAAGGTTCATTTCTGGACGATTGGCAACACAGCATATCCCATACCGTTGGAAGGGGGGGGGGGGCAAGATGTAATTGATATTAGACAAACAGAATCCAATGGGTGCAATTCGTAACCAATTGAATGTTCGACCACCTTTGGAGACCCTCCAGACTCAATAAGGAGCAACAGCGGATTATAACAGTTTTCCGACGACAATAACAATGCACTTTTCTCATGTACGTGCAACCGGAAAAGTTCAGTTTTTTCCGCTAATAAACCTCCGATTTTAAAAAACTATAGCTCGTTAGAAAGCTGAAGAAATTCTGCAGAAACCGTTTTCTTTGATTTCCTTTAAATTAATTTTGTCACGAGATACAAAAGAAGGAAATCAACTTAGTAGTGAATTTAGTGTCTTCAGCAATCACAAGTGCGCCCAGAAAAAGCTGGGTTTCTCTGCAACCAGTGACCCGATCTTTAAAAACTTTGGCTCGTTAGAATACTGAAATGTATTAGCAGAAAGTCATTTCCCCGATTTTCTTCTTTTTCATTACTTTATGAGTTATCGAAGAAAAACGATCCTCTTTTTTATCGTACATACAAGGATTCCGAAAGAAGGGCGTATCTCTGGCTTACTTTGTCCAATGATTACAGAGGGCAAATTATTTATTTCTTTTAAACTTTTAATGGATTTCAAAGCTGTAGGATCTAGTTTAAGAGAATTGACTTTGGTTTAACCAACTGCTGCATTTCATTTTTCGGGACACCATTTCAAATCTTCAAATGCGTTTTTCTAACGACGCTGAACCTTGTACATACGCCCTTCTTCCGGCATGGTCCTCAATTCATACTCGAGCAATTACCTGAAGTTTTTTTTCCGATTTTTACAAGTTTTCAGCGTTCCGATGCAGCATTTAGTGCGGCCAGCACTACATAATCGCGCCATTGGTTGTAAAGTTTTAATACATGGAATGTTGCTCGCTTTTGTTATCCAACTGCAGTTGCCACGAAATTCAGTAACGTTTTTATTTAAGCTCTATTTCGCTCCCTTCCCTCTCTACCCCTCCCTCCCCCTCGCTCTTCCCTGTCCCTCGAATAAGGGACGCTGATTCGCTGCGCGAACGCGACGCGTTTTTGAGCATGCTCGAATAAAACTGTGAATGGTGCCGGGGTGTAGCTACAGGATTTTAAATTCATGTTTATTTTGACTTTTTTTAAACTCGAAAATGTTTCCCTCTTTTTTTTCAAAAAATTTGTAATTTGAAAATTGTGGGATGAAAGATTGTTTTGTAAATCGAAAGTTAGGCCGGTTTTAACTATTTTTCTTTTGAGTTTTAAATCCTTACGAAAAGAAAGAAAAGGCACTCACACTTGAAAACCTGACCTAGTCCTGGTAGTAAGGATCATTGAGAAAAGACAAACATTACGAGCTTAGCCATCACAGATTCAGACAGAGACGGAAGCAGCAGATCGGCAACACTTGCTTCTGTCTTTCTAAATCTGTGTTGAATAATCGATTCTTGTCGAGGCATCCACCCCCTCCGTGAATCGATACATTTCCATAGGTTTAAATGGAGAAAAAGCAGTGTTGCCAACTTCCTGGATCCGCCAGTGAAGGCGACGATCAAATGACGCTGTTCGCATTTAAGGTTGACATTTTTTTAACTGGAGCTCATTGAGGTTTGATGTTGTCATAGGGTTATACATAGGAATTTATCTATTAATATGAAATAGTGATAATATTTTCTTAGCTTGGAATATATGAAATTTTGAATGAGATTTTTGTTGGGAGGATTGCTTAACTGTGTCTTTATTGGGAGGAGAACGATTTGGTTTCAGATTATTGCTTGGGTTAAAGAAGAAGAAGAAGAAGAAGAAGAAGAAGAAGAAGAAGAAGAAGAAAGGAAGCATTTAAGGTTAGCGGCAGCTTCGTTGCATGAAACCTGAAAACTATTTATAAACAAAAAACTTGACAACTTGGCTACAAAATAAAAAGGGAAAAAATGATAAGGGAGGCTAGAACGGCACAGCCGGGCGGAGGGAAGGGGTTGACCGATAAAAAAAGTAGGAGAATCAATCAGCGAACACAATTTGAAGCAAACAATAAAATACACGGGTAACCCCGAAGAAAATATGCTGGGTTTTTCTTCAATTCCCTCCCGCCCCCTCGCGTCCCCTCCCCGCCCCGCGCGCCCGGGATCCGAGGGCGGGCCGATAACTGTATATTATATCCGCCGGCGGAAATTGGTTTTTCGATATTATAATGGTATATTTTTGTGTGGATCCGCTTCGGCTCTCCCGGTCCCGGTGTGTTTAATTCCAGCGCCGCAGAAATAACATATGAAAATTGGTTCTTTTTTATGTTCCCCGCTCGGAGTCGCGGGAACGGACCGATTGACTTCCCCCTCCCCCCCGTCTCCTTACTTCTCCATCGCTCTGCCCACCCCCGCCTTTGCGGGTCATATCAGCGGGATGAATATCGTTTATCTCTCTCCTCCGCTCTTATTACGACCGCCTTTTTCCCCGCGTCGAATTTGCTCCTGTGTCTAATTGGACTACATTCTCCAATAAGGAACTACTATTTTTGACTATCTGTAAAAGGACATATCTGCGTAAGGAAACTAATGGCGATATGTTGTTTCAGAAATGAGCCAGAAATAGTTGTTCCTTATTTTAAAATGAAGTCTAAAAAACAGGCCTCGTTCTGCGTCCATCGTCCATGTTATCCCTGATCAGACGTGCACGATGACTTTCTTGATGCTGCTGCAAATTTATTTTTCATCGAATTTTTAGCTGCTGCGTATGCAGCCTATAACGAATGATCGAGAATTCGAAGAAAACCTCCAGTTCCCTCGACTCGTGATAATTTTCTCATATCAGAGTTGTGGGATGATGCAACTATTCGCACTCAATGGATGTCCGGGTTGTATAAGCGAATAATTGAAGGCGCACACCTATGCCTCTGCACTTGAAGCAACGAATAGCGGATTCTTGAATAGTACGACGGAATTATAGGCATCGTGGCGCCTTGATGCAACTATTCGCACTCGATGGATGTCCGCGTTGCATACGCGTAAAAGTGAAGGCGCTTACATATGCCTCTGTACTTCAAGCGACGAATAGCGGATGCTTGAATAGCACGACGGAGTTGTAGGCATCGTAGCGCCTTGATGCAACTATTCGCACCCGATGGATGTCCAGGTTGCATACGCGAAAAAGTGAAGGCGCACACATGTGCCTCTGCGTTTGCATAATTGAAGCAACGAATAGCGGATTCTTTCCTAGCACGGCGGAGTTGTGGGCATCACAGCTCCTCGATACAACTATTCGCACCCGATGGATGTCCGCGTTGCATAAGCGGAAAAGTGAAGGTGCACTCGTATGTCTTGAAGCAACGAATAGCGGATTTACGGCAGAATTGTAGGCATCGTAGCGCCTTAATGCAACTATTCGAACTCGATGAATGTCCGGGTTGCATAAGCGAATAATTGAAGGCCCAGACGTGTGCCTCTACAATTGAAGCAACGAATAGCGGATCTGGTAAGGAGAACTCGAATTCGGGAGCGGCCCGACACAGCCTGAGAGTAGAATCAAATAAGTTTTGCTCTTGGAGCCATCGTTTTTTAAAAAAGTGACTTTGGTTATTTTAAAACTTCAGCATGTTTTCTGAAGCCCTCATACTCTTGGAAAGTCGATTTTAATAGTGGTCAATCTTCGTTTTCAACAGAAATTTTTTTTTGGCCTCTTTTATCACTGGAAGTTAAATTTTTTGTCCGTACCGTAGACCAACTAAACAGGCTTGTTTTCCTATCAATACGTGCGATAATAATACCGTTTTAAGTTTTTCTGCACTCATAGAGCTATATTCTTGTAGAAGAATAAAACAAAATATCCTTCAAAGTTTTTACTTTCAAAATTTAGCCCCCAAATTGCTCTAAAGTCCGATTTCTAGAATTTTTCGCCATCATTTTTCTCCTAAAAAAGCCAGGAAATGTAATTAAGCGCTTAATTTTAATTAATTTCTTTAGAACTAACTTAGAAGATGTGGTAGACAACTTTTTTAAAGAATTTCTACAGGTTTGCTCTTTTTAAAGCTACAAATTGTACAATTTTTTACTGGTCTACGGTACGGACAAACGGGCTACGGTAAGGACGAAGAGGCATTCGTAAATATTAATGTATGCAAGGGCCGAATTATAAAGAACTGAAATTCATTGGAGAATAAACTGCTAAGTTATAGCATAGCTTATAAGTGCCACTTTTATAAATAATTACAGGCAATAAAGGTAAAAAGAGTAAGTAAATCAGTTTTTCAAAAATAATGAACTGCTTTTATTTTAAAGTAAACGCATTAAATAATTAGGGACAAATCTTAGAAGCTGAGTTCTTAAAACAAGCTTGACAACGTTAGAACGTTTTAGGTGCACTTTTACAAAATAAGAAAGAAAACAAAAAGGTAAATTTATCGAAAATGTGGTCACAAATCACCTTAAATAAATATTTAAAGGACAATAAGAAAAAAATAAGTTAGATATTAACGAATAAATATTAAACGAATAAATTGCTATGAACTTCAGACGAAAAAGAGGACTCAAAGTTCTAAAAGAAAAAATGAAAAAAATAAAAAGATGGCGATCCTTATGCAATCATCGAAAAAAAAGCCTCCTTCTTCTAAGTCGCGTCGTACTAAAAAAAAATACGTCTCTCTTTTTTTTTAAATTCCAAATTTTGGTGATAGATAAAATAAAGTAAAGTGGGATGATCTATCAAACAGCGCACCGATTTTCGGATGACTTTCGCATTTTGTCCGTACTTACCGTAGACCCGGCCGCATCGCGCGTCAGCTACGGGCTACGGTACCGGACGGCTACGGGCTACGGTACGGACGGCTACGGTGCGGACAAATCGTGTGATTATTGGCAACGGTGCTCGGGCATATGCACGCATGTGGTTGAAATTCTGGATTTGAGGTTAAGATATCAGACCGTATCAAAAAATACCAAAATTCGAGAGTTTGAAGTGATTTATGCATTAAAAAGGTAGGTATACGGTAAGGACATCCTAGATGGTCGTTAAACCTAGAAACTCATAAAAAACGGTCAAAATTTACTGTTTCATTGCGGTTTTTTTCCTCTGCTCGACATCAGCGTGTGATAGTCACGATAACACAAAAAAAGTAAACAAAGTTCATAAGTGCTGCACTCTAACGGACGAAATGATGCTGAAAAAAGGGGGCTACGGTACAGGACGCGAATTCCGCAGACAACGCTGCTTGACGCAAAGACGGTCAATATTTTCACTTATTTGGATGAATATAACTGAAAATAATAAGTTAGGTACAAGTTGAGTGTGAATTTACAGCAGAAGTGGAAGCATTTAGATGCAAGATGATGGTTATGAAGCGTTAAAGTTGCGCACTTGAGTCGCAGACAGGCTACGGTACAGGACATTTCAGCTGTTTAGGGCCAAAATTCTGATATTAAATGGCAGAAACTGCCTAAAGCGATGTTGGGACCTGATTAAGCGTAAAATTTTGAACAAATTTAAAGAAAAAAAAGGTCAGATTTTTTCATTTTGAAGGGCTAAAAAGTCGGGAGACATGGTAGAGCAAAACTTATTTGATTCTACTCCTGACCGGGAAAAAGGGAAAGAAGCTGCGACAAACGCAGGGAACTTAATATATTTTTTATTCGCTCATTTTTAGAGAATATGAATCGGAAGCCGGGGCCGGGCCGGGCAGAAGCACGCGCGCCGCCCCGACCCCTCCCGTAATGGAATAATAAATACATCCATTTTTCAATGCCTTTCCAATTTCGTCTTCGCCTCCCCCCGCGCGGCCTCCCCAGGCGGTGACCTGCCGTGGGCCACCGTCCGACCAGGAGACGCAACAGCCGCCTCCAAAGCTCCTTTTATTTCAAACGAAAGTTGCACTTTCCTCCTGTCTTGCCGCTTTGGGCCGTATTTTTAGTCGATTCCTTATGAATTAATCTCGTCGTTCTCCTCATGAAAGACCGTGACTACATTTTGATATTGCCGAATTTCTCCTTGCAAATTACATTTTCATTAGGAGAATTTTGAGCATTTCTAACTACAAATTCCACCGATTTTTATTCAAACGAAAGTTGCACTTTCCTTCTGTCTTGCCGCTTTGGGCCGTATTTTCAGTCGATTCCTTATAAATTAATCTCGTCGTTCTCCTCATAAAAGACCGTAAGTACATTTGAATATTGCCAAATTTCTCCGCGCAAATTACATTTTTATCAGAAGAATTTTGAGCATTTCTAACTAAAAATTCCACCGATTTTTCATCCAATCTCACGCAAAAATTTTTGATGAAAATTTCATAGGTATATTCTTGTAAAAAAATAAATTTTTTTGAGTCAATTGGACGTATTTATGCTAAAAGAAACTATGTGCAAGTGGAAAGAAGGGGTGTGCTCGTACAAGCTGCATAAGAAACAATCTAAAAGTGGATAGAGTTCCTTTTGAGAAAATGGAAAAGCGGGATTTTACATGAAATCAAAAGGAACTGGAGCGCTAATCCGTGAGCCTCGGGCATGTTACAAGAGCGTTGTAGACAGGGATCATCAGTTAAAGAGTTCCGTCACCGATCTCCCCGTCGTGCCCCGTCTCGATCATTGCCGCTGACGTCACTGGCGCTTTTAAACTCCCATTCATTTTCATGGCCCTCAACTAACGAGCACACCCCACCTTTCCACTTGCACATAGTTCCATTCAGCATAAATACGTCCAAGTTTACAATCATGGAATAGAATCATTGGCGGATCCAGCAAATTGGCAACGTTCTTTTTCTCCATTTAAACCTGTGAAAATGTATCGATTCTTAGAGGGGCCAGGTGCTCCGACAAGAATCGATTAAATGGAGAAAATCCGGTGTTGCCAAATTGTTGGATCCGCCTCTGAATAGACTTACGTTCCTTCGTCTGGGAAACCACGACTTGATTATTTGACTGCTTAAGGTTCCTTTTAGCAAATTTTTTACTTGTTCAGGTAGAAGATTACCTGTATTCCGAGCAAAATTTTCGCGGAATACTACGAGGAAGTGAACTGCAAGCCGCCTGTAGAGCCTGCGAGCGAGAATCATGAATAATGACGAAGCCCTGGATCGGATCGCAAAACCTCTCACGTATCAGATAAAAAAGTCAGAGGCAAGCTCCTGGCTCCTCGCAGGTCCCCCGATATTTTCTTACCCTCTGATCCGACCCCCCTTCGCGCCCAGGCAACGTCCCCTGCCAATTTGAAACAACCTCCCCCCTTCTTTTCTCTCTTTTTCGTCAAAGCCGGGGAATCCACCTTGCTTTGCTCAGCAGGATCTTCCCTTTTTTTTGTACTGCTAACTTTGACAGGGTTGCAAAAGACGGGATGGTTCGCAGGAACCGGGAAGAGTGGGACATTTTCGGTTCAGAATGTCTGAGCGGGGATTAGACGAAACTATCGTCTCATTATGATGTTATGGATTTAGTTTTTCCCGAATCGTCTGGGAATTTTACGATTGTAGGTCGGTGATTTTTCCGGTAAAGCCACCAGAGAAATACAGGGACAAGCTAGGAAACTTTCTGAGGGAGGCAAGCTCAGTGAATTTTTTTCAAAAATCAAAAAATTCTTCGCCTTTACATTTTTAGAGGCAGCTTTTGCATTTTTTGAGGTTGTCGTCACCTCACGTTGCTGACCACATGAGACTTGCGCGTTTCACTGTTTCCTTCGCATAGAAAAACGTGTTCCACTATTTCCGTTGCATGAGAGAGTACACGTAAAACTATTTTCTTAGCAAAAGAGAGCGCGTCAATAGATTGGTTCTCAAAAAACCATGCATCTAACCGGTTCCTACTCTCTGCCTTTACATTTTGTCCCCCTCGCCAGGTGCCTTCACATTTTTTACCCCTTTTCGGGCAGAGGCGGATCCAGCAATTTGGCAACACCGGATTTTCTCCATTGAAAGCTATGCTAAAAGATCGATTCTTGTCGGAGCACCTGGCCCCTCCAAGAATCGATACATTTCCATAGGTTTAAATGGAACAAACACAATGTTGCTAATTTGCTGGATCCGCCAATGTTTTCGGGTGCCTTCACATTTGCTCCGCGATCCGTCTGCGATCGGCCGATCAAACACTTTCTGCACCCCTGAATCTTCGTCGTTTTTCTCACAAAAGAGCGTAACTTTTCATGTTGCCTAATTTTCCCGTTGCAAATTGCATTTTTGCTAAGAGATTCTTGGGTATTTCTGACTGAAAAATCTGACTTTTCTTGTGAATTCATGCAAAAATAAAAAAGTCTGAGGCGAGACTTGTTCGGATATTTTCTCGTAAAAAATTGAATTGTTTGAGTCAAAAATTTCGCAAGCCTGGAATGGAGTTACGTTCCTACACTGGAAAAAAACACATTGGATCTAGAGTCCAGACTCTTAAAAACATCGACAAGAAAAAGTACTCTTGATTCAATCAGAATCTAGCTTAATCAAGAACCAAGCCTCTTAATTTAAGAGGATTTTGTTTTGATTCAAGCAAAAATCCGATTGAATCAAGCATATTTTTTTCGCCAATGTTTTCACGAGTCTGGACTCTAGATCCAATGTGGTTTTTTTTTCCAGTATACGTCCGGGTAACGACGAATTATAGTCTATCATTTTCCCCCTTAGTCTATAACAGCCACCCGCTTTCACCAATGGGGTCGCTCCATCCACTCTGTTGCTTTTCGCTTTGTCTAATGCCAATAATCAGGCCGCCAGGGCGGAGGGACGAAAACAGGAAAACACGGGAAGCGAGCGCAAGCGAGCACGCGGTAGCGAAAGCACGACAATAAAAGCTCCGAAAAAGCAGGGACGGCGCGGCGAGCGAAACGCGGGAAACGGGACATTAGAAACTTTTAATAGGTAGAATGAATGTTTAAAGCCGGGAGCGGCTGCCGCCGAGCAATTTGGAATCAAATTCGTCAGAGAGAGAAAGGAATGACGCCGAGTCTTTTTTATTGTTAAAGTTCTCCCTCCACACCCCCCGCCCCCTCCCCCCGCCCAACTTCGCAAAAAATATTCGCATCCAGTTCCGCCGTAGCGTCTTACCCGCTCCTTCTTCCCGTTTGCCTCCGATAATTATATATGCCGTAAAATGCGCCGCGACTCCATGAGCGCAGTTTAGCTGCACCGAGATAGCAGTTCAGCTGCGCGAAATATTAAATTTCTTTGCATGAGTTAACCGCGCACGTAGGTCTGGCTAGGTAATTTAACTTTAGTAAATCTCTCGGCAGAAAAACTTCGGAGGAAATACAATGTAAAGACCCCTAATCGTTATGACAAGTAAATTTTTCGTTTGTGTAGCACTACGCTTCATTCATTTATGTCGGGCGCGTCATTTTGGATTGATCGGGTGAAGGTTGTTACGTGCAGGGTCGGACTAGCCCGGGTGTGCCGCAATCTCGCAAAAAAAAAGAAAAATATGAGGTAAAGCCGCTTCATGCCAAACGTCCTGGTTGGAAGTTTGGTTAATCTTCCCGCTTTATTCTTCGAGCAATGGAGATGTTGCATGTGTGATGGGGAATTTGCGATTTGACTATGGATTCTTATGCAAAAGTTCGCGAGAAACATGATGGTGCCACTGGTTTTATCTGAAATCAACTCTCAAGCTCAAAAAAGCTCTCAAGTCGAGGCCAAAATGGAGGGGATATCCCACGCTATCCTGAGAGTCCACCTCTACATCAAGACAAACTCTCTATGCAAAGATAGGGAGTAAATACATTGACAGGGCTGCCCTCTTGATTTGGGGACTCCACAACTGAAAACGCGGCAACCCTGCTAATGTATTTGCTCCCGATCTTTGCATGGAGAGTGTGTCTTGATGTAGAGGTGGACTCTCAGGATAGCGTGGGATATCCCCTCCATTTTGGTCTCAACTTGAGAGCTTTTTTTGAGCTTGGGAGTTGGTTTCAGAGAAAACCAGTGGCACCATCGTGCAGGGCCGAATTAAGGGGATGGCCACATGGGCCGCGGCTCATGGCGGCAAAATGTAGGGGGCGGCAAATTTTGCAATTGTTTTGAATGTAGGTATCAAAAAAAGAGAGGAAAAAATCGGATTCAGAAAATAAATTTCAAAAAAGAAAAGGCGACAAAATCTCTCATTTCCCAGGTGTAAAAGTACAATAATTTCTAATTTTGTCGTCTTCCGGTGATCCAAGAGACAACACCTTTAATTATTCGAGTTAAGAGAGAAACCAAACACGCAAGTTGACCTGGAACGGAGCGGCTCGGCCGCGATGGTCGGCATAAAACGCATAGCGCCTACAAGACTGCATGAATACTTCACGCATTGCGTCAAATACACTGCGGTCAGCAGTAGTCGGCTTGAAACGCATAGCGCCTACTAGACTGCATGAATACTTCACGCATTGCGCCAACACAGTGCGGTCGGCGCAGCGGTGGAAGTAAACATTTTTAACCACATTTATGTTTGTTCTTTCATAATTTTTTCATCCGTTTTTAATAAATGGAAGGCCTTGTCCAAACAGGGATGGGTTTACGGAACTGAACTCTTGTTAGTGTTGACAGGACTTTCACAAAAAATGTGCCCAACACGAGTAAACGCGTCTCATAACCCTTCCCCCACCGACACGCTCACTTGATGGTTTTTTTTAGATCGTATTCGACAGAACACTCAGGTGAGATTACATTGATATCGATTGGTTCAATATGTATCCACAGCCTCAAAAGTCAATTTAGAAATCTGAGGTAACGGGTCTTATGTGATCGAATTGTTATTCTCTCGAGTACCAAATGGCAATGAAAAGTGAAATTGTCAGGAATTTTCTCATTTTCAGCTATTCTAAATTAAATCCTAAAATTTTTGTTTGGGGTTATGCTCTATTGTTTTGAACCAAACGATACATCGAACCAATGTCGAACACGACGTATTGATGTTTCAAAACAAATGAGAAGGGGGCGGAAAAATACAGGCGGCCCATGGGCGGCAAGTAGGTAAATCCGGCCCTGCCATCGTGTTTCTCGCGAACTTTTACATGAGAATAAACAGTCAAATCGCAAATTCCTCACACATGCAACAACTCCATTGTGATATCTGAGAGAGATACCACTATTCGGCCACGTGGGAGCTTAGGTTGCCTACTCTGATAACTGAAGGCAGACCAGCATAGCGGTAAAGTCACCGCTCGGCACACACACTGTTCTCACGTGATGAGTTTTAACCAAAACAAAACCAGCAGTGGCGCTGGTAACAGGCCTGATTTTATTGCCCCCACTAAACTTTCCACAACTGAGTTTCTTGCTCGCGTAGTGAAAGAAACTACGTTAAAAACTCGATTAGCTGATATTTCATACTTAAATATATTACAAATCCATACCACGGAAAACCGATCACCATCATCCTTCTCTTTCTTAGTTTGAATCGTGCTCTTGTATGTGTTAGGAATTGGCGACTTAAATATTGATTCCTATGTTAAATTTCGCGAGAATCACGATGGTTTCACTGGTTATCGCTGAAATCAACACCAAAGCTCAAAGAAGCTCTCAAAGTTGAGGCTGTAATGGAGGAGATAGCCCACGCTACCCTGAGAGTCTACCTCTATATCAAGTCAAGCTCTCTATGCAAAGATAGGGAGCAAATACATTAACAGGGTTGCCAGTTTATTTGGGGACTCCAAAATTGAAATCACGGTAACCTTGCTAACGTATTTTGCTCCCTATCTTTGCTTGCCTGGAGAGTTCGACCAGATATAGATGTAGACCCTCAGTCTCGGGTTAGCGTGGGATGTTCCCTCCATTACGACCTGAACTTTGCGAGCTTTTTATGAGCTTTGGAGTTATTTCAAAGAAAACCAGTGACACCATCGAGCTTCTTGCGTATGTTAAAGCACTTAAATCGCAAATCCCTCACGCATGCAAGAGCTACATTGCCAGTATGTCACGGTCACTCCAAAAATATGATGAATGACTGTTGCAGTGGGGGAAAAAAATAGTTTACGGGCAACATAGACCTACCGTTCGTTCCAGGCTCAGTGACCGAAAGCACCGGGTGCTGGAACCGTAGCTTCGATTGCTCCGGGTATTGCACGGAGAAAAAAACTTCGTGCGTGAGACCCGAAGTTTAGGTCATATGGATCTCTGAAGTTTTCGGATCGAGCATCCGAACACTTAAGGTCCAGCTGCTGAGATTTGGATCACACATCTGAAACTTCAGTTCTTACGTCTGAAGTACTCCGGTTTTCACATCCGAAGAGCTTCGGTTCTCACATCCGAAAAACTTCGGTTCTCACACCTGAAGTACTTCAGATGTAAGAACTGAAGTTTCAGATGCGTGATCCGAACCTCGGCAGCTAGACCTTAAGTGTTCAGATGCTCAATCTGAAAACTTCAGAGATCCATATGACCTAAACTTCGGGTCCCACGCACGAGGTTTTTTTCTCCGTGTGGAGCCGTAGCTTCGATTGCTCCGGGTGCTACGCCCGGAACTTTCGGCCTCTGATCCCGAAAAGCGGACGGTTCGTCTTTACAGCCGGTAAGTACGGCTTCCACGGCCGGATTTTTTTTTTCAGTGTGGGCTTGAAAAGAACTGAGCTCGTATAAAATTGAGTGACAGTCTTTCTGCTTCGGGCGGTGTGAGAATGGGGGAAAAATCGAAGAAACTTGGCAGGACGCGACGTTACTTAGGTTGGCACGGAGCTGAAGTGCCCGACGCGCGGAGTTGCTCGGACAGGAAACGGAAATGTAACAGCGAATCCTTGTAACGTGTCTATTAGCTCGGAGGAATTTATCCCCAGATCTGTTCCAGCCTCTAATGCAGCCCCGCTCCCCGCCCCTCTCCTGGAAGCGACCCGCTTATCATTTTCTCATCGTATCATTAGCCGGGCTCCCGCGGGAAATCCCTTTTAGAATTTCGGAGAGCTCCTAATAGCCTCCGGGTCGTCCCTCCGACCGGACTCGCGGGCCCGGACGGATATTCTTCGATAATTGTCCGTGTTTAAGCTAAAAGGAACTATGTAGAAATAATTAAATAAAAAGGAACTATGTGCATAGGATGTATGTGCTTTGTAATTCCTTTTGATTTATTTTCATGTCTACATAGTTTATTTTGCATAAATACGTTCAATTGGACTTAATCAATGCAAAGGAGCCGTCCGCATGACTTGCTGCTCTGGGAGAAAAAACACATTGGATCTAAAGTCCAGACTCTTAAAAACATCGACAAGAAAAAGTACTCTTGATTCAATCAGATTTAAGCTTAAATCAAAAACCAAGCCTCTTAATTTAAGCGGATTTCGTTTTGATTCAAGCAAAAATCCGATTGAATCAAGAGTATTTTTTCTTGTCAATGTTTTCAAGAGTTTCAGTCTGGACTCTAGATCCAATGTGTTTTTTTCCAGTGTGTGGTGGATCGCCGCGCTCCAGTGAGCCCGGAATAACTAGTTTTTCATGAAATGCTAAACTTTTATGAAAAATTTCACGTGTGATACATTTTTAGATTCATTTTCTAACGAAATATATCCATTCTGTTGATATTACGGAATTTTTCTTTCCTGTGTGTGACCCATCGAGTCATGGTAATGAACTCGTCATTTAGTCATGTGTCGTTGAACTCAACGGGTGCGGCGGTGCGGTCCCGTTGCCTCCATCGATTCAAGCAATCGGAATGACGTCGAAGGGACCTTGGATTTCCTTTATGTATCCTTATGTATTTATGTCCTTTATGTACGTATGTATGTGAGGGTGTGACAGGGAGGTTCTGTGTGTAGTGTTAGGCGCGGAATTCAGATTCTTTCGCGGCGACTGCCGCGGGAAGAAACCTAATTCTGAAGATTATCTCATCCAAACCGCTAACGGCAGACAGAGGGGCATAATGAAATAAGTGCCATATTGTACAGGTGTACTTAAATCAGGCATTATTTCAGTCAAAGCCCGAGCCAACGCGGTCTTTAGAATTTTAATTTGCATTCATTTTTTCGAGGTCTACTCGGCCTTGCTCCCTGCTCATCTCGCGGAGCGTAACGCAACAAGACAAAACTAATTAGCAGTGTCATCAAAAGCTACAGGAACGAGGGTCGAAAAAAACACGACGGAAAACAAATTATAATATAAATTAACAAAAGCCAAGGGAAAGATTGTTTAGAGTTCGCGAGAGGTAAAACCCCGTCCCCCGCCCTCATTTTTCCCTGCTCTTTTTTAATTTCAGCGGATGCGATATCGGGGCTCGTATTCCGAGTCCTCAATCTCTGCAGCCGAACAGTTTTAGGGGCTGTAACACCGCTTTGTGGGGAGAAACATCGCATCAACAATCCGACGTTGCCAAATTTCCCGCGATGAAATACTATTTTCTGGAAATTTTGTTAATATTTTATCACTTGTTTTTTCAGAGATTTTTATTCCGAGTTTCGTCTAACTTACCTGAAAATCTCAAGGACGAATATTTATAACTTTTCGCAAAAATAAATCCAATATCAGGAGAAATTTGGGGGCATCCTATCGTATATACAACGTGGTTTCCTAAGCACGGTGGAATACGAGTGGGATGAGTCAAAGATGGAAATATTGTGCGCTATACGCCCCTCACTCCAATGGTAATCTGGTCGTGATTTTTAATTAAATAAGAGAATAAGCCAACCCCATTGCCCATTCAAACACCACTCTCTCCTTTCTTTTTACTCAGGGCCGATGTAGGAATAGAAATGAAACCACTGACCGGGGGGCACTGAGAAGTTTTTAATCTTTGATTAATCGGTAGTAAGTAATCATTAAACAGTCATCAATTTTTTAACAAATGATTAATCAGTCGAATCGAAAGACTTTCGTTAACCGATAAATTCATAGCCAATCGAGAAAATATAGGCACGTACTGCAACTAGTGAGAATTGGCGATCTCACCATGAGCTGATCACCTATATCTATTGACGATTTAACATCCTAAATCGACGATCAAATCGCCAATTCTTATCGAAGAAAGTGGCACGCCTTTGAACAAAGTCTTGATACGGATCTCACTATACTCTCATACTCTTGAAGAGTCTCTGGTATAGATCTAGAAACCTCGTTGTTTTTCACCCTCAAGGCTCCAGTGGCGAGGCATGAATGATCGAAAATCGATATTTCCCATTTGAAGCTATGTAAAAAGATCGATTATTTAGGTGTTCGTTGCGAACCCCCTGTTTATCGATCCTTTGCCATAGGTTTAAATGGCAGATCAATCGATGTATCGCAAAGCACGCCACATCTCTGAAAGGTTCCCATGCGGTGTATGATCATGACCGCGCTTCTCTTAGGCTTTCCTAGGCATCCGATAATCCAAGATCTACCACTTCCGTCGAAGGAGATCTGGCAAGAGTCGAGCCTTTGCAATCCGATGTCGCGGCGCGGCGGTCCTGCGAGGCTGCGAGAGGCAAAGGTTGATCCGAAAAGCAAAAGGCGAGTGGCTGGCAAGTGCCTCGTACGAATCGCACCGGAATCGTTTTATTGGAGCTGCGTCCCTCAACGCTACGTCACACCGCTCTCCTCTCACCCGTGCCCCTTGCCCCCCCCCCCCCCCCCCCTGTCCGGCCCGCGGACTAAAAGCTAAGTGGCTGCACGGTGAAAGGATGCTCCCTCCAGCTGTGCCAAGTGGGTCCGCCTCCGAAACGTACCTATGGATCAGAGTTACCCGGGAAAGTCAAGTGCCGGGAACAGGAAAGTTCTCGGGATTCAACGAGTGAATTCTCAGTAGCTCTTTAAAGTGTGAGTGATTACTGTGTATATGTGTAAGTGTGTGTGTTAATTTTCTTGTCAAAGTCTCATGAGAAAGTCTAATTCCGGGAATGGGAAAGTGCCCGGAGTTTTCCGGGAAAGTCAAGTGCCGGGAACGGGAAAGTTCTCGGAAGTCAACGGTCGAGTTCTCAGAAGCTCTTAAAAGTGTGAGTCATTGCCTTGTATGTGTGCAAATGTGTACGTGTTAGTTTTCTTGTCAAAGTCTCATGAGGAAATCTAATTCGGGAAAAGGGAAAGTTCCCGGATATATTCGTGGAAAGTTCTCAGTAAATCCTCTAAGTTTGAGTGATTACCGTTTTTGTGTGCTTTATTGTGTGTATTTGTATCAAAGTTTCCCGGGAATCATCCAAGAAGTTTTCGGTGACCCTAAAGTGCGTGAGTGATTACCGTGTTTGTGAATTAATTGTCAAATTTTCCTGTCAAAGCCTCCAAGGAAAATAGATTTTAGGCAATGATTCCTGTGAAAATCTAGGACGGAGAGGGTTCATACCTACACTGAAAAAAAAGTTACCGGCTGTATAAACATACCGTTCGTTCCAGACTCAGAGGCCGAAAGTTCCGGGCGCTGGAGCCGTAGCTTCGATTGTTCCGGTTGCTTAGCCCGGAACTTTCGGCCCCTGGGCCCGGAACGCCGATACAGCCCTTAAGTACGGCATCCATGGCCGGAGTTTTTTTTCAGTGTGGGGACCCTGGAGGGCATCCCAGGGTACAGGTTGTTATTTTGAAAATTTACCGTTTCAAAATATGCACATCGATATAGATTTAACATTCGATCAGTCGTTTAATTTTGACTCGATACAATTATTAATCCATCGCTGAACTTTCGATTATCCAAAAATGTGATCAATCGGTTTATCAACTAATCGAAAAATGCTTGTCATATCTCATGCTAAATCCAATTTTTCAATCCAACCAGTGTTCGAAACTCACCTTTGAGTTTCAGGAGCCATGTGGCGCATCAAGCTCGATTTTTAAGGGCCATCGAAGATTTTTTAGGGGCCAAATTGACTTTTTGCCTATATATCACGGCGCATTTAGTGAAAAGTTAGACGCAGGATGTTTTAGTTACAGAACTTGTAACTGTAACGTGGCGGAAATTTCGAAAAATCACTAAACAGAAAAATTAGGATTTTTTTTGGAGGGAGAGGGGCAATTTTTAGGGGCCACGTTGGCGCAGAGCCTTCTTTTTTTAGGCGCCATGACCGATTTCTTAGGCGCATGTGAGTTTCGAACACTAAATCCAACTCATCAAAAAGTACGCCACTACAAATTTCACCCCCGAGGACGGTTAAGAACAGTCCTCTTGTTGGATGGTGTCTTTGGCAACGCATCGCCTCGGACGGGGATTCGTGGAGGGACGTTAAAACTGTTCAATTTCCACTCAATGGGACACGAGATGGAAATTTGCGGCGAAGCTACGTCGCTACGTCGAGTGATGGCGGCGGCCGCGGAGGGGAGGAAGGGAGGATGTCAGAGATTGTTGGCGGGGAGTGAAAAAGCAAGCACTCAAGAAATCACCTCTTTTCCCGCGCGCCCGACACTGCGCCAGACGCAACCCGCCGCGCACTGTGGGCAAGGTGGCTTGAAACGTAAGAAAGACATGAAATATTGGACATTTCAGTGAAATGTTTCATGAAATTTTACGACGTTGTTGAATATTTCATATTTTTCAGGAGCTAGAGTATGCAACCCGCACTCAAAAACACGAAAATATAAAAAAGTCACAATTTTTACATTTTGCGAAGCATGAAAAGGAATCTGTATTTTTCAATATCTTTCATTAATTTCTGGAATTTCACGAAATATTTCATGAAATTTCACGACGTTGTAAAATATTTCATATTTTTCAGGAGCTAGAGTACGCAACCCGCGCTCAATAATTTTTGGAATTTCACGAAATATTTTGTTTCGATTTTATTTTTCATGAGATTTTTCCACCCTGATTGTGGGCCATGCCACGAGTCACAGCCAGTTCGGCCCTCTCCACCAACCATGGAGACAATCTTGACTGAATTTTACTTGAGATTCGAAACTCAGGAATCCGTTGCTGGTTGGCTACCGTATTTCAGGCCCTCTTAGAGCCACAAACGATAAAAAATATTACATTTTTACCAAATGCAAAGATTATAAACTGGAATGTACCGGAGAATTTGGGGGACGTCAGGGAACAAACGGAATGAGATAAGGATCGGAGAGAAAAAATTTGGGTTTATCAAAGATTACGAAAAATGTTTAAACTGTGTAATACTTTTTATCGTTCGGTGACATCTATGAATCTACTTCTCTTAACCTTCCCCACACCATAAAGGGACTCTAAATTTAACAGAGAGGGACCAAGTAACACTATTAGGGGGAAACTGAGTTAGAAGTAGTTTTAATCGCTGAACGCACTCTTTTCCATGTCAAAAATGGATGTATCGAAAAATTACTTATTTTACATTTGAAATTAACAGGCGTCAAATTCAACTTCTAACGTTTAATGCTTTAAAGTTTAATGGATTTTGCATCCCAAGTTTCTTCCCACTTTCCTCCTGATGCTCTCTTCCTCGCCGGGGCTCAGAGAATATGTACTAGATATTCTTTTACTATAGGGAAAACAATTAATTCGCGTCTTAAGGGGACTTCAGACCTTTTAAAGCAAAATTGCTCCTCCTTTCAAAAGCCGGAATGCGTCCTATTCCACGTCCCTCCTTTGGTCGACACACAACACAGGTAAAACCTTTCCACTCTTGTTTAGAAGTTGGAGGATGCGGTGGTTTGTGCGGCGGAAAGACGTATCTTTTTAAGAGGGAATATTCATTGAGAAAGTTACTTAGTCCCCTGCATCCCCTTCGGTCGTCTTCCCCGACGTTCGACTTGGGAGCAGCGCGCCACCGGTTTTCCACCCCCATCCTCACCCCTCCGTCCCATCGCCTCCATTCACAGCCCCACCCGCCAGGTCTCCCTTTAAATTCCTTCCGCCGAGTCGGTATGGAACGCTCCAAAAGAGAGGAACCGAAAATTTGCTTTCCCCGCAAATTAGTGGATACCGATCACTATTTTACCACCCTCTTAAAAATACCTCGATTTTGGTTTTGAATAGCTGTCATGAACCCTCGCGATGTGGCACCGATGGAGGAGCTTTTCAGCGGGAACTTGCCGCGATGGAGCGTTTAGGAAAATGAGTCGAGAAAACGTTTAACGATCTTCTTCTCATTCTTTGCTCGGCTCTCCAGCCCGAGTGGCTTCTTAAAGGCCTACGTTTCTGTGGAGCAAATCCACGGACCATGTCTTCCAAGGACGGCGCGGCTCGTGGAGGAAATGAGGAAACGATGACGTCAGCAAATTGAGAAGGTGAAGCGAGGTCGCTCTCTCGAAATTCCGATTGGGAAATGGTCAGCGTAAAGCCCGATTTTAAAATTCGGGAGAGACGCGCGGTTCAAACAAACGTGCAACGTGACGGAAAATTCTGGATCCTCAGAGTTGAGTTTTTCAAGTAGCGATTGATTAGTTGGACTTCCTTTGATTCGTTGAGTAAATCGTTTAATCGAATGTCCTTTAATTATTCAACTAATTAATCGATTGTTAAAATTTAGATCAACTGTTGGATCGATTGTAGGAATATCGATTTACTGTTGAATCCATTAATTATTACCGATTAAGCAAACGTTAAAAACTTCCCAATCCCTATGTCAAATTTCTAAAAATCAGCACAAAACCTCCAAAAATTATAACGCAAAGCCCAAAAGTCCTGATATTGTAGGGTAACACAGGATTTCAGGAGAAAGCACGGAAATAATTGTGCCTAAACTTGCCGAATAATCATCGAAAATTTTAAGCAACGATGATTATTGACTCTCAAGTACATAGTGCAAATGCTGATTCACACCTGCATGGGAACCCCCGCGAACATCCCAGGGCACAGCGAGTCGTATGTTGAAGTTGATACTCAAAGCGATAGACAAGGAAGCCGTAGGCAGTACGGAGCGATCTTATTGGCTGCAAGAACAGGAAGTGAAATCAGTAGTAGAAATACCGTAATTAATAATGGGCTCCTACAGACGACGGGAGAAAATGATGAACTAAGTGTAGGGAGGGTCTTTAATGGGTTGCCTTTCGTCAGTCTATTACCTACCTCCTATATCCATTTGCAACCACTAGCTTCCACCGAAGGGACCCCATGTCCCTTCTGTCTTCTTTGTCTGCAGCTTTGTCTATCTATTTTAACAATCAGCCCGCACGTTGGATAACACTGGAAAAAAAACACATTGGATCTAGAGCCCAGACTCTTAAAAACATCGACAAGAAAAAATACTCGACTCGATTCAATCGGATTTTTGCTAAATCAAGAACCAAGCCTCTTAATTTGAGCGGATTTTCCTTTTGATTTTAGCAAAAATCTGATCGAATCAAGAGTATTTTTTCTTGTCAATGTTTTCAAGAGTCTGGACTCTTAGATCCATTGTGTTTTTTTCTCCAGTGAACGTCGACAACGCAATGCACACATGGACGACATAAAGATGAAAGAAGTCAATATTTTGATTAAGGATCTATTTCACTAATTTTCGTCGCGCGAATCGTGTTTTACGTAAATTTGAAAGAGGAAACATATTACAGAATGATTAAATTTGTACTTTGTCCGGTGATCCATTCAAAATTCGCAAGTCGCGCATGCTGATAGGTCGTTTTTTTCTTAAATAAGGAGTGTGATGATCACCTCGTTTTTCCGCTGGCTCGGACGGATCATTCTCGGATGCTCTTGGAAGATACTCGAGTTGGAGTTCTCAAGTGGCCTCTCGCTCCAACGCCGTCCACCCCTCCCTCTCCCCCGTCTTCCTTTTTTCGAAAATTCCTTTTTTCCGTTCCCCGTCGAGTGCCAACATCGGAGGCTCCAGGGAGAGGGATCTTAGCGAGCGGGAGCGGCCTTTGAAAAAGTGCTTAACGGCTCAACGGTGTATTAATAAGCTCTTCGCTAGCCACTTTGCGGCAAAACGCCTCGTTGTCGATTTTCATCGCCTCCTTCCGCGACTGATTATTGGAATCGATCGGCAAAGATATCGACAAAGAATTCATCGGGAAAAACTCCGATCCTTTCGATTGAAATAGCTGGTTGCTGTTGACGAAAAAGCTTAAACAAATGATGGACCAACAATTAAAAGTCTCTCGTAGGTTCATGGTCGCACGAAGGAGG
Organism: Bemisia tabaci; assembly: GCF_918797505.1. Taxonomy (NCBI): domain Eukaryota; kingdom Metazoa; phylum Arthropoda; class Insecta; order Hemiptera; family Aleyrodidae; genus Bemisia; species Bemisia tabaci. The sequence continues at coordinate 33,058,620 of NC_092795.1, forward strand.
GAGGCACAGGGGCCTGGTCCCCCTCAGAATTGAAAATAGTATCATCTCCCCCCCCTCTCCTTTCGAAAATTCTGGATGGTGGGAAAAAACCCTCATTGAGGATGATCATCTCTTTCAATGTAGAGTCTTCAATCAATACACCGTGTTCATTCAGTCATAGTATTTTCTAATATTTTCATCATGGAGGCCTCAAAATGCGTCTGAACAGAGTTAAAATTCCAAAAAATTTCTAGATGTGTCGAATGAAACAATTTGAAAGTATTTTGTGCTAAAAATAAGAAAGTAGGTAGTTGTAAGCATTAGCCACAAAGAAGCAGCAAGCACGAGCAGTATAATGATAACCGAAAAATGAAAACCACGAAACATTTTGAATGAGTCATAGTATGACATCAAAGCATTGCTCCTCAATTTTTGCTTCCCATGGAGGGCTGTTTGAGTGAGGCTGCACTAAAATCGAGTGACGTCGTTTATCGGTTGCATCGGCGGTTCTTTTTATCCATCATGTGAGCAGTTCACGGATTATGAAGGACCGCTTCAAGTACGTATTGCGCTACGCACCTAGAGGGCGCACCGGGCCCTGTGAGAATCACACTTAATTATAGAAACATGGAAAAGTGCACACAAAGGGTAAGGGTGGTAAGAAAGGTGGAAAATAGTGTGCCCTCGAGCATAAAGATCGTGTTAAGTAAAAATGCCGTAAAAACGCTTGGATGTTGGGTTTTTTCCATTTCGTTTTTCCACAAAAATATTAATTTTCTAAAAAGAGTATTGATTTTCATTTAGTTTCTCGAGGAATTTCATTCGCTCTCTTACAATTAGTGCAATGTCTGCAATATTTTGAAAAGTATATTTATCACTGATTACAAACCTCGTTTATTTGGATTGAAAAGTTCCACAGGCACTTCTTAGCCCAGATGGCTAAGCCTATCGTCTACCGAAGCAACGTATTTGGTTGATTGACCTGATCTTCAGTTCGATGAGCGGAGGGCTCAGGTCTGAACTGAATTTTTTGCTTTTATGGGTCATATTCTCTATCAACCGAAGTTTTTCGATTAATTCTCTGAACCGAAAAACTCTCACCGAGCTTTTCGGTTTGAATAACCGATATCTGTTCTCACCATAATAACGTCTCCGTAAAAGTAATATTAAATCGGAGAAAATAGTATTCTACTGCCTCTTGTTCAACCGCTTTAACTTTGCTTTTTCTCGTGTGTTTCAGGTAATCATCGACCATTATGTACTTCCAAGTTCCAACCCTCTTCAAAGTTTGGAGACTTTTCGACTTAATCGAATGTAAGCATTGTTACCCCAATTTTCATTAGTTGTTTTGAAACGTCGAGTTTAAAATGTAAGGGAGAACATTTACCTCGACATTTACAATGTTTCTCTCTAAAAACGCTCCCACTCGAAACGGATTTGAGCCTCTTCAAGTCCCTTAAGCTGCCCTGGAACCCGTGGATCCCCCACTTCCTTTTCAGGGCACCGATTCGGCGAGATCGTTTGTTTCCGTCAGATCGTCCTTTCAGACACGCGAATTTCAGCAACCCTTGCCAAATAGCTGCAGAAAACCGTGAGCGTCACTCTTTTGAATCGGTGCACAAATCCTTCCTTCTTGTCGCATACTGCAGCTTAGCCTCCTGGCTCGAAGACGACCAAAACGCAATTAAACGACGGAATTCGGGGGCTGAAAACCGTGGGGTGCGGCGGGGTAGAGGGGGAGGGGGAGGTTTGCCAAACGAAATGAAAACAAACGATACCGTGCACCTCCCCCGTCTCCCGTTTTCGCAGGTGTCTGCTGTTGTCGGGGTTGTCGCTTTGACACCAACCAGCGAGGATCAACCGGGGCTATTAAATGGAATAAAGGAAGATTTTTTAAATTTTTTTTTTATTTAACAAGTCTATTTTTTTGAACATTTGCCTACAAACTGAATAATTACAGTTAAAATACATATAATTAAAAAGTTGGGCCAATAAACTAAAATTAGTGTCTGAAATCATTGGATGGTTTGTTCGGGGACTTGTTGATAAAGAAAGATTGGATGAGCTATAAGACGGATAAAACCTCCAGCCCAGTAATACATGGATAGTGTTAAATAAACTATCTATATCTGCATTGAAAGTTCCGCAACGGTGTGGGACTAAAAAGCCTAAAGTGCCAAAACTGGATCAAATTGACCCAAGGCTTGCTAAAAACTCGTGCCCCGTGCGTTGGGTTGTGTAAGGCCGGTCAGGTACGTACGAGCGTCAGGTATACAGGTCCACACATACACCCTGAAAAAAAATCAGACATAAAATTTTAAAAAAGAAAAAATCAAGTGTCGTTACAGCCGAAGAAAAGATAGAAGTAATCGGGCCTTGTTTCTTAACTTTTCTCTCGGATCTGAGCGACACGTCTATGGCAGCTTAGCGCGGAGCATTGAGAGTTCACGTCTCGCGCCATCGCGCCTTCAATTTTGCAGCTGCAACACGGACATCCATCAAGCACGAATAGTTGTGTCAATGCGCCTTCATCGATGCGTGTCCTTTCTCTTGCTCTACTTCCATATTCTGTGATAATGGAGGAGAAGAAAGGGGGATTGTGCCAGTATGTCACCGGAAAGGTGCAAATTAAAAATTGTTTGTCCTTTTCAAAAATAGAAATATACAATTGATAATTTTTCAGAAACTATCGAAATCAATGTATTTAAATATGGCTCAGTTTGACGCGACTTGAGACTTTGCGTACAAAGAAAGTCTTCAGCATCTACGGTATAGTTACGATTGTAAAAAAATATCCATCTTCCAATGCGACGTTGCAGTTTTCCGCTCATCTTCATTGTTTTAAAGAAAAATAAGTAACAGTTAGACGAATTTAACCGAAATCAACTTAACTACATGAGACGTTTCCTAATTCACCTTCAGGTTTATGTTTTAAATAAAATCTAAGCTTGAAACTTTAAATTTTGCGAATTTAGCCGTCATGGCCCGTATAATAAAGTCGCAGAAAGTTTACAGCCACTAAGTAGTTTCGTTTTCTATCCAGCAATATATGGCCATTTTTGTAAAAATGTAAAGAGAGACAAGTTTAATCTGCTCAAGGCCACCCAATGGACTATTTCAATTTGAATCTTCCATTGTGCAGGGCCACCAAGAGTTAGTGAACAAAGTTAAAATATTAACCTTTTTTTTCTTTCTTTCACATTGGCCGTCTATGGACTTTTAAGTCACGAGAAAATATCAAACATGCTCTGAGCTACAAGTAGCATTCAAACCTTTGTGACGAACCAGAGGCGGATCCAGCAATTCGGCAACACCAGATTTTCTCCATTTAAACCTATGTTAAATAATCGATTCTTGTCGGAGCACCCGGTCCCTCCAAGAATCGATATATTTCTATAGGTATGGCGTACTGCTGTAAATCTGACGTCACGGCAGGGTGGAGGGGGCGAGGGAGAGGACCTGGGTCTGCCCGTCCCGTCCATCCACTCGTCCGTGTGAGTCGAGTCGCTGCGCGTAATAATACAGATAATGGAACAAATTAAATTAGAGAATGTTTTCAGTTTGATTAATAGTTTAAAAGAGCTTGTTGAAAGCTACCTATCCGCGATACCGCGCCCCTCCACCCCCCTTCGCGCGTCGCTGCGGCTCTTATTATGAAGTCCAGCGGAGGTGTCAGAATAGGCAAGGAGCTTGAGCACCCTCGTCTGTCAGCTGGGCGTACTTGTGTAAAAAGGAACTATGTACAATAGACCGTATTCGATAATGGTTCGATGTATCGTTTGGTTCAAAACAATAGAATATAACCTCAAACCGAACCATTAGGATTTAAGTTGGGAAAGCTGAAAATGAGAAAATTCTTGACAATTTCACTTCGCATTGGCATAGGTACTCAAAAGAATAAAACATCTGTTACAAAAGACCCGTTCCTCTGATTTCTAAATTGACTTTTGAGGCTATGTTTATGTTTTGAACCAATCGATATCGATACAATCTCACCTGTTAGATGTATCGAATACGATCTATGAATTAAATGGAAAAGAACTATATGCACAGAGACAACGTACATAAGAACTATAACATTCTAAGTATAATGTAATCGAGTGAGACAAGTGTTGATTTCTGATGTCACCGCCATTTGTCGCGAAATAACGGTCGATGAGCATCTTGTTGAGCAAAAATAAGTTAAATTCGCCGAATAATGACTGATGAATGTCGGGATGTGCACTTTGCTAGGCGAGTTTTTGCAAACTGGATTTTAATTGTCAAACCAATTACTCAACTCTTTGGTCATCAGTCATCGTCAGGCGAATCTAAACGTTCACTTCCAAAACTAATTTTTACACCATAGTGGGGAAACTAATAGCACATAACATATCAAATTCCCTGCTGAATCATTCCTAGGTTGCAAAACTGACCCAGACGGTTCGAGTTTTTACAACTTTATGACTGTGCAATTCCCGTCAAAAAATTTGTTGATTTTTGGGTGTGATCAGAAGAAAAGTCAGTGAAAGTTTCAGTTAGAAATGCCCGAAAGTCAATACAAAACACAAACACCACAAACTCAAATACAATCTATGAGTGGAAATTTTGAACCATTGGAATTTAGTTCTGTTCCTTTGATTGGAAATGACGATATGTTGTTTCCAGAATGAGGCGAAAATCGCCATGTTGTCCAATCTTTTTAATATCCTAGAAACCCCCTTGTGAAAGTTAGTGGCGAAGCATAAGTGATCGATTTTCGATTTTTCTCCATTTTAAGCCATGGTAAATAATCGATTAATAAGGTGTCCGTTGCGAACACCCTGATTATCGATCCTTTTCCATTGGTTTAAACGGCAGATCAATCTATATATCGCAAAACACGTCACGCCACTGATGAAATTCCTCGACTTTATCGAATCAGAACTCTTGGAAAACTCCTCGAAAGTCCTCGATTTCGCTTTCAGAAAAGCTTCCATAAAAAATGGAGCTACGCGTCCGAGTATAGGCTCCTTTGAGAGCGCCGACGGGTTCTCGGGAAACGGAGGAAGGGGTGGGAGCCGGCAACGCCGAGGGAGTGAAATTGAAAGCGAATTAAAAGCTAAACAGAGAGGAGATGAGCTTTCGGTTTGACGGCAGACGCCCGGGCCGGGCAGGGGAGGGGGAGGGGAAATGTGATTAAACTGGCCAGCACTCGTCTTATTATTACTTTCTCCCCCCGCCGCCCCTCGGCCGAGCCGTCTTAGTGGCGGGGGCTGTCACCCCCTCCCCCGCCCCCAGTTGAGGTGAGTCGGCGGATGGTGGATGGTGAGTTAGATGACTCGAAAGGAAAACGGATCGCGAAACCAATAAACTTGATCCGGCCGAGGCCGAGCCCGCTTTCCCGCTATTTCCCGCTTTCCCGCCGCGCATTGGATTGAGGCAATAGGAGAGCTCGGACAAAATTTGGAAACTTTTTTTAAAAGCTCAAAACTCCGTTTATACAAAATGTTGAGGTTCTATAAGTGGTTTCATTGGTTCCCTCGTAAAATTTTCTTCTGTGAGCACCCCTTGAACTTTAAAATGTGACGAAATAAACCCAAAAATTTGCAGTTTTAGTCAACGATTTTATGTCCGACCTCTCCAATTGACTCGATCCACTGTGCGCCGTGGGAATGGACCGGGGGTGTTTACAGCTACCTTCTAGTCCAGTTCTACCGAAAGGAACCGAGTGTTTGGCAAACAGGGAATTTTCGCGGTGCTTAGGGAATTTTTTCATTTTGAAAGAGGCAGCAGGAAGTGGACCGATTTCTGGCCGATTATGGTATTGCTTGTTTCGTTTGTTTAGCTTTGTTATAGGATTTTACCACACAAGTAAAGAAGTTTTCCAGTAACACCATAGACATTTAGGGAAAATGGTAGGAATTTTGGTGTGACAAGCCGGAGTTTTTTTTGGCAAAGTTACGGGAAATCCGGGGAAAGTCGGGAGAATTAGACTTTTAACTCGTCACTGATCACAGGATACATCACACCTATTCTAGAACAATTTGTTTTGTATATCTCATTCAACCGTAAAGACACAAGGGTGACGATTTCTCGGAAAATATGGCAAGTAAGGATAGGTGAGTAAATTTTTCTGAACTGCGAAAGAGAAGGTATTAGTCAGAAATTTTTCCCTAAAACCTTGAATTTTCGGTACGCCTATGTTCACACCTGTGCCGTAAAGCTAGAGTCCCTTTACACGGAGAGTCAAGACAACACCCCCTCATGGAGTCACAAACGGGAATAAAGACTACACAAATTGAGCGTTTTTCGTAATCTTTGATCGGCCCATCCTCAAATTCCTTTCTCCGTTCCTTCTCCCATTTCCATTTGTTCCTTGCCGAACCCATAATTCCACGGCCAATTCCAGATTATAATCATTGCAATTGGTGAAAATGTAATCTTAATTCCCGTTTGTGACACTGTGGAGACCTAAAATACGGTAACCAATCAGAAATGGATTCACACTGTCTTGACTCTAAGTATAAAGGGACTCAAGTTGAAGCTTGGAACGGGCCCGCGCCCCGCAGTCTCGAATAGTCAAGAAGTTCCAATTTGAAAGTGGCTATCCTGTATACTGCCGTGCTAAGGAAGAACGCCGTATGAACATTCGAGAGTTGCCAAATTTCCTTCGATAAAATGTATATTTCAGAGGAAAGTTATGGATATTTTCCCTGGAAATTTTCAGAAACTTCAGATGAAATTGCAAACAAAATTGGCCAAAAAATTGGAAGGAAAATATCCATAAGTTAACTGGGAAATTCGTGTTTTATCAAGGGAAATTTGGCAACGCCTGAAGGCTCATACGGCGTTTTTCCTTAGCACGGCAGTGTACAGGTACTCTCCGTCATATAGGTGGGATCCCACGAGCCAGTGAGTTATATAACGAGACGTCGAGGGTTGTTTTTCCAAGATGGCCGCTCGGATGTAAGACGAGTGCGGAGTAAATTATGTCCGTGCTCGTTGCGCGGGCCAATTCATCGGAGTGAAATTATGAACAGAGGCAGCGATAATGCCCCGGCTCCGGCTCCGGATAAATAACCACGACGAAATACTACCCGACTCCGCGTCCACGTATCGCGTATCCCGTATACAAAGAAATATAAATGCGGACGTATCACTAAAGGAATAGATATAAATAAATAACATTCCCCCGCAACGACCGCGGCCGCGGCCCGTGATCTACTCGCGCTACGTGCAACGTCCCCGACCACAACCCCCAACCCCCCACCCCCTTGCCAAAGTTACCCCCTAAATCCCCGGAAAAGCCCGCCCAAAATGAACAACGTCCTACCCTCCGCCGACGAATGGTTTTTGAACCGAGAGTATAACAGGGTGTCTACAAGTCCGGAATTTCCGGAAAGTCTGGATATAGTGCTAATTATTTAAGGGCGGTCCGGAAGTACTGGAAAAGTGCGTATATTCCGCAAGGAGGTCCGGATTTTTTTTTTTAATTTGTTGTTATCTTTGTCGCAGTTTGAGCGAGTAATTAAAATTTTTGAAATTTTTGGGATTTCGTTAATGGGAGGTACTGAAAAAGTACTGAATTTTTACTGTTGAGGAGGTACTGAAAATCTGTACTACACGTACTGAAAGGTCTACACTCCCTTCCCCATCAGACTGGAAAACTTCGTCCCTGCCGCAGCCCCAATCAGTCGTCCACGGAGAAAAAAACTTCGTGCGTGGGACCCGAAGTTGAGGTCATACAGATCTCTGAAGTTTTCGGATCACGCATCCGAAAACTTGAGGTCCAGCTGCTGAAGTTCGGGTCAGACATCTGAAGTACTTCGTTATGCACCGAGCACCTCAGATGTGTGACCTGAACCCTTCTGTATATACCGCAGTACTTCAGATGTCTGACCCGAACTTCGACAGCTGGACCTAAAACTTCAGAGATCCATATGATCTCAACTTCGGGTCCCATGCACAAAGTTTTTTCTCCGTGTCATCAGCCAAAATTGCGAAACACTCAGTAGTTCCTAACAAGAAACAAGCAACAGGCGGTATAGACCCCCTCCCCCACAGACTGGAAAACTTCGTACCTGTCGCAGTCGTAATCAGTCAGTCGTCATCCCGCCATATTTGGTTCGCCTTCAAAATGCATGAACGCAACCCCACGACCTCCACGTAAGAATGGTCGATTTCCGATGAGATGAGCCTAGCCGGGCGATGATTCCCTGGAGCGGACATCGGCAACGGGGCAGAGGCGGGTGATTAAGCCGTGGCCGTTGGGATAACTTGAAGACTGGACACGGGGCACGGGTTGTCGAGTCCAGGTTATGCATTGCATTTATCCTAGAACCGAGGTTATTCATAAAGATTTACGAAAACCCGGACTCCCGGCTCCCGGCTCCCGGCGACGCCCTAAGCCCCGGTGAGATATCACGGCCATTTTTCCGCCAAGCCGAATCCCCGAAACAGTGACCGCTCGCCGCCGCCCGGTTATTTGTTTCAATGTACTCCCGTCCGGCCGCTAATACCGGAGTCGCCACCGGATTCTCCCAGGAATTGGAATAAAACATGTCAGATTCTTCGTGGTCCTTGTTTATTGGCAGTACCAGTACTTCGCCCTCTTCCAGTAAATAGAAGGAATTTTACGGAAGAAAAACTTTTGGACCGCGTTAAGCAGAAACAGGGTGTCTATTCAAGTCCGGAATTCCCGGAAAGTTCGGAAATAGTTCTGATTTTTTAAGGGCGGTCCGGAAGTACAGAAAAAGTGCGGAAATTCCGCAAGAAGATACGGAATTTTTGTCATATTTATCGCAATTTAAGCGAGAAATTCAAATTTTTGAAATTTTCCGAATTTCGTTGAATGGAGGTCCTGAAAAAGTACTGAATTTTTCGGTTGAGGAGGTACTGAATTTCTTGAGAATGTACGGAGTAAGTACTGTAAAAGTACTGATTTTTGGCCAGTGTGTATCAGTAGACACCCTGAGAAATGAACCAAGCCACATCATCTATTGCCAAATTTAATTAGGCAAGTACATTTTTTACGTGAAAACGGTTGTGTGGATGTTTGTGCAAATTTCAGCGAATTTTCTGCATAGTACGAAGCAAATTCCTAAAAATTTTCAAAGGGATCCGCACAAATGTTCTCTTGTTAAAAATTAAAATGCTCCGTTAAATTTGGCAACAGCTAATGTGACTTCGTTCCTCTCTGCTAAAAGTGGTCCATATCGTCATTGACCAAACGAATAAAGTGATTACATTTCAATTTACGAATTTCCTCTCGCAAATTACAATTTTACTAGAAAATATTCGGGCGTTTCCAACTGAATGTTTACAATATCTCCTTTGATTTCGGCAAAATAGCAGATTCTTGGGCAGAAATTGCGCAGTCGTGTTCTTATTATTTAATTTTTTGAATGATTTATGTTACCTTGGAACAGAGTTGACGTCTCTCTCTCAAAACTTGTGGGAAAAAAAGCCGTGCAAAGCAGATGTTGAGCTACATCCGTAACACTGACTGTTACGGAGAAATAAACCTTAGAAGCTGTTTTCTTCGATTTGATCTTGATCTGACTTGGTACCTCTCTGTTGAGCTCGATCCAGATAACATCATTATGTGAGAACCTTAATAATCAATGGTGTAAAAGCGTGAGCTTGAGTCTAGGCAGTCTCGATCGTTTCTGCCTCGGCCGAGCTAGTGAGCGTGAGTGTATTAAAGACGGGGTGAGCGGTTGACATTGATGACGTCACGGGGAGACGTCAAGACGAAGTCGGCGCGTGCCGATGCGGCGTCGCGACGCGGCGGGCGGCGGCGGCGGCGGCAACGGCCCGAAGCAATCAAAGTAATGGAGCCCGCGCCGCGCCCGCCCGCGAGACACAAAGCCACTCCGCGATCCGTGAGCGAGCTCAGTGGCCCAAGTTCCGCCACTTTTCGACCCTGAGAAATCCTCCATTGTTACCACTCGCTAGGAAAGGAGCATGGGAGAGACTTAAGGGTGCAGAAATTTCCCGAACCTGCGACCGGCCGCCAGCCGGACGCGAGCTAATCATAGGGAGTGTTAGACAAAGCTATAGACAAAGGAGACAAAGAGAAAATGAAAGGATCCTAATGGTGGCAGTGGGTGGATGCAACGGACAAATGGACGCATTTGTTTCAAACGGAACTAAGCGCCATAGGGGTAGGAAGGGGGAGGGGGGTGGGGGCTTGGATTGGCGGATGTTGCGGAACGCGCTGCTCGTCCCGTCCTATACTCGCAATGCTTTTCCATGGCGCTTAGTTCCGTTTGACGGAACGCGCTGTCCGGAATTCTAATATCCTCTGAAGGAACTCAATTTGGCGCTTAATTCTGCTTAACAGAAATACGTCCGAATGAGGTACGTAATAAAAGACTATAACAGCAATCCACGGGGTTGTTGGTAGTCATGGGGCCTGGACTTTAAAACCGGTATACCAGAGCCCGAGATGGGAAGTGGCGGGCCTTATGCCACCATGACTCCCTTTCCTGGATCTGCCACTGAATTGCCGCCAAAATCCAGGAAATATGAAGATTTTCCCGAAAAATTTGGGAAAAGGACCGAAACTGCGGCTGGAGATACGTACAGAATAAACTTCACAGTCGAAGAGTCAAGTTGCGATCCGGTGGAGACTCTCCTGAATTATGGTCGTTTAACCGTGGGACACCCTGTACAGCTCGTTCCGGGACGAGCCAAAGGCGAGCGCGTGTGCGACTTGGACGGCGCGCGGCGCGGCCGTGGCGTTGGCGGCTTCGGAGGCACCGGCACTCGAGTCGGCACAATAAACCATCGATTTTCCATCAGCAGCGATACGGAAAAGCAATCGAGGGAAAACCAGATTAGTCCCCGAGAAAACACACGAAAATATAATGAAAAAAACAAAATATGATGGCTCGCCGCCCCCCTCCCCCCACCCCACCGCGCCCCTCACCTCGCCACCACCGCGAGGGGAGCCTGAGAGGTGTAAACTTAAATTAAAAAAAGGAAAGAGAGAAAAGAATTAAGTAAAGAAAAAAGTAATTTCCTTTAATAATGATTGCGCCTTCGCCCCGCCCTCCACCCCTCTTCCCCCGCTCACTTTTCGCCCGACGTTGTCGAAGTGAGGCCGTTATCGCTCTACTCGAGTTGAGATAAAATATTCAGGCAGTATTGGGCCAATATTTGGAAGAGTCGAAGGGAAAATCGGGGAGAGATGCTAACAGGTTTTAGAAAGTTGGATTTTTTCGTCTGAAATTTAAGAGTACACAGCTATCGTATTAGGGGATTTTCCCGCCAGCTTCAAAAACTTTGATGCGACGTATGACCCGCTGTTTTTCCCCAGTTAGACAACAATGTTTTGAAAATATTTTTAAAATATTGACAAAAAATATTTATGAAATATTCTTATAAGGTTTTATTAATATATATTTTGTGGACATATTAATTTAATATTTTAAAAAAATTGTTAAAGTATTGTCGGTCTAACTGGGTAGGGGTTGATATTACATCGTATGTATCGTTTTCTGTGCGAAATTCTGACGAAAAACGCACGAATCAGACTTCCCACATCTTGTCGCTATTGACCCATACGTACCCTATTTTTGAATGAAAAGACATAATGATGACGACCCCAGACTTTTCCATTTCGCTCATGTAGACCGCCCCCCCCCCCCCTCCTCCTCTAGTTATATAGGATGTAGACGGTGGTAAAGAGAGTCGTAAAAAATGTGACATATTGTCGTTTCTCTCAAAGTCCGATTCACGTTATGGCACCTCTACAAAGAGAGGTATGATAAATAGAAAACCCTGCGAAGACCCTCCGAGCCTAGAAAAAATCAAAGAGTTTTGTTGCCATCTTTCGACGATTATTGCCTGCTGCCTCATCGCATGCCTTGCCACAGTACGGGTTCATGTTAACATCTTTCCAATACAAACCTCTGCCATGGCAAGGTTGGCAACAAGCGGAGAGGGTGAAAACCATCATTAGTAGGCAACAAACCCTTCATCAACCTATATTGGTTTCCAAGGGTCTCCATGGACCCAGTGACAATACTCCCTTTCTCTCTCCCTACCTCTTCTTCATGAAGGTACTTTCTGCAAGCGCGGCTGAAGGGGGGGGGGGGCTGCCCCCCTAGAATTGATAATGGTATCACCTGCCCCCCTCCCCCGAAATTCTGGATGGTGGAAAAGACTTTTCATCGAGTATGATTATCTCTCTTAACGGAGAGTCTAAATTGATAACACTGTGCCCATTCACGTAGTATTTTCTAAAATGGTCATCATGGAGGCCTCAAAATGCGTCAAAATAGATTCAAAATTTCAAAAATTTTCTGAGAGAGGTCCCCCGGACCCTCTTCTGAACGAAAGGGTATTCTATCCCCTCCCCGGACTGGTCCCCCGGTGGTACGGGACCAGCCTTTCTAGCAAAATGACCTAGGTACACCTATGGTTGCGTCGGAGGTCTACATTGAGTTCGTTAGTATGCCTAATTAACTTCAAAATGGTGACTTTTGAGATCTGTTGAAAATCTACTTCATCCTTCGCTCCTTCTGCGCCCGCCCACCGTGCGGAGGGAAGTCCAATTAAACAAAGAGGATAACGTCCCTTCGATGCCAAGTTCGAGAGAAATGCGAATTCCGCATTGCGAAATCGAAACGAACAGGAGATGTTTTATGTTTTCCGACGCACTGTGAAAAAAAAAAACACATTGTATCTAGAGTCCAGACTCTTGAAAACATTGACAAGAAAAAATACTCTTGATTCAATTGAATTTTTGCTTGAATCAAAACAAAATCTGCTCAAATTAAGAGGCTTGGTTCTTGATTTAAGCTAGATTCTGATTGAATCAAGAGTACTTTTTCTTGTCGATGCTTTGAAGAGTCTGGACTCTAGATCCAATGTGTTTTTTTTCCAGTGCGGCGACACGGGACACATTAGACCACTTAATGGACCAAGGACGTCGGACAAAGTACGAATTTAAGCATTCTGATGTATGTTTCATTGTTTCTTAACTAAAATTTCACGAAAAACACGATTCGCATAGCGAAAATTACTTGGATATCAATATTTTGAGTTCATGTTTGATACGGAAATTTTGAATTCCGCGCTCACTTGAAAAACAATATCTCCTTGAATCAAAATACGCATTTCAACGGGTTTTCCAGGCTTCTTAATCGAGCAATGTTCCTTGTGTTGTTCATGAGTGTAACTTACAACAGCTGAGCAAAAGCATCGAGAATGATGTTGTCATTTTTACATACCGGGAAGACTGTTACGGTAACGTTTAGTGCGCGATTTGACTCACGTAAACTTTTATTTTTTCGTGAGCGGGAGGTTTGAATTCACGCGTCAAAATATACGTTGAATATCTCAGTTGGGAGTTGATTTCATTAATTTTCGGTGCACGAATCGTGTTTTTCGTGAAATGTTTATGAGGAAACATGTATCAGAATGCTGAAATTTGCACCTTGTCCAGTGGTCCATTCAGATACCAATCATCACTAGCAGTCAAACGTTGAAGAACAATAAAAAAATTAAAAAAAAAGTAAAAAATAAAAAAAAGACTGTTGCGATTTTGATAAACTTTAAATTAAAATTGAGTAAAATAATATAAAAAAAACGTGAGCACCAAAGTTGAAGAAACTCTGACAATTACCAGCGTATTAATGATTTGAATACAAAATAACAGTGCGAGTATGCAACATGCAAATTCCAGAATAACTTCAGTTAAAGGTTAGCAAAATTTACTGTAATAGAAACTCATATGAAAACAAGGTGACATTTTCACGGAAAAATTCGAAAAAGGGTCTCCTTATACTATTCGTGTACCTACTTGAACAAAATTTACTTTCCCCTTGTTTTCCCTATTTTTTTAAGATTTCCTTTTTTAAGTAATTAGGTATTTAGATTGTAAGACTCTTGAAGTCCTGAATCAATCCCCGTAACGATCTTCGACACATTTTCCCCCTTTTTCACTTCGTAAGAATGTTCAATTTCCGAATGAACCACTTTTTGAGATAAGAGACTGAATTTCAGCCGGCACTCTGGCATCAACAGACGAGAGTTGTCGGGAGTGGGAAAGGGGGCCTAATAAGATATTCCCACTTTAATTAACCGGGAGAAGCAGCCGACGTTTTGTCCCCTCCCGCCCCCTGCCCCCGGTTCCGTGCCTTTGCCGTTCCCACTTTTTTTCTCCCTTTTTTTAAATTCTTAATCATCAAATTTAATTTATTTCCGTACACACATGCGCGCGTCAAGCTCATGTTCACGCCTTTGGGACTCTTCCCCCCCCCCCCCCTCACCCCATCCCGCCATCGCCCACCTTTATCCTCGTGAGGTTGCCACCCTGCGCCTGCTTTTCGCGTACCCGAGATGATTGCAGGATCACTAGATCACGTCATGCCAGTCGTTAGGGTTGCAATCGCCGGTAATAACCGGCCAAAATCGAGGAATGTCAACCATGGTCGGGTAATTTTTGGCAATACAACCAACATCCTTACTCGAATAGTTACCTATTTCATAAATCGTCTTGCATATTATCCTATCCTCAACACAAAAACGCGTTTTCTTGCGTTTTGTAATGCGCCTTCGATTTCGGCTGCCGGCTATATCACCAACACCCGCGCTCGAATAGTTATCTCCTTCGATGTCTGTACATCAGCGACTTCACCGAGAACTTAATCGATTACCTCATCGATGAGGATGTTGCCGAATCTTATAATCGATCCTTTTTTGTATGATCTGTGACACACTCTTTTTATGTCATCAATCTAAAATTACACGTTTGATACATTTGCCAGGGCTATCAATGAAACTTTTAATTTGGGCGTGTTGTCATTTCATTCTCCTCGAGCTAGCTCTTTATCGCCAGATCGCTCTCTAGATGAAAAACCTGGGAGGAGGGTGGTGGGGGGGGGGGGAGGGTTGAGCAGGGAAAAATGGCGACCTCTCGAGACAAACACTTTAATTATTTCACTCGCGTTGACAACCTGAGCTCTTTGGGGGGTTGGGGGTGAGACGCGAGAGTGAAAAGCAGGGGAAACACTTGAAACATATTAAAAACGTGTTTCCGAGGGAGAGTAATTAATCATAGGTACGCGTAATAGAGGCACGACAAATCTAGAAATCTCTCGAAAATCTAGTCCATTTTCTTTTCCGCCCGACCACCCTTGCCAAATTTCTGCCTTAAAAATACGTGACTTGTCCGTCTCGCCTCCAAAAAAACAAAACCGGCAAAATTATGGAGGACTGCAGATACTACTTTCATGCTGCCTTGGACTGGGAAAATCCGGAAAACACAATTTTGATTAGGGGAATTATAAAATGGACAGCTTGGAAAGTTCTCGAGGACATGTGAAATTTTTTCTGAATTCTTCGATCCTCAAATACACTTTAACTGTGGGATACTGTCCTAGAGGTACTCGAGAGCAATTGATTTGTTCTTCATCTAGTTTACCTCGTCCATGACCGCTTGAAAATAGATCCTCTTTTCCTTGTGCTTCGGAGACTTTCAACATTCAAATTTCGTTGTCTGTAAGTCATACATTGGCAGCAGAGAATAACAATATCGTGGGAGGAAAAATTTGTAAGCAAAGTTCGAAAACAATTCGGAAGTCCTTCAAATATCCTTGATTTTACTTGTCAGAGATCCTTGAAAGTCCTCAATAATTTATAAAAATCATTATGAGCCCTGTAATACCTCACACTGGAAAAAAGTCGCTTAGATCTAGAGTCCCAGATTCTTGAAAACAATGACAATAAAAAATTACTTTTGATTCAATCGGATTCTTTGCTTGAATCAAAAGGAAATCTCGCTTTAAATTAATGAGGCTGGGTTCCCTTGATTTAACGCCAAATATCCTGATTTCACTGTCAGAGCATTTTTCTTGACAATGTTTTGAGAGTTTGGACTCTAGATCCAAGCGACTTTTTTTCCAGTGCAAATGAGAAGAAATCGATGTACATCTGTGACGTACCACCGATATCGTCTGCAGCAACGACGTTGAACGCTAGAGCGAGCGGGGGTGGCCGGGATCTCAGGAGGGGCGCCGGAGAGCCCTTAAATGCCACGGAAGGTTTAAAAGTGATGACTGGCAAGTGGAAAGGTCGCCGGCGGTCTCCGGTCGTCGGAGCAAGGAAGGACGAAAGGGGCGCCCTGGCAATTATCCGGGCTCCTGCATCGACACCGCCGTCCGACGAATTACGATTCGGCAATCAATTGCCCACCGAGGCAACCCCCTCACCCCACCCCGCTCCCACGGTTGACAGATCAAACGAAAATCGGCCGAGTTTACGGACATGGAATCGTGTGATTCGGAAAAACTCGCTGAGGAAACTCTTCTGTCGGATCAACAGGAATGGAGATGTTGCATGTGTGAGAAATTTGCGATTTGACAATTGCTTGTAGAAGTTCGCGAGAAACACGATGGTGCCACTGGTTTTCTCTGAAATCAACTCCCGAGCTCAAAAAAAGCTTTAAGTTGAGACCAAAATGGAGGGGATATCCCACGCTATCCTGAAAGTCCACCTCCACATCAAGACCAACTTTCCATGCAAAGACAGGGAGCAAATATACATTAGCAGGGATGCCATGTTTTCAGTTTTAGAGTCCCTAAATAAAGTGGCAGCCCTGTCAATGTATTTGCTCCCTATCTTGGCATGGAGAGTTTGTCTTGATGTAGAGGTGGACTCTCAGGATAGCGTTGGATATCCCTTCTATTACAGCCTCAACTTTGAGAGCTTTTTCTGAGCTTGGGAGTTGTTTTCAGAGAAAACCAGTGGCACCATCGTGTTTCTCGCGAACTTTTACGTAAGAATCAGTAGTCAAATTGCAAATTCCTCAAACATGCAACAGCTCCGTTCTTGTTAATTATACCGCGACAGGAATTTCTAGTTTGAACAACAGGATTTTCCTCGTTTTAGGCATTTCTGTACTTGAGAAAGTATCGATACCGACCCTGAGGTATCGATACCTTTTGATAACAGCAAAGAGAAGCTCGAATGCGCTTTAAATCAAACACGTCCCTATCCCCTGAATGTCTCAACAATTCTAGCCAACGACATATCTAGTTTCGATTCGCCCCGCCATCCATCAATTTTCAGGTCGAGTAGAGGCGCCAAGCATCGCCGTAAACCAATGCGCAAAACGTTTCCATCGCGTAGTATCGACAGTATCGATACCCAGATGTGAGTTTTGATTCTATGCATTATCTATACCGTCAATTGATCCCAAGTAGAGCTGGATTCACTGTGACAAGTTTATAACTAGGATATATCAGAAGAGGGACAAAAATCGTAGGGAAAAGTCTAAAGGTTCGGAGATTAAACCCTAATCTTCATCTTTTATGTTGATTTTGGGTGTTTTTCGTATGTTTAACGTGTTCTGCATATAATTTTGATGATGAATCACGTTTTAAGATTAAAGAAAGTTGAAACTTTCCTCTGCCCTTTCCAGTGGCCCATCGATAAAACAGAGAATCCCCACGGTGACGTCAGAACCGGAAGTGTTCATTGCGGAAACCGCCGGTCTTGACTGACCGATGCAATTTACACCGATGAACGCTCACCGTCCAACGCCAAGTCGCCGCGGGCCGTAGCGCCCGCGAAAATGACGTCTAGCCGCCGCGAAAGCAATTTTAACGTTTCAATTTTATTTACAAAGGCCCTAACTAAAGTTCCATACGAAAGTTTTAATTAATTTTTGAACAATAATTAAACATCCGCGCGGGGGCGGCGGCGGCGGCGAATCGGGACCGGGACCGGACAAAGAAGATTAAAAAAGACGGGGGAAGAAAATGAAAAAAAAAACCGGGGAGAAGGCGCTAAGTTACGGGACAAAGGGGAGTTTATGGTCCCAAAGCGGGAGCGGAGGGGGCCGGCGAAACAATAGGACGCTCCGAAGAACGTCATCGGGGGAAAAGCCGAGTTTTTTAATTTCGTTTTTTTTGTCTATCTTTTTAATTAATTTCCCGGAAATAAAATACATATCATAATTGCGCTCACTTTTATTGGAATGGCGCAGCTCACGCGATCAGGGCGGCCGCTCCGCGTTGCCGTGTCGAAGGGATCGCCGTGGAATTCCAACGCTCGCACTCGTCATCCCTGCGGGCAGTTAAGGGACTAAGAAGACAAAGAAGAAATCGAGCGATCCTATTGGTTGGAGTGAGTGGTTGCAATAAACAAAGTTAGTAAGAAATTACCGAACGGCAACCCTCAAGAGTCGATATCTCCAGGCGGGGTGTCTACAAGTCCGGACTTTCCGGAAAGTTCGGAAATAGTACTGATTTTTTAAGGACGGTCTGGACTCTGGAAGTACCGAAAAAAATCGGAAAGAGTCTCCAGGCAGGGTGTCTACAAGTCCGGAATTTCCGGAAAGTACGGAAATAGTACTGATTGTTTAAGTGCGGTCCGGAAGTACCGAAAAAGTGCGGAAAGAGTCTCCAGGCAGGGTGTCTACAAGTCCGGAATTTCCGGAAAGTACGGGAATAGTACTGATTGTTTAAGGGCGGTCCGGAAGTACTGAAAAAGTGAGGAATTCCGCAAGAAAGTCCGGAATTTTTTCATTTGTTTGTCATTTTTGTCGCAATGTGAGCAGGAAATTCAAAGTGTGCAACGCCGCCAACTGAAATACTCATTTCTGCAGTCTAACCATCGATATGGAACCAGAAGCAAGGAGTTCTTTGCCACGAAGGAAGGGGAAAAACGCGCGCGCTACTGATGACGGCGCAGAGATACAACTATTCGTGCTTGACGGATGCCCGTGTCGCATCTGCAAAATTGAAGGCGCGGTGGCGCGAGGAGTCAACTCGCAATGCGCTCTGCTCTATGCTGCCGATGAGGTCTCGCTCAGATTCGAGAAAAAAGTTAAATTTCGTTTCTCCTTTCGTCGGCTGAGTTGACACTCGATGTTTTTATTTTCTCTAATTTAATGGTCGATTCTTTTGTACGGTGTATTTGTAAAAATCCATATCTAAAGCTAGCATGTACATTGTACATACCGGTCTCACACAAGCCGCACCGCAGGGCACGTGTTTTTCAGCAAGCCTCAGGCCAATATGACCCTACTTGTGCATATTGAGGTTGAATCAGAAAAGTATCTTTGTAATACCTCATCCATAGAATACTTATCTGCACAGAGAAACTAATGGCACATATGTTGTCTCTAAAAATAAACCAGGAAGAATGGTTCTTTATTACAAAATTCGCAGCCCAATTTTCAGTTGGAAAATGCCACTAATACCCAGATCGTTTCTCCGTACAAACTCAGCAATTTGAAAGCATAAGGACAATTTTCATAATGACAGAGATCCCGGTGGTGCATGGCGGCAATGTGACAGAGCGAGTTTTGCAATTAGAACAGGGAGGGACTGATTTGCGTGCGGTAAAGAGGCCAGGCACAACCCCTGTGGCTCCGTTGATAAGCAATTCGCACAAAGGGCTCTGTGCGGTTTATCGTCAGACAAAAGCGCAGCAACCGTTTCGATTGTCTCAGCGCAAAGCATGTCATAACTGAACAAGGATGTTGTCATCGCCTAGTTAAGGTGATTCGACGGTTGCCATTTTTAGCGTCAAAGCGACGTCAAATCAATTCGTTCCATAATTTCAGCTACTTTTGTCATTTTTTTCGAATTTTGAGATCGCACTCCTGTTGTTATGAGACTGAAGAATTCATGTACCAAAGACAAAGAAATTCAACGTATTAAAGGCAGGGTTTTTTCAGAGGGAAAATATCTCATTAGAATGCAGTTTTGATATCAGTATCGAATGCGATATTTTTCCTCTAAAAAAACCCTGCTTTTGTTACGTTGAATTTATTTGTCGAATTTGGTACATGAATTCTTTAGTCTCATGACAACAGAAGTGCGATCTCAAAATTCGAAAAAAATTACAAGTAGCTGAAATTATGGAGAGATTTGATGCGATTTATCACATCGCGAAATTGCCTTTCAGGAACAACCCTTGAAATTGAATTTGTGTCCAGATAGACGTGAAAATTTGAAATTTTAGCCGAAAAATTCACGTCCGATCTCTTCTACTAGCTCGTTCCTCTGTGCGCCGTTGCTCCAGGTCGGTTTGAAACTTGTGAGAATATTCATTTTGAGGAGAGCTACTTCCCGCCCTTCCCCAAAACTGAGCCTGAGCTGATTCTTTCAGATAGCAGCATATTTGGCACAACACTTCTGTTTATAAAATCTCTATTCAGGTTTCTTGACCTAACTGAACAAAAATCCCTCTCCAAAAAAACAAATGTCCACGAGGGACATATTCCCCGAGGTCGGACTGACGGTCGGCGACCGAACAATAAGTTGTCCGCGCTGAAAAATGTACAGACCTCGATATAACGCAGGTTAAAAGGTCACCTTTTTAGTGACGTTCATACCTGTGGGTCGTTAAGAGATGGGGTAGGGGGGTGTAATTAATTTTGAGTAAATTAGACACGCGATACCCGGCAAAGTCGGCGGAATTCCGGGAAGGATCCAGACGAGTTAGCGAAGAAGCTCCCTAACAAGTGCGCTCATTAAAAGATGCAGTAATCCTCCTACAGCTGCAACTACACCTCCTATTTTTCACATCACGCCTGCAGCCTGCAGCACAGATCCCCGCACTAGTTTAAGACGCGAGCCGCGAGCGAGAGATGCAGCGGAAACGAGGCTAATGGCTTCATAGTTATCATTACTTTAAACTCTCGTATTTCCCTTTTCATTTTTTTATCTCTCCGTGGTTGTAATTAGACTACGATAAACTACAAATTCTGGCACATCAATAAAACACCCTTTCGCATTCCGGGAATAGTACTGATTTTTTAAGGGCGGTCCGGAAGTACTAAAAAAGTGCGAAAATTCTGCAAAAAGGTCCGGAATTTTTCTAATTTTTTGTCATTTTTGTCGCAATTTCAAATTTTTGAAAATTTTCGAATTTCGTGAAATAGAGGTACTCTCTCCGTTTTTTTGATTCGTTTTGGAGCATCGATGGTTTTTTATTTTTCTTTTCTTTTTTTTTCTTTATATTTCTTTAACCCCTTGATTACGAAAATGGAATAGATGATACATGAAAACCCTCTTAGACTACTCGAAGGAAACAAAGTTGAACCAGTTTAACTTCCAAAAATTGTAAAATTCGAGAAAATGCGTCACTTTAATTCATTTAAAATCAATTTCAGTCTTTCTCACTTCGTGTTCCTCGATTCAGGACGAAATTTTTGTAACATTGACGATTTGTATGAGGGGTAGCGCAGACCCCTCCTCCTCCCAACCAAGTAAAACGGACGAATTATAGAAGGTAATCCAAGGTACCTAACTTCTAAAATTGCTCAAAATTTGAAATTCGTGAAAATGTGTCACCGTGCATTCAAGACCTATTCTCATAAAAGTGCGCCCCTCTTTATTCCTCGATTCGGGTAGCCATTTTTGTAGCATTGACGAGACATACGAGCACAAAACCCTCGGAGACGACCAGTGAGGAACTGAGCCAAACTGAGGTGAATTCCTAGACGGCGGTAATTACAATTTTCCCTCCAATTTGAAGGCATTATACCGCGTTGGGCGGGTGTATTCAACAGCTCCTTGCTGTTGGAGCACCTCTAATTAAAACACAACTTTTTCACGGGCGAGAGACGCCTGGAAAGGTTTCCGGAGCTCCTTTGTCTCCCGTCGGGGTCGGGATCGAGGCCGGGAAGAATGCTGCCGTGCTAAGGAAAAACGCCGTATGAGCATTCGAACATTGCCAAATTTCCTCTCGGAAAATATCTATTTTTTAAAAAAGTTATGAATATTTTGTCCTTGAGATTTTCAGGCTTTTTAGATAAAATTCCGAACAAAATCCTCCGAAAAATTAGAGAAGAAATATTCACAAATTTCCCTGAAAATTCGTCGTTTTTTCGGAGGAAATTTGGCAACGCCGAAAGGATTATACGGGGTTATTCCTTAGCACGGCAGAATGGGAGAAAAGATCAACTTGAAGAGGAGAACTCGAATGCGCTCGGATAAAAGCCCGGTAAACGGTGAGCGCCGTGGAAATTGGCGCCCGGCCCGACTTAAAGTTCACGCGAAAAAAGGTTGAGGAAAGGTTAATTAGCTCGCTAGGATTTATTCCGCCCGAGCAAGTCCCGCTCTTGCCGCGCGGCCCACTCGGGGTTGGGGCGACCTCGTAAGGGTGTGATCCATGTCGCACTCCGGAGCCGAGCTTTGCCCGAGTGGCATTTTCTGCAGGAAGAGTTGCAAAGTAAGTCGATACGGTTGCAACAAGGCATAATAATGATGGAATAATGTATCGTTTAACAAGGTGAAAATTTCCTTGAAGGTCATCAGAAACCTGGAAAACACAAGGGAGTTTGCCTAA